>NC_138777.1:220483905-220913905 GCF_965119305.1 Pelophylax lessonae | reverse complement strand
ATATAACGCATGAATTATAATCTAATCAATTATATAATTTTATTATATAATATAATATATATATTATATTATATATATTATATAATAACATTATATTATTGATTAGATTATAGTTCATGCGTTTGTGTTTCAAATTTATCACATCTGGGATGTCTACTAGACTCTTGTTTTGGTCAGGTTTAAGTCAGTAATTACTAAGAATTGTAGGCCTATAATACATAACGCCAAATTTCCATGCAAAAAATTGTACCGCTTTTGGTATATAATTCCTGACATAATCATACCGCCAGGGAGGTTAAGGTCATGGAATAGTCTAGTCAGTCTCCAGCCTTAATCCTATAGGAAATGTATGGAGGGAGCTGAAACTTCAAGTTGCCAAGCGACAGCATAGAAACCTCAAGGATTTAGAGAAGATCTGTGTAAAGAGTGGACCAAAATGCCTCCTGAGATGTGTGCAAACCTGGTCACCAACTTTTTTCCTCCTCTCCCCAGATCAGCTTCTTTTCCCCTTTTGGGGTGGTTCAGGTGAGCAATTCTGATAGACATACCAGAGGACATGCGGCAACTATAGCTAGCTGCTACAGGCCTGGCGCCATCTACCAAATATTTTTTGGGGTATATTATACTCTAGATTCTTCAGTGTCTTCCTTACTCTTTCACCCCAATCCCTTCCCACCTCCTCTTTCAGAGAGGACAGCTTCAAGAGCCCTGGGCGACTGTCCATATTAACCACTTGCCGACCGGTCACGTTGACCATACTGCGGCAAAGTGTTTCGTTATCGTCCAGCGACGTAGTACTACGTCGCTGGACTCCTCCCCCTGTAGGCGGCGCTTGCGCGCCGCCAGAGGCGCGCTCCCGCTGTTTTCATTCCCAGCGGGAGTCGGGCCAGGGGAGGAGCGGCTGCGATCGCCACTGCTCTTCCCCGATCGTCGGGGAATCCAGTTTGGAGATCCGCCCGCCTGTGTAAACAGAAAGGGCGGACCTCCTCAGTGACAAGGAGTGACAGATTGCAGGATTCAACATCGATTGAACATCCGATCTGTCCCTGACTCACTCAGTCACCCCCCCCCCCCCACACGTCAGTAAGCACCAGGCATACATTAACCCCTCCCTCTCCAATAAAATTAACCCCTTCCCTGCCAATGTCATTTTTACAGGAACAGTGCATATATATAGCACTGATTACTGCAGTAATGTCACTGGTAACCCCAAAAGTGTCAAAAATGTCAGTCAAGGGTCCGATCTGTCCGTCGCAATGTCGCAGTCCCGCAAAAAAAAATCGCAAATCGCCGCCATTAATAAAAAAACACCAAAAATGACAAAAATCTTTCCCTTTGTTAGTAAACGCGATAACTTTTGCGCAAACCAATGAAAATACGCTTATTGTGATTTTTTTTTACCAAACATAGGTAGCAGAAAACAAATTGGCCAAAAATTTAAAAAAATTTTGATTTTTACATTTTTTGGGGGGGGGAATTTCATATAAAAAAATGTTAAAAATATTGTTATTTTTTCAAAATAAACGCTCTTTTTTTGTTTATAGCGCAAAAAGTAAAAATCGCACAGGTGATCAAATACCACCAAAAGAAAGCTCTGTTTGTGGGAAAAAAAGGACGTAAATTTAGTTTGGGTATGGCATCGCACGACTGCGCAATTATCAGTTAAATTCGCACAGCGCCGAATCGCAAAAAGTGGCCTGGACGTAAGACAGCAAAATCCTCCGGTGGTAAAGCGATTAAAATACTGACACACTTCCACGTTGCAAGTATGGCGGCCTGCCTGCATGTTCCAATAACATTGATGGATGTTTTTTGGTCTAGATGTTTCACTTTATTTACAATACTAATACATGTATATTGCATTTGTAGAAGAATATTTTTGCTCTGATCTTCCCCTGAAGAAGAAATCATCTCAGATTTCGAAACCCACCGGGAGACCCGGGCAACCAGCCTGCACGGCCGCCAAAGTCCCAATCAAAGCCGCATTCAGCTCTGATAGGGTCACCACGCAAAAACCCAGAAGTGGTATTAGGACATCACTTGCAGGTACTCGGCGCTAGATTCAAAAAAATTACAGCATTCAAAATAGCCAAACTTGGCGTTTTGAATGCTTTTAAGTGCAGAGGAGGGGTTTGGGGTCTTTTAGACCCCCAGATTCCTCCACAAGAGTAGCTGTCAAGTAAAAAAAAAAATGTACGAAAATATCGGCCCAAATCTACCGATACCGATACGCGATGACCAAAATATCGGTATTGGCAATGAAAAAACGATATCGGTCGATCCCTACTGTCTACTACTTTACCTACTTCTTTGGCTGGCCTATGCCCTAAAAATCCCTTTGGGGTTTTTAGTGCTTTTTGTACCAACTACAAGAAACGTCTTACCTCTGTGCTTGCCAACAAGGGTTTCTCCACCAACTACCAACTAAGTCATGTTTTGCTTGGGGATCAAATGGCGCTTTTCCACTGCATGGAACCAAACGGTTGGGCTCGCTTTTGTGCGTTTCCACTGCATGGCACGGTGTTGGAACGGTTCGGTACGGTATGGCGGTGCTTTCCCACTACATGGAACCGAACGGTACGGCACGCTTAAACAGTACCACCTCGGTTGTGGTTCATATGGCACTTTTCCACTGCAAGTACCGGCTAGTACCGGCTTGGCTCTACTCAGCCCTGCTTGGCCCGGTTTGCTTTTCCACTGCTGATACCGCATGGTATAGTGTCGGAACGGTTCGGTACGGTACGGTATAGGTTTGCTTTTCCACTAAAGTAGTACTAAAGTTAAGTGGGTGGGATAACAACGGGGTGGGTGGGATTCTCTGACCAATCAGTGGCTAGTAGTGACTGCATGCAAAGGATTGTGGGATATGGTACCAGTTTGGTACCTGTTGGAACCACAATCGAGTAGGTACTGTTTTTTCAGAGCCGTACCGTACTGTACCGTTCGGTTCCATGCAGTGGAAATGCAAACCTATACCGTACCGAACCGTTCCGACCCTATACCATGCGGTACCAGCAGTGGAAAAGCACAAAAGCGTGCCGAACCGTTACTGTTCCATGCAGTGGAAAAGCGAGAGGGCCGTATTGGTACCATATCCCACAATCCTTTGCATGCAGCCTTGAATGTTTGTCACTACTAGCCACTGATTCGTCAGAGTATCATTGTTATCCCACCCACTTTACTTTAGTGGAAAAGCAAACCGTACCGAACCTTTCCAACACCGTACCATGCGGTACCATGCAGTGGAAAACCAAACAGGGGCAAGCAGGGCCGAGTGGAGCCGAGCCGGTACTTGCAGTGGAAAAGTGCCAAAATACTTATTTTACTCACTGAACTGCAACTCAATTTATAATATTTGTATCATGTGTTTTTTCTTAATTTTTGGTTGATATTCTGACTCTATCATTTAAAATACACCTATGATAAAAATGATAGACCCTTCATTTCTTTGTAAGTGGGCAAACTTATTCTGCAGGGGACCAAATAATTATTTTCCCCACTGTATAACCAAGGGCCACATATGGCCCTCAGGCAACAGGTTGGACACCAAGGTATTATACCTTCTATTTGACCATACCAAGGCACCATCACAAATGCTGATCTCGGATATTTAATGCTAAGGCTGCCCATTCACGAGTGGCATGTGTTTATTGCTGTATGAATGACTTCTCCTCCAGTTTCCTCGGAGACGCTGCTCGCCAATTCATAGTTCCATCTTTTTACATTCCCGCCTCTCGCAATGATCTTAATAACAGTAAAAATATATGTAAGGTCAGGACAAGTCGACGATTTTACAGAGAGCTGAGAATGTCAACTCGGAGCTGGTGTCGCTGCAGAGCATGAAAAAGATTGCTCCAAACCGAAAGCGCTCAGTGATCTGAGAGACGTCGGTGTCAAGGACACAGCAAATTCGCTTTCACTGGGCTTTACGACTCACATGCTGGCTCATTGGGTGGAAAATACAAATAAATTGATTATATTAGTTTTAATTCGCATCAGGCTCGGCGCGCTCTGCCTCGGGGCTGTTCTGTATTTAGGCGTTTTGAATTTTCTGTTTTTCCTGCTGCAGACTCTAATCTTTTTTTTTTTTACTGGCACCAGTTATATCGCTAGATCTCGTCACAGACGAGCGTGCGCTTGGAGAAGAATGTATTTTAAAGCAGATGTGAACCCAATCTGCAAAATCTCATATTAGCTTTGGAAAGTTAACCACTTCTGGACCAGAAGGTTTTACCCCCTTAACCACTTTACCGCTGCTCACTAGAGCTCTACTGCGGCAAAGTGGCTCTTGTAGGTCTGACGACGTAGACCTACGTCGCCAGACACTCCCCCTTCTTCTGTATTCAGTCACAGCGGAAGTCGGGCCAGGGGAGGAGCGGCGGCGATCGCCGCTGCTCTTCCCCGATCGTCGGGGAATCGAGTCTGGAGATCCGCCCGCTTGTGTAAACCGTGAAATCTGTAAAATGTGAACCTGCGATCTGTCCCTGTGTCACTCAGTCACCTCCCCCCACACACGTCAGTAAGCACCAGGCATACATTAACCCCTCCCTCTCCAATAAAATTAACCCCTTCCCTGCCAGTGTCATTTTTACAGTAACAGTGCATATATATAGCACTGATTACTGTAGTAATGTCACTGGTAACCCCAAAAGTGTCAAAAATGTCAGTCAAGGGTCCGATATGTCCGCCGCAATGTCGCAAGTCCCGCAAAAAAAATCGCAGATCGCCGCCATTACTCGTTAAAAAACAAAAACACCAAAAACGACAGAAATCTTTCCCTTAGTTAGTAAACACAATAACTTTTGCGCAAACCAATCAAAATACGCTTATTGCGATTTTTTTTACCAAAAATATGTAGCAGAAAACAAATTGGCCTAAAATGATAAAACATTTTGATTTTTACATTTTTTTGGGGGGGAATTTCATAAAAAAAATGAGAAAAATATTGTTATTTTTTTCAAAATTGTCGCTCTTTTTTTGTTTATAGCGCAAAAAGTAAAAATCGCACAGGTGATCAAATGCCACCAAAAGAAAGCTCTGTTTGTGGGAAAAAAAGAACATAAATTTCGTTTGGGTACGGCGTTGCATGACCGCGCAATTGTCAGTTAAATTCGCACAGTGCCGAATCGCAAAAAGTGGCCTGGACGTAAGACAGCAAAATCCTCCGGTGGTAAAGTGGTTAATGACCAGGCCATTTTTGGCGATAGGGCACTGACACTGTGCGGTCGTGCGATGCTGCTCCCAAATAAAATTGATGTTCTTTTTTCAACAAATAGAGCTTTTTTTTTTTGGTATTTAATCAACTCTGTGAATTTTAAAATAAGAAAAAGTGCAACAATTCTGGGGAAAAAAAATATTTTTTACTTTCTGCTATATAACATTCCCAATAAAAAAAAATTTAAAAATACATTTTTTCATCATTTTAGGCCAATTTGTATTCTGCTACATATTTTTGGTAAAAAAAAATCCCAATAAGTGTATATTGATATCACCCCCCCCCCTTTTTTTTCTCTTTGTCCCTCTTCTTCCCCTATCTTTCTTTAAGGTTTTTTCTCTATGTTAAAAAATATGGTTTGGACAGTTGGAATTGCCTCCGGCCCGACTGCTTTGTTTGTGGGTGCTCAGGCGCCATGAGGCCTGGGTTAGCAAGATGTCCACTGGCTCCTTCTGATGGCCGGCTTACTGTGGCAGGGTGTACCAAGATGGGCATTGCGGTGTTCTGTAGGAACGTCACTTCCTTTACTGAATCTGATGGGTCGCTGATTCTGACGGAACTATTTGTCTTGGTAAAACATAGCGGCTGTGCCCCTGCCCTGGCCAACTTACCTGCCAGTGTGTTGTTGAATGTTGTAAAAGGTGAATATTGCTATTAATAATGAACCGCGCTCTGATACACTGATAATGAATATTGTGTTATAATAAATGTGTGTATAAAATGAAGAAAGAAATTGTCCATCAACACCAAAGTGCTCCAAAAATAGTGACGTGTTCATAAATTATACTCCGACTCCTCCAAAGAAACCGTGAGTAGTGATAAGTGTTCTTCCACCACCAGCAAATAAAATGCCTACTCACCAGAGGTAGAATTAAAACGCATATCCAATCAATAAGAGGTATCCCTCATACCAATAGATGCTCCCCACTAGCAGCACTACTCCAAATGGACTCCAAGATGTTAGGCATAAAATGTAGGGAAGAACAAAAAGCCCTTTATAATGTAGTACTCAAACGTTTATTTGCTTGCGCATAATAATATAAAAACACTTACAGGACAATGGATACACAGGAGCTTTTCTATACAGCAGGGACACCGTTCCGCGTTCCAGACTAGTGGAAATGACGTGTAATGTTGTATTACCCTACGTGCGTTTCGTCAGTGCGTCCGACGTCATCAGGGTCACAACAATGTGACAATTTATTATTATGTAGCACTCTACAGGGTAGGTGCTAGGTAAAAGTATAGTGTGCCTTGGCTGCCTAACAGAAGGGCCATAATTTCAGCTGCTCCAAAAGAAAATATTGATGCTGAGCATCTAACTCTTGTGCTCAGACACAAGACTCCCAGTTCACTCCTGTCACGGGACTCCTACTTGGCATCTTCAATGGCGAAGCCTTGCTGCCCACTACGACCGTTAACCATAATTTCAGCTGGCTGTCATGTCTCCCAGGTGTGTCTGCTGAGAGGGGAGTCTCCCCACTGGCTCCATGAGAGGATTCTCATTGGGCAGTGGAGGAAATCAGGGACACATTCAGGCCTGTATCTACCCCAGAAGGCAGATTCTGCCACAGAGGATTCTGGGAGTGGGTATATATTTGAGGGGAACACATGACGCATCATCTTTGGTGGGAAGCAGAGTCTCAGGAGGGAGAGTACGGCTGTCTCTCCTCCTGTCAGTAGGATCGGGTGTTCCGGTTGGCTGCCCGGGAATCCAGAGGATGCTGAGTTGAGCTGCAGGAGGGATCTGGTGTACCGAGGACCAGTGGAGGAAGAGGAGTTCAGTTCCAGGAAAGCCTGCCCCTAGGGGTCTGCCAAGTGTAGAGGGGACAACTCCAGAGAAGGTTCCAGGGATCTAGGAGCCAGCTAGCTGTTAAAGGGGGTGCCTAGGCAGAGGACCCTGAAGTGTGAGAGGGGGTACCTAGTCAGAGGACCCTGAAGTGTTAGAGGGGGTACCTAGTCAGAGGACCCTGAAGTGTTAGAAGGGGGTACCTAGTCAGAGGACCCTGAAGTGTTAGAAGGGGCGCCAGCAGTTGGGCCCTGAAGAGCTAATGTGTACAGCGTGCAGTGTAAGAAGTTAAGAGTTGCAGTGGCACAAGCAGTGACAAGGAGCTACCTCGGTCAGTGAAGGGCTGGAGGGAGCTGTTCAGTGACTCTTGAGCTAAATTGAATGTCAGGAGTCAAGTGTTCTACAGTCCTGGATCTTCTGAGTTAACAAACAAGTTAAAGTGGAGGTTCCAGCACTAGTTCAGCAAAGCAGTATTTTCAAAAGCCAGGAAGCGCTGGTCGGCATTCAGCTGGCGTCAAGACAGCGCCAACGTGCATTTTTGTACAGAGTCCCAATTAACCTAGTGGAGCCAGAGGAATATCCCACTCATTTCCTTCTCCCATCCCCAAAATACAATAAACAAAACCAACCAAAGATGCCAGAGTGGTCAATGTCTCAATTCTCACACCTGGGTTCACAATTTAAATGTGTTGGAGGTGTCACCGGTAACAATGGCAGACCCACATCAGGCTCAAGGCCTGGAAATATTGCTACAATTAATAGCAATATTCACCTTTCACTTTCTTTTGGCCTAATATGGCTTTAAACAAGCTGCTTCACTTTGTTTAATTTTGTCTGGAAATATTGCTACAATTAATAGCAATTGCGCTTCTCCATGCAGCTGCGGAGAGGCTCGTCCCTGCTTCCCCAGCAGCAGAGAGGAGGACAGAACTCCTCCCACAGATCCTGCGCCTCTCTGTGCACATTGCACATTGCTGATGTCGGCAGGGGAGACCTAATGCGCATGCACGACAAAGTAGAGTAGGAGAGCCTGACCCAATGCCGAGGTAAGTCACTGAAGGGGTTTTAACCCCTTCAGCAACTTGGGATGGGGGTGGGAGGAAAAGGGGCACTACAGGGTCCTGCAGTGCCAGGAAAACGAATCTGTTTTCCAGGAGGGCGGCAATTTTGTATTTTGCCTAGGACGGAAAAAATCCTTCCACCGGCCCTGCTTGCATTGCATTGAAGCAATGTGCATTAACACCCACCATGCCACAATGCACAAGTGTGAATGGGCTTTGGGTTTTTCTCATTGGTGCCATGATTGGTTGTTTGCTAAAATGCTCTACAATAATATAAGTTTACCTAAAAGCATCAGATTTAGTCAAAAGCAGCAGAGCACTTTGTGTGGAAGTGAAGTGCTCAGGAAGCCGCTCCATTGTACGGTATCTATTACACCACTTGTCCTGAAAGGATTGCTCTCCTGAAACAGTGTTAATGATTTCTGGAAAGCACTGCGCGCAGTCAATATAATCACTTGTTCTCTTCTATTGACCGGCCGACATCTGAGAAATGCTCCGTAAATCATCGGGCTTGTGTCTCTCTAGATTTGACCGTCACGCGTGTGCATATCACCATTACAACCAGGGAGAGGATCAATGCAAATTATGCTTTGCAAAATATATGAATATCTCAGAGAAACGCTCACTTCTAGAAGAGGAGAGGAGCTGAGTGCAGGGGTGGGAGCCGCTTCACAGAGGCTCATAATGTACAGGAGAGGAGGAAGACAAACACTGAGATCCCAATGGATGGAGAGAGAGAGATAGGGAGGAGAGAGAGAGGGGGGAGAGACGGGGGGAGACCGCAATGGATGGAGAAAGAGAGGGGAGAGAGAGAGAGAGGGAGGGAGAGAGAGGGGGAAAGAGAGACGGAGAGAGAGGAGACCGCAATGGATGGAGAACGAGAGAGAGAGAGGGAGAGAGAGAGAGACAGAGAGAGAGGAGACCGCAATGGATGGAGAAAGAGAGGGAGAGAGAGGGGGAAAGAGAGACAGAGAGAGAGGAGACCGCAATGGATGGAGAGAGATAAGGAGGGGGAGAGAGGAGGGGCAAGAGGGGAGAGCAAGCCCAATGGATGGAGAGAGAGAGAGGGGGAAGGAGAGAGAGACTGCAATGGATGGATAGAGAAAAGGGTGAGAGAGACTCCAATGGATAGAGAGAGAGGGATGAGAGAGACTGCAATGGAGGGAGAGAGAGAGGGGGAGAGAGAAGGTTGAGACAGACTGCAAAGGAGAGAGAGAGGGAGAGAGGGGGGGGGGAGACAGCAATGGATGGAGAGGGGGGAGGGGGAGAGAGACTGCAATGGATGGAGAGAAAGAGGGAGGGGGGAGAGAGAGGGAGAGAGTGACCACAATGGATGTAGAGAGAGAGAGGGAGAGAGGGGGAGAAAGAGGGGGGAGAGAGGCTGCAATGTTTTGAGAGAGAAAGGGAGAGAGGAGGAGAGAGAGGGAGAGAGGGGGAGAAAGAGGGGGAGAGAGGCCGCAATGGATGGAGAGGAAGGGGGGGGAGGGGAGAGAGACCGCAATGGATGGATAGAGAGAGGGGTGAGAGAGACTGCAATGGATGGAGAGAGGGGAGAGAGAGGGGGAGAGAGACCGCAATGGATGGAGAGAGAGAGGGAGAGAGGGGGTAGAAAGCGGGGGAGAGAGACCGCAATGGATGGAGAGAGGGGGTAGAAAGAGGGGGAGAGGGGCCACAATGGATGGAGAGAGAGAGGGAGAGAGGGGGTAGAAAGAGGGGGAGAGAGGCCACAATGTTTTGAGAGAGGGGGAGAGAGAGGAAGAGAGGAACCACAATGGATGGAGAGAGAGAGGGGGAGATGGGGGAGAGAGACTGCAATGGATGGAGAGAGAGAGGGAGCGAGGGGGGGATAGAGGGAGAGATAGACTGCAATGGATGGAGAGGGAGAGAGGGGGGAAGAGAGGGAAGAGAAAGAGCAAAGAATAGAGAGAGGGGGGGGGAGAGAGGGGGGGAGACCACAATGAATGAGGAGAGGGAGGGAGGGGGGTGAGAGAGGGGGAGAGAGATCACAATGGATAGAGAGAGAGGGGGGGAGAAACTGCAATGGGTGGAGAGAGAGAGGGAGAGGGAGAGAGAGACTGCAGCAGATGGAGATTGAGGGGGAGAGAGAGGGGGAGAGAAAGGGAGAGAGAAAGAGAGAGAGGGAGTGAGAGATAGAGGAAGAAAGCGACTGCAATGGATGGGGAGAAAGTGGAAAGAGAAAGGGAGAGAGCGAGGGGGGGGGGGGAGGCCACACAATGGACGAGAGGGAGAGAGAAAGGAAAAGAGAGAGAGAGTGGGAGACAAAGGTTCAGACCTGTTTGTTAATAAACTGATGGTAAGATGGCCAAACACATGATCTGAGATGGGCAGGTACCTTTTGTTAAAGAATAATTTAATTAAAGTTGAAACTTTCATTTAAATGAAATAGCCACCAAAAGCACAAATCTATTTTGTGTGCACCAAACGCCTTTACAAATCCAGATATTACCTTGGAAAAGTAAAAGTGACATCACATTATAGTGCTGCAGCCTGTATAGAGAGAGAAGAGCTGTGGGAGGGGCCCTTTAGGCCTCATCCATTATAGGCTGCCTGCAAAGAAAACTACAGGAGGGGGTGTAGACAAGACCAGTCACCCTGCACAAGGACAGAGAGCAGCAGTGAGCGGTCTTTATTACAGGAAGTCTCTGCACAGATCTGGAAGAAATACACAAAGTGCACCAACATTCAAAGAAGAATCTACTTAATGAATGGATTGAAACAATACTTACTGTATCTTGGAGAATTATTATTATGTGTGGATGTCTATTATTAAAGGATATTATATAATAAAAATCATAATAATCATAATAATAATCATAATAATACTATATATATATATAATAATAATAATTATAATGATAATGATAATAATTATTATTATTATTATTACCATTATTATTATTTAAAATCCTTATATTGCATGTGTGGATGTCTGTTATTAAGGACATCATATAATATTATAAGGATGATGATGATTATTATTAATAATAATAATAATAATAATTTTTATTATCATTATAATAATAATAATAACTGAATAATTGTATATATATATATATATATATATATAAAATTTTATATACATATATATATATATATATATATATATATATATAAAACAACATAAATAAAAAGTCTGTTGTTTTTTTTTTCTTGCAGAAAATGCAGCATTTTAAAATTACAATGGGATCATCCTTTTGCTTTTGAAGTGAAAATTGGGAGCTGGTGTTTGTGACAGGACTACATATTTTACAGAGATAATTGAGATGAACTTATAATGAAATGAAAATAGTCCGCTAATGAGGCTCGGCGAACATACAGGACGGATACATCTTCTCCTCGCTCCTATCCCTAGGCAGCCCAGCTCCACTTTGCAAAAGATCAGGGGTCACCCCGCTCTCTCTCCGGTTGGTTGGAGCACATTTGCTGACCAGCTCACAACGTGTAACAGGCCCTCTGGCAATGCTATGTCTAATGCTATTATCAGCTCACGCGTTTTGACCCGGTCTTCTTGGGATTTGGAAACACAGCAGAGGCGCACCAAACACAAGTTCTGTAATTTCGAATTAACTGAAGCTGTCAGTACGTCCCTGGCATTAATCACGCAATCCATTCTCGCCTTCAAAAGGCCCTTTTTCTCTGACTCAATGTCAGAGCTCGGTGCAAACGCAAAACTGCCCAGAGAAGGACAATATATATATATATATTTTTTTTTCTTTTTATATTCTAGTCAAGTTTCTTAAGATATAGACTGAAGTAAATAAAATTTGTCATTTGATTGGGCAGCAAGAAAAGCAGAATCTGCTCGCCAGCCCGGGGACAGGAAGGGGGCGATGTGACCAGATTGCGGTTTGTGGACGGGAACTCACTAAAGACTGTGATTTCACCCTAAATGAGTTATTTATCTACAGGAAAATCCTGCAGCTAAGAGTGAAATTTCCATTCTTCAAGGTTACGGCAGATGTCTCGGTTAACTTGCTGTCCAATGCAAATAACTTTCCCTTAAACAAGTGGAATGTTTCTGGCTTCTAAAAATTCACATTTATTTGGGAGAATTAGTGCAAATGTTACATAGTTACATGGTAGGTGAGGTTGAATAAAGACAATAGTCCATCCAGTTCAACCTGTGTAGGTGTGTGTGGCCGTAATTACCTCCCATACCCCTGAATGTTTTGATCCTTGAGGTGTACATCCAAGAGTCTTTTAAAAGTAGCCTTACTCCCCGTGAATGTAATACAATTTTTTTGGGCTATAGATACTTAGCAGGTGACACATCAGTTGTGAGCCAGTCAGTTATCTAGGGCAGTGGTTCTCAACAAGCAGGTCGTATGCCACTGCCAGGTTATGGCCCAGTGCCAGGCCTTGGTGTTCCTCCTCCTGAGCTTCAAGTCAACTGTAGATCCTCTAAACTCCCACATTTCTCCCCAGTTGCCATAGTGTCTCCCTACCCTCCCATAGTGATCCATAGTGCCCCTCAACTTCCCACATGGCTCCCAGGTCCTGAGAGCCCTCAGCCACCACAATGCCCCTCACCTTCCCTTAGTGACCTATTGTGCTGCTTAACCTTCCACATGGCCCCCAGGCTCTGAGAACCTTCAGTCCCTACAGTACTTCCATCTTCCACAGTGTCTCCTAACCTCCTTTAGTACCCTCCAGCTTGCCGCAAAGCCTCAAGCTCCCCATAGTTCCCCCCCAAAATCTAACACTGTCCCACAGTGCCTCCCAGTCCTTTCTAGTCTCCCACAGTGCCCTTGCAAAGCATCCAGCCTTCCAGAGAACCCCCCATCACCCTCCAGAGACCACCAACCCTACAGTCATCTCAGGCTTCCTCTGGAAATCATATTTCTTACAGAGCTACTAAGTCTTCCATAGGGTCTCCTAACCCTCCCCAGAACCACCATCCACCTGTATTGACACCCAGTCCCTTCCAGAGCCTTCTGTATTTCCATTCTTTTATTGTGTGAGCATAAACTTTTTCTTTAACGTTGGGGCATGTACAGTTTTAGAAGAATTTACTGGGCCCTTGTCTTTATAAGCTTTAAAAACAATAGTTTAGGGCAATGGTCCTCAACCCTGGCCTACAGGGCCCACTAACAGGCCAGATTTTCAAGATAACTGAAATACATCCCAGGTGATATCATTTGCTGCTCAGTGATTGCAGTACTCTAGTCTGCATCTCCCCAAGGTAATACCTAAAATCTGGCCTGTTAGTGGGCCCTGTAGGCCAGGGTTGAGGACCACTGGTTTAGGGTACTGAAGACAAAAGTGTTGGCAGGAATGAATATCAGTGATTTAGTGGACTATTGACTAACGTCCCCCTATATGATTGCCCGAGGTACAAAGGTGTGGCATTTCAGGAGCTTGCAAAACTCTACGGAAATAAAAACATTCTTGATATCACTCTTTAGATGTCCCCACTGATAGCTGATAGGTCGGGAGCCCAAAATGGACTTCTAACTATTAAACTGGCCATTTATAGATCAAATTTCCAAAATTCTGGCTGATTTGGCTTAAATGTTTTCTATGGGCGTCCCTCTCGGCAACAACTGTTCATTTTCCAAGTGACTTTTGTTGAAGGGGCCAGGCTGAAAATTCAGATGCAGGTGCTGCTTGGATATTCTGACAGCCGTAGGTGCCAGCTGTCAGACTACAATAGTTAGCACTTCAGTTTCATACATCAACACTCTTTAGCATGAACATGGTAATCATGTGATTTCTCTCATTCTCATGTTCCTTTACTGAATGTGATCAACAAATTGATTAATGCAAACCATAATTTGTAGCTATTGAGGTCAAGTCCGCAGTGCTTAAGTATTTTAGATCCAGTTAAATTAAGATGTTAAGAAGTTCTATACTTCTTTTTTTTAGATGAACACGTAATATTGAAATATAGTTTTTCTGTATTAGGCATATTGCATCATAGTGGAGTGGGTGGGAAGTCTAACCTCCTCATTCCCCTTTTTCTACAACACCAGTAAAAGTGGGAACCCCATTGGTTCCTCTACATTTAAGAGTCTACTCAATGTATGTTTAGTTTATTCGACCAGACCTCCAAAAATTCTAAGGAGCTTTCTGAACTTACTATGTTAATAGCTCAGGTTTAACTGTTAAATTGCTGGCCATTTACCCCCTCTGCGGGAAACCCATTTTGTGGACTTTGCCTGAATTCCACTGGTGTGTGTAGCCCTGTGTGACAGACTCAGTTCCACTTCTAACTGACTACATTGCTCTGTACAGGTATTGAGCCAATTTTTAGGAACCTCTGCAGGATTGATTAGCTCAGCCTTTTGCGTGTTTTTTGGGCATCATCACAACACTTTAGTTATGTATATATTTGATGTTCGTTATTATTTTTTATTTATTTAATAGTGTAAATTCTTCACGAGTTTCCCTGAGGAAGCCGTTACGGCGAAACCTGTTGGAAACAAAGGCGCAGTGAATAATACTACTTTTATACATGGAATAATTGGCTGTATAAAATGATTTTATATACTTTTTTTGATAAATAAATGTTTAGACTTTTAAAATAAAAACTTTGTGTTGTCACGTGTCTGAGCACTTCAAAATTCCCGTATTCCAGACCCATTTTGAGCTATAGACTTTTGGGATGTGGTCCCATCCACAATTACCTATATTCTTTCTATGTTATTACTGACTCTTTGAAAGTCAGTAAATAGACATGTCCCCTTCATACATCTCAGTGCCAAGCCTTGGTATATCGCCCAAGCTCTGGTCATTGTATTGAGGGATGCAATGTTGAGGTAACCTATACTAAGACTTTCATAGAGTCAAGACTTACATAAAGTCCATTGGGAGCACTAGAGGTCTGGTCTGAAAAACACATAGAATGTTCTGGGATTCAGGGTGTGGTGGTCCAAGGAAATCCGAAAGATTCAGCCATACGTAGGTTGGTTGCAGGTTCTTGGCAAGACTTGGAATGTGTGTACTCATTAACTCCTTCTCTTCCATACCATGCAGCCAAGTTATGGGTCTCCATATCATGGGTTCAGACCTGACTGCTGGAGGCAGAACATCAACCCTCTCACTACTGGAGTACCATGCCTCACAACTAGCTGCAATGCACCTTGAACTAGTTCTTGGTTACCCATAGCAACTGTTTGACTTGCCGAGTAGACCTTTTGTAGTGGATTTTCTTCATACATCAAATGTGCTTTACTGACACTAGTTCTTTGATACACCCAGAACCATCATGCACCCCTTTAAAGAACTTCAAACTAGGCAATTTTTACTTGAGGTATCAGAACAGTACTGTCCAACATGAATAGTGACATTAGAATGTCCCTAACTATTTTTAGCAGGCTGCCCAGGCATACCTCCATAAGGTAGTAGTCCATGTTCGGTAAGCACTGGTTAGCAGTTCTGTAAGCACTGGCAGAGAATTTTGTATCCACAAGCAGTATAAGAAAGGTCACACTTGATACCACGGGGTCCCAGTCCTGGACTGTCTACAGCAGGGGTCTTCAAACTATGACCCTCCAGTTGTTCAGGAACAACAATTCCCATCATGCCTAGTTATGGCTTTTAATGTCAGAGTTTTACAATGTCTCATGGGGTGTGTAGTTCCTCAACAGCTGGAGGGCCGTAGTTTGAGGATTCCTGGTCTACAGGGTTCTCAGTCGGGTGTTGGATCAGGTGAGTTGGATGACATTTAAAAAAGCCAAATGGTGGTCCAATATGCTGAGGTGCCCATAGTCATGTGTTTAAAAAAGAATCAGGCTCGGTTCACACTGCCATGACCCATAGGTGTGCGCAGCCTATTGCATTAGGGTGTGCACCCCAAATCTCAAACACACATGCAAGTGAGTGTCTAAATATATATGGCCCCGGTGCATTCATCTTCCTGCTGGCACAATAAAAGAGAAGTGCTTAAGCTGAGCTGGTAAGAGTGAGATATTTCTCATCTCCCCAAATGCACACAGAGCTATAATGCTAATGTGCAATAGGTGATTAGGGTGTGCCCAGGCACACCCGGCACACCCTGTGTGCACGCCTATGCCATGACCTGTCATGCGACTTGAGAGTTCAAAGTTGCATGACAAGTCGCACTTCATTATTGGCATCTAACTGTTCTAATCAGTGCTACTTAGGTTGCAGCGACTTTGAAAACAGGTTCCTGCACTATTTTTGGGTGACTTCATCGTGACTTGCATTGACTTTTGTTAATGAAGTCACAAGCAAGCTGCAATGAAGTCGCGCAGGATGACTGCTGTCAAAGTCGCATGACTTTAAAGCCGCATAGATGTGAACTGGCTCTCAAGGTCATCTGGATTATCGTACAACAAATAGCTTTTTTCGTTCCACAAGCCAGACAACACCAATGCTTTTTTAAAGGATCGACCTCTACCGATTAGACCACCGACTGGCTTTTTTTAGACGTCTTACAGCTTCTGGTACTTCACGATGCCTGCACTTGAATTTTAAAGACAGGTTCACTTTAAAAAAAGGCAAATTCATTTTGAACTAGACGATTTCACAGTTCTGAAAAATATGTAAGAGACGATTTAGCATTTTCTGTATTTTTAACTCCCCATCAAAATAGTGGTTGCTTTAAATTTAACAAGTGATGTTCACATCTAGATGATTCTTGGTGGCTATAGAAATCTTTGAAAGGAATCTGTCAGTCTGAATTGATTGCTTCATTTAGTGCAGGCGCCAGGTTTTCTGTGGAGTAACTGGTGTTTTTGTAAAATATGAATAGATGATTCACAAGGAGCCTTTCCAAGATTCATCTGATCTTTACATCAAGGCGTACTATAACATAAATATGTTTGGGGACGCTGTGATACACCCTTCACCAATTTACTGACATTGATCGCTTTGTACTGCCTCTATATGTGGGAATCGATGACAAGGAAGAGTTTAAAGCTGAGCTCCAAGCAAGCAGATAATACACAGCTGAAACACATCGAAACTAATGGCGCTTTTCCACTGCATGGAACCGAACGGTTCGGCTCGCTTTTGTGCTTTTCCACTGCTGGTACCGCATGGTACAGTGTAGGAACAGTTCGGTACGGTACGGCGGCGCTTTTCCACTGCATGGAACCGAATGGTACGGCTCTCAAAAACAGTACCACCTCAATTGTGGTTCCAAGAGGTACCGTACCCGGTACCATATCCCAAAATCCTTTGCATGCAGTCACTACTAGCCACTGATTGGTCAGAGAATCCCACCCACCCTGTTGTTATCCCACCCACTTAACTTTAGTGGAAAAGCAAACCATACCATACCGTACCGAACCGTTCCAACACCATACCATGCGGTACCAGCAGTGGAAAAGCAAACCGGGCCGAGTAGAGCCGAGCCGATACTTGCAGTGGAAAAGTGCCATAATATATGTACTTGATGCCTATACTGGGATGCGGTACTCTTAATAGATATACCTCCCCTTGAGCTATTTCTAATATATGTAGTTGTTTAATTCTGTTCAACCCTTTATATGGTCCAGGCTACCCTACCAGACAGTGCAGCCAAGTCATGACCCAACCTCCACTGCAGATAAGCAATAAAGCTTGATCATACATCCACCCCCAAACCTGCTAATAGGACAGTAAAGAGGTCATCATGTTTCTCCTGGCAGCGAACGCCCAATGTTAGATTGACAGCTTTGTTCCATGAAGTAGACCACCCTCTCTGAATCCGTGATTGTGGGAACCATACAAGAGATGGTCACGGACTGTGGGCATCATAAGTTAGAGACTGCAAATATGATACATGAGATGATCAGAGACTACAGGCAGGGGAGGACTGGGCCAGGGGGCAGGGGGGCTGCACCGCTTCTGCCACAGACATGCCTAAAGGATTCCTGGTGAAGAGAAGTAAAAATTCCCCACCGCTGACCTACTGAGTGCGGGATGAAGACATGACGCAACTGGAGACTCTCCTCCCGTGGCGACCTCCCGAAACAAGCTGTCCCAGTTCTCCCCAACCCCCCTGGTAGCCAAGTCGGGAACCCATATTCGGCCAGTGAGTAGAGATTACCTAGAGAGGGATGAAGACAAGAACAGAGTACAGAATGGCCGGTTCCATGCCCCACTGGAGTCTCTCCTCCTCCGACCAGCCCCGTGTTCGGCCAGTGAATAGAGAGTACCTGGAGTGGAGCTTCAGCCTAGAATGGGGGTCAGGAGGAGGCCAGGAAGAGGGAGAGTGGGAGGATTGCTGAGTCGCTGCACCATGGGCCTCCGATTTGTACCTGCCCCCTGGGCCGAAAGTTGCCAGTCCGCCCCTGACTGCAGGCATGACTAAAGACATGATCAGAGACTGTGGACATCAAACAAGAGATGGTCGGAGGTTGCAAACACGATACTATTGACACCTGGTGTCATCTCACTGTTTTGATTGATGAGGAGAGATTTTCCTCATCAAAACACTGAGATTACACCAGGTGGTTATAACAAGCCTGACCCTCCCAATCAGAGTGAAAAAGACATGGAGAAAGCAGCAGCTATTGCTTCATAACAGATCAAGGTACCAGTCAGAAGTATAAACATAATCTGTTGTAATTATAAAATATATAACTCCTTACCCCACGACTCCTTTCTCCGGTGCTGCGTTCCATTCTGCTGTCCACCCAGCTCTCACCAGGATTTACTCCATTCTCGTTGGCGAGTACACGCTATACTGCGGCTTTAAACCCTCTGTGCTGGAAGCATGGATCTCCTCGCTGCTGGATTGTCACCCTTAGATGAGCCTTTATGTCTGTACCCCATGTGAGTTTTTATTTGGCTGATTGCTCCATTTATGTACATTAAAATATTACACTTAGAGGCACTCTTCTGTATTCCTTTTTATGAAACAAGAGATGGTCGGAGACTGCAAACATGATGCAAGAGACAGTCAGAGACTATGGACATGACATAGGAGATGTTTAGAGACTGTGGGCATAATGAAGAGATATTCAGAGACTGTAGGCATGATACAAGAGATGGTCAGAGACTATGGACATGATACAAGAGGTGATCAGAGACTGTAGGCATGATACAAGAGATGGTCAGAGACTATGGACATGATGCAAGAGGTGATCAGAGACTGTGGGCATGACACTAGAGATGGTCACAGAATGAGGACATTATATAAGAGATGGCCAAACATAATACAGAAAATGGTCAGATACAATGGACATGATACAAGAGACAGACAGTGCCGGTTTTAGACCTTGAGGGGCACTTCAAGTTCGTGGGCCCCTCAACATAGAAATTAAATTATATGACAAATTAAAAAAGTAAACTGAATTGATTGAAAAACCACATCTGTTCTAAAAAATATAAGCTAGGTTCCGAAGAAGACACAGAAAAAACTCACTGCAAGATTAGAAAGGAAGGAAGGTCCTCTACTCTCTGCCGATTTTGTCAGACACTCTGCTATGTCATCCTGATCCAGGGTTACACCTGTCCAGAATTTGACCAATCTTGTAATTTCCGGTAAAACTTGCTAACAAAGTTTTACCCTATTCGAGATGCCAGGAGTGTCAGATTCGCCCCTTGACTCATTTAGGGTCAAGCGGGGGGAGAGAACTTCCCTCTCATGTTTTTCATTTCAAACGCAACACAATAATCTCAACACCATAATCTCAAACACAAACATCTCAAATAGTAAAATAATATGAGAAGCTGAAATGTAAAAAAAAACCTGCCAGAAGCCTTCATCTATTTCTTGACAAAATCAGAAAAAATTCCCAGCTCAATCCACCAACCAGTTTTCTTACCAACCAGATTAACCTAACAGTATGCGTTAAAAACAGGGGTTTAGTTAGCACACATTTGCAAACGCATTTATAGGATGCAGGGCCCCTTCACGGCACCCTGTATTACTTGCAGTCCTAACTCCTGTAAATTTATGAGAGTCCCCACAGTGGAAGCACATGCAATCTAATGGATAGACAGGGGGCAGGTGAGGCAGGAGGTAGCCCAACCCTCCCTAAAGGCACTTGGGGGTACAGTGGACGCTCAGTTCACAGCACAATGTCAGCAAAGGCATCCAGTGTGTCCACTCACCAGTATACATCAACAACAAACAAAATTGCCCCTGCCCCCACCTATAACTGGCCTTCGTGGCAAAGAGCACATGGAAGGGCAACGAATGCAAGATGAAATTGGAAAAAATTCCCAGCTCAATTCACCAACCAGTTTGCTTACCAACCAAATTAACCTGTCTAACAGCATGCATTAAAAACACGGGTTTAGTTAGCACACATTTGCAAATGCATGTGTAAGATGCAGGGCCACTTCACGGCACTCTGTATTACCTGCAGTCCTAATTCCTGTAAATGTATAAGAGTCTCCACAGTGGAAGCACGTGCACTCTAATGGATAGATAGGGCGCAGGTGAGGCAGGAGGTAGCCCAACCCTCCTTAAAGGCACTTGTGGGCACAGTGGACGCCCAGCTCATAGCACAATGGCAGCAAAGGCTTCCAGTGTGTCCACTCAAGGCTGGGACAATGGTTGGGCAGGAGGGACGGTTGCCCTGGACGCAATGGTTTATTGCAGGGATGGGGGGGCGCCTTGACCCTAACCCTAAGGAAAGGGGGGAGCGCAGTTTGGCATCCATGCCCTTGGTGCTAGATGACCTTGTCCTGGCACTGTGTTTACTCACCAGTATACATCAACAACAAACAAAATGGCCCCTGCCCCCACCTATAACAAGCCTTCATGGCAAAGAGCACATGGAAGGGCAACGCATGCGAGACAAAATCGGAAAAAATTCCCAGCTCAATTCACTGACCAGTTTGCTTACCAACCGAATTAACCTGTCTAACAGTATGCATTAAAAACAAGGGTTTCATCTCTTTCTTTGCCTCTGAAGTTAGGCTTACCTGTTCTGTATCCTAACACCCACAAATATTTTTTTTTTCTTTTTTAATAATTGTTACATTTTTTTTATATAAAGCAAGTCTGGCGCCCTCCTCTGGCAGAAGGGCCAGGGCAATTGTTCCTTTTACCCACCTATTCATCTGGCACTGCAGACGGAGACTATGGACATGATAGAAGAGATGGTCAAAGACTGCAGACATGATAGAAGAGAAGTCCATAGAATATTGACATGATAAAAGTTATGGTCAGAGATTGTGTCCATGCTCCCAGGGACTATTGACTTAGAAGCTGTTGTAGACAGACTGGAGTAGGGCTTTTTTTTCCACCACCTCTGGCTCCGGCCCTCGGCACCCTGCTCACCACTATCACTTGTAAACAGAAAAGTCCAGCTTCTGTGTTTACAAGTGACAGCTTGTCTCCCAATGGCTCCCTCAGATATGATATCATGAGCGGCTCTCACTGAGTGCAGGATGGGGACAAGGGAGATTGCAGGTGCCCGGGGTGAAGTGTGGATGCTGACCCACTGAGTGATCTCCCTGCAAGTGAATGAGACGAGCCACCTACAGTGTGTTGGGGGGTACTAGTAGCGGCTGGGTGTTTCAGTTTAACTGCTTTCGGACCGCCCACCGCAGAAATACTGCTGCAGGCTGGCCCTCCTGTGCGAACTGCCGTAGGAATACGTTGGTCACGCCCCTGCTGCTAGGGGGTGAGCACGCACCACCGGCGGTGCGCTCCTGCCCCCACTAGGCAGCAGGGACTCTTATGCACAGGGCAGGTGGCTCCGATTGCTTCCTGCCACCCACGATCACTCCCCGCTGAGAGAGAAGAGCGGTCAGTTGTTGTAAACACAGCTAACCCTTGTTCTCCCTGGAATGATCACAGAGCGCCTGTGATCCTTCTATATAGGAACACATGTCTCTATGGTCATTTCACAAGCCCTGCCCCCATACAGTTAGAATCACTCCCCTAGGCTCACATTTAACCCCTTAAACACCCACAATGTTAACCCCTTCCCTGCCAATGTCATTATTACAGTAACAGTGCATATTTTTAGCACTGATTACTGTAGTAATGTCACTGGTCCCCCCAAAAGTGTCACAAAATGTCAGTTAATTATTTTATACATTTTGTGCAAGTTTAGATGTTAGAATGACACAGTGTTCTTTTGAGATTTAGATGTTTATTTACTAAAGGCAATGTGGCTTTTCATTATGCAAGGGAATTTCCCCTTAGTGGTGAAATTTCTCTTTGCAAAGGAAGGATGCAATATAAAAAAAGGGCTTTTGCTTGCGTCACCTCATTCACTAAGCTCTGGGGTAAATTCCTGTGCAAAGTGAAAATTCCCTTACAACGTGAAAAGCCTATTTGCTTTTGGTAAATCAATTTCTTAGTTTTATATATACTTTAACCTTTCACAAAACCTTCATCCTGTGAACAACACAAATATAAATAAGTTGGTTGCTGTTGCGCTTCAGCGGGGTTTAAAAATACGAGAGGAATTTCCTTTTTTTAGAATATCGCAGGGACAAATGGAATTTTTCTCTGCAGGCAGCAGCACATTTCCAAGGCTGCAAGCCTGTTAGATAAATGTCACTCCGGGGTTAAGACAACAAATATATTACAGCGGTGTGACATCTGACCGCTGGCGTACAACATCGGAGGTCACCGAGAGAAATTGCACGGAGTCGCGCTTCAAAGCTGGATTGGATGAGAGCAATATGGTTCAGAGCACCAGGCACAACAAACGGCGGCTTGACATATTTCACTCAACGTCACGCGGCGACTAAGGCCAGCCAGTGGTCAGCGGGTTGCCTGGCAGTGCCAGTCCATGCAGAGAATTTCAAAATAGTAATATCTGAGTCGGTGGAGAGGAGGCTGACCTTGCTGTCAGGTTGTGTTCCTTCACAGTCTGACCGCTATGGTTTTTCTTCACACATGACCGCAATGTTCCTCAATGGGATGGGACAGCTGTGATTGCCACATTCGACCACCCAGCCAGAGCCTGCCTTTCTAGATCTCATCTACTTATACACGGACGTGACATTTCCAATGTCTCCAGCATCCCTGCATCTAAAATAGAATTTATTGTCAATCACAGTCAAGTTATAAACTAGAAAAGCTTGACTTGGTTTCCTCTGGTTATAAGTCTCGTAAGATTCCTAAAGCAGAACTAAAGTCTCTCCAAGTAAATGCTACAGCGCTGGATTGTCAGATAACTAGCATGGGTCAAATGTACATTAGGATCAAATCAGTTGAAAAGCTAAGTTTTTATGTGGAATTTCAAGTAGTGCCATGCGTGGGGCCACTGCTAAAGCCTCGTACACACGCACCGATTGTTGGCCGTGAATTTTCGGCCAACGTCCGATCGGCCGATTGTCGGCTTGTTATTATGATGCTTCCGACAACCGACTGCGACTTTTTGGCCGAACAAAATCTGGTGTGCATGCTATAAAATTTTTGTTGGCCGTCACCAGAACGACCGATTGTTCTTCAGTCGGTACAGATTTCACGAGACAAAAATGTGATGAGCAAGACTGGGCATGCTCAGAGAAGAAAAAACACACGAAAAGTAAACCAGAACATGACATCACTTCTGCAGTTGGTTGTTGTTGGCCGACAAAATTCGTGTGCAGTCTAGAGCACATTTCAACCAACACAACAACACTGGACAAAAGACAGAAGGTATAAACTCTGCGCAAAAGTCTCTATTTGAATGTGCAAAGGGCAAAAAAAGTGCAGATGTAAGTGACAATGTGGAAGTATAAATATATAAAATACAAGTGTGTGATAAATGAAAATATAAATATATAAAATATAAAAGGTAGTTATAAGGCTGCAGCCTCCCAGAATATTAGTCCGGAGACTAAATGTGATATGAATAGGAGATGGGTGTTGGCGCTGCCTTAGGTAAATAAGAAATCGGTGTATAATGTAAACATATGAAGTGGTAATGCAATAAAGTGGCAAGTGCAAATATTATCACAACTTATAAAGTGCACACTTCAAGTGATATTCAAATAAAGTGCTTAACAAATAAAGTGCTGGCATGCACGTGCAAAAAAGTCCTCAACTGTATCAAACAGTATGGTATAAGTGCTATAAGTGCTAGTAAAAAGCCAATTAACTCTAGGTTATAAAAAGTATGAAAACACAGTCCAGATTGGCAATAGTGTGCAACAAAAGGTTCAGCAGTCCAATATGGTGAAATCTCTAGAGTCCAATAGCTATGTATGACGTGAAAAGGTATAAGCCAAGACAGGTGGATAGTCAGGTGGGAAACACACTACAGGGAGATACTGTACCAGAAGGGATCACCTAGCACCTCACCGCCCAGCACGGGGTCACCCCTATAAGTTCACTTCTCGGTAGTGTGTTTCCCACCTGACTATCCACCTGTCTTGGCTTATACCTTTTCACGTCATACATAGCCATTGGACTCTAGAGATTTCACCATATTGGACTGCTGAACCTTTTGTTGCACACTATTGCCAATCTGGACTGTGTTTTCATACTTTTTATATCCTAGAGTTAATTGGCTTTTTACTAGCACTTATAGCACTTATACCATACTGTTTGATACAGTTGAGGACTTTTTTGCACGTGCATACCAGCACTTTATTTGTTAAGCACTTTATTTGAATATCACTTGAAGTGTGCACTTTATAAGTTGTGATAATATTTGCACTTGCCACTTTATTGCATTACCACTTCATATGTTTACATTATACACCGATTTCTTTATAAGTTGTGATAATATTTGCACTTGCCATTTTATTGCATTACCACTTCATATGTTTACATTATACACCGATTTCTTATTTACCTAAGGCAGCGCCAACACTGGACAAAAGACGGCCCATTGGTCAGCCAACAATCGGTGCGTGTGTATGAGGCTTTAGTTAAACAACTTCCTGTTTGTATGTGTGCCTGTGCACATCAAAGTCCAGTCTTCCTTTGAGACTGCCTATCCCATAATTCAGCGCTAACTGGTGTCTAAGGAATCAGAGGAGGGTGACGAAGATTTGGAGGAGCAATGAGAGATGCAAAGAAGCATTTTGTTGTTAGCTGGGCCTCCCAGTTATGGTGCAGGTGTCGAGGGCTCATCTGAGGCCCAGAACCTAAGTGATAGTTGGTCTTAACCAGAGCATCTGATGGTGGAGCTGGCCAGGAACCCTAGTGATCCTGGATACAGGATCACCCCGCCACAAGGGGTAGCTGCAACAGAAAGGGATTGGTGTGGAGATTGTCCATAGAGCTATAGAAAAGAGAATGGTCAGGTCGAGGCAGGGGTCTTGGAGGGCAACATGCAAGAGAATAGTCAGGTTCACGCAGGGGTCGAGGCTGGTGGCAAGTGATGAAGTAGTCAGGTCCAGGCAGAGGTCAAGGAAGGTGGCAGGTGAGAGAGTACTCAGGTCATGGCAGGGGTCAAGGAAGGTAGCAGGTGAGGCACTAGTCAGGTCCAGGCAGGGGTAAAGGAAGGCAGCAGGTGAGAGAGTAGTCAGGTCCAGGCAGGGGTTGATGCAGGCAACATATAGGAGTGTAGTAGGTCAATATGGATTGGCAGGGAACTGACATGTTCAACTCTGGAAGTCCTGGAAGTAGTAGAGGTCCTAGGAATCCTGGAAATCCAGGGATTCTGCAAGGTATCCTGGAACACCAGGCAGTGAACCTGCAAGGAATCTTGGAAGACCTGGCAAAGATCCTAAAAGGGCACCTGGAAAACCTGCCAGGGATCCTGCAAGGAATCCTGCAAGACCTAACTGGGATTCTCCAAGGAATCCTGGAAAACCTGGAAGAGATTCTACAAGTACTGTAACATACCCACCAGAACCAGTTGTCATTCTAAGCAGAGATTGGGCAGGGGAGGACTGGGCCAGGGGGCACGGGGGAAATTGCCCCCCAGGCCACTCTGATGCCCCGTAAAAAGGCTGCACCGCTTCTGCTACCAGACATGCCTAAAGGATTCCTGGTGAAGAGAAGTAAAAACTCCCCACCGCTGACTTACTGAGTGCGGGATAAAGACATGCCCCAACTGGAGACTCTCCTCCCCTGGAAACCCCCCGAAAAATAAGCTGTCCCAGCTCCCCCCAACCCCCCCCCCCAGTAGCCAGGTCGGGAACCCATATTCTGCCAGTGAGTAGAGAGTATCTAGAGCTTCAGCCTGGAATGGGGGTCAGGAGGAGGCCAGGGAGGAATGCCTGGTTTGTACTTGCCCCCTGGGCCGAATGTTGCCAGTTAGCCCCTGAGAGTTGGTGTCCTGGAGGGGGGAGAATCTCACACTGTATGAAACTGCCTACTGTAAAACATGTAGTACATGCTGTATCGGCATGTCCTTTCTGTAGCTCTCTTTTATGAGACAGCTTTTTGGTGGCTACGCTCCGAGCAGCATGGAGAGCCATGGAGAAACTGCATAGCCATTGATAACATGGAAGTGCTGGTGACCTGTATTAAAATATATTTTCCAGCGACTTGCTGCAAATGACCAAATACAAACTTCAAAAACCTGAAACACATTAAGTAAGCTGTATTATTTATTTATTTATTTTAATTTGAAGGCTTAGTTACATGTTAAAGATACAGCAGATCTGCTTCACGTTGAAGCGCAACTCCAGGAAACATTTCTTTTTATTGTTCTTTTGGGTAGAGGAGCAAGTGGAAAGAACTTTAGCTAGGTGTTTGAGATTTGGCATCACCATCTTTGCCACTAAATAGCTTAGTTAATTTCCCTGGATATGCTGTGCTGAGCCAATCCTTCTCGCGCCCTTTTGCCGATGCTCGACTGAACCTGGAAGTTGTCTGGTGGTATTGTTGGAACACCCTTCCTTTCTGGTTCTTTCACACATAAAGCTTGATGTTAAAGGAGAAGTCTCAGCAGAAAGTTCTGTTGTTCTTGATGTACCATGGGGGGGGGGGGGGGGGAGTGCAGGTGACTCCATTCAACTCCATGCTGTAGCTGGGAAAAAAAAGCATACTTGTTTATGCTGGTTGTCAGCTCCACCCTAGGCTAAAGCCCAATTAATGGGTATTCCTATGAGGGAGTTACATCCAGAATTATAGCCACTGCCCTCTTACCTCTATGTACTAGATGTGTGGGAAATGAAACCTTGTATAAGTACAATAAATGAGCTGATATATTTTATTCCAGATCTTTCTAGCAGTCATCCTACGCAAGATCTTCTCCATCATCTCCATTAAAGGGGGTTCTCTTTAACTATTTCTCCAACTGCTCTCCTGTGTGTGATGTCACTTACTTCTACATGCACTTTGTCCTGTGACTATTGTCTCAGGACAGAAAGCAATGGGAAATCCAATGTTTTGCAGTTGACCCCCGAAACAGGAGGTAGGGGGAAATGTTTTATTATGGACATGCATTGTAATAACTATCTAAGAGGGGATGTCCCCCCCCCCCCACACACACACACTTCTTGTTATCTCTCTAAGACAGGAAGTATAGAGAAATATCCACAGTGGAAAATAGACAACATAAAAAAAAGAAACCTGATAAGATTTCTGCCTAGAGATGGGCAAATTCAGAATTTTCAGTTTTTCAAAACTTCAGCAAAAATTTTGGCAAAAGAAAAACTGGGTATTTCTCTGCTAAATCCTTTTCAGGGAAATCCTCCACACATCCCTCGTTCTTAAAGTGTTACTAAACCAACAACAGTAATATCAGCCTGTATATGCAGTAAAGTATGCTTGTTATACACACTGTGGAACCTAAGGGGTTAATCCTGCACATTGTGTAAAAAGGCTGTTTGATTCTGTCTGATCGTCCTCTTCTTCCACAGTCCCCAGTCAATCTCCTGATACAACAGAGCCTTGGGAGCACTCTGCACATGCTCAGTTTGGTGTTTATTGCTAGAGATTTTTTTTTTCCTTGGAGGGTGCATGTGATCAGCGCACAGCCAATCAGCACTGTCCAGACAGAGGGTGAGGGGTCCTGCAGCCTCGCAGGACAGTCAGAGGAGAATGAAAACTCCTCCTAGAAGCTTTAACCAGACACTGATAGAAGTCACAAGACTGCTATATACTGATGTTGAGAAAAGGTAGTTAGCAGTTTATATTTACTAAAATAATTGCATTTCCATGTGCTGTGTACTGTGGGAGGCCAGATATAGTCAATGCAGGCTCCTGGGGAGACCAGATATAGTGACTGCAGGGTCCTGGGGAGAGCAGATATAGTGAATGCAGGATCCTGGGAAGACCAGATATAGTGACTGCAGGGTCCTGGGTAGACCAGATATAGTGACTGCAGACTCCTGGGGAGACCAGATATAGTGAATGCAGGCTCCTGGGGAGACCAGATATAGTGACTGCAGGGTCCTGGGTTTAGTAACACTTTAATAATCCTTACTCTATCCACATGTAAGGGGCTGAAGGATGATTGGATGAGAGGTAGGTTACATAACTTGCATTGGTCTTGGGACCAGGCTCCCCTTTTTTTCTGTACTGATGTACTGTACACTTGCTATGGAAAGCATGCAGAGTGGAATGTACTGTATGGATGAAAAGCTCATTTGCTATTTTATGTGTAGTGTTTTTTTTTTTTTTTCTTTCTAAACCAATGGTATGACTGTGGTAATGCCACACTGCTGCTTAAAAAAATAGACCCCAAAAATATATATTTTTTTCAAAAACAGACCAAAAAATACATTAATTTTTTGTGTTCTAGGTATTTCCCATCTTTGGAGACATGAAAAAAAAAATCTAATTTCTTCCTTGAATGAACCTGTATTTTTCTGCATTTGCAGACGCAGAGCTATGTGGGGGTCAAGCTGGTAACCTGCTGACATTCATATCCCCCCCCCCCGACTTATTCACGGAAAATGACAAGTGACACAGCACTAATGAAGAGCCAATCACACGATGTTTAGGAGAGCAGAGTCCATATGTCAGACTCCATCTGAAAACGTACATCAACCTTTGAGAATTACCTTATTGATTGAGAAGGGAGGAATCTATAATTCACAAACACAAAGCAAAAAATAACACGCAGCTCATTAATCAAACAAAATGCCAGAAAAGAAAATCTTGAAAAAATATAAAATAAAAGGGAAAAAAGTGCAACCTGAAAAATGTTTTAAAGTGAACCTGTCATTACAATTTACTCCCAAAGTGCTATTAAACCCAGGAGCCTGATTTTACTATATCTGCTCTCCCTTGGAGCCTGCATTCACTATATCTGGTCTCCCCAGGAGCATGCATTTACTATATCTGCTCTCCCCAGGAGCCTGCATTCACTATATCTGGTCTCCCCAGGAGCCTGCATTCACTATATCTGGTCTCCCCAGGAGCCTACATTCACTATATCTGGTCTCCCCAGGAGCCTGCATTCACTATATCTTGTCTCCCCAGCAGCCTGCATTCACTATAGCCGGGCCCCCCAGGAGCCTTCATTCCCTATATCCAGGCCCCCCAGGAGCCTGCATTCACTATATCTGGTCTTCCACAGTACACAGAACATGGACATGCAATTATTTTAGTAAATATACACTGCTAAATACCTTTTCACATCAGCAGTATATAGCAGTCTTGTGACTTCTATCAGTGTCTGGCTGAGCACTGGGTAAAGCTTAAAGTTTCGGAGTCTGCACCAAAGCCCGGGCGGGGCATGCGCACTCCTTTTTCAGGTTAAAAGCCCATATCTGAAAGGAAGTTGTGAAGTCTACTCCGCCATCTTGCTAATTCCACTGCCGCTGACGTCAGACGCCCTCCGGTTCCCTCCACGGCCGCAATCCCCCGCTTGCCTGGACTCACACGGTCGCCTGGCCTGGCAGCCTGGATCAAGGGCTTCTCTGCATTGCACGGACCGCCCTACACCACCTCGGAACTGCCGGCATATGACAGATGCTTTTACCCTAACTTTGATATAAGTTACTATGTAACTTGTGTTATAATAAATCACTATCTTGCACTCAAGAGGCGCTCTTCCCTCTTCCTTAAATGTGTACCTAGGGGCGTGTTTCTAACTGTATGGGGGTGTGGCTTGTGAAATGATCACAGAGACCTGTGTTCCTATATAGAAGGATCACAGGAGCTCTGTGATCATTCCAGAGAGAAGAACGGTCAGCTGTGTTTACAACAGCTGACCTTTCTTCTCTCTCAGCGTTGAACAATTGTAGGTGTCAGGCGGCAATGGAGTCCCCACTGACGAGTGGGGGTGGTAGCACGCCGCCAGCGGCGTGCACTTGTCCCCTAGTTGCAGGCGCACGACCAACGTATTCCTATGTCGGTTCACGCAGGAAAAAACCCGCAATGTTTCCTGATATTGCAATCAAGGATCTGTGCAACCGCATGCAGTGTGCCTGGTGGCTCCACTTGTGCCCCTTCCTGCTATTGCCCCCACCAGATGTCTTTCCCCTTTCAACAGGTGTATCCAACTTTTTACAGCTACACCCAGCTGTATATCTCTTGCAAACTTTCCTTTCAGTCCCCAGCGGTATCAGTAGTACATGTAAATGGCCATAGTGTGAATCCATGTAAAAGACTTTATTCAAAGAACATAATAGTGCACTTACATTTAAAAAGTAAACAATCAGCTCGTATCAGAAGCAGGAAGTCCGGGGCATGATGCGCTCCACAGAGCAAAACCGGAAGTGGTGCAATGATGCTTGGCTCTGCCCTACTCGTTTCGTCACTTTGACGTCATCAGGAGCGAATGAGGAATGAGTTGAGTCAGGAACTAGTGACAAGAGAAAAGCAGAATCCGAGATCAGGTCTGGAGTAAGCCGTATCAGCAACCAAGGGAACACACTGGAAGTACACAGGGCACAGGGAACAGCTGAAGACCAGTCAGCATTAGCAGAAGCACCCCAAAATAGTCCATCTGGCACCAACATGCACTGTGAGAATGCCCGTTTGCGTGCACATACTTCTGTGCACATTCCTGTGTGCAATTGTGCATTCCAGATTGCCGTTCTGTGGAGATTCCTGTGCGCATGCACATTTTTTATTAGCCAACCATCTCACAGGAATTCCCTGACAGGGAGTAAATCTTTCTAAGGGAGCTTTGGACAGAGATAAAAACACTTCAAAATAAAAATGCAAGCGAGCGCTCAGAGATAGAAGTGGCTTGCAGAGATAGGTGACCAACCAACCTAATATTCAAAAAAACCCAAAAAGGGAGCAACGCCTCAGCATAAAGTGCATCAAAGACTTATATAACAAAACGTGGATAAACATAAACATATAAAATGAAAGTGCATCCAACTGTAATTATATATGAAAAAAATTCATCAGGACGCTACTGACCATAAAGTGACAGTGTTTGTAAAAGTCCAAAAAAGTCAAAAAAAGTAGCATAACATTCACTTGAGATCCATTTTAGTTAATAAACACTACACTATATATCTCATCCATGGGGTCCGTGTGGTGAGCAATCTTTACACAGGTCCCCGGTTTGGATGTAAGAGGTCTGGATTGAGGATCAGAGAGCGAAGTCTATGTGTGGTTAACTTGTTATGCTAATGTCCATATTTTTCTGGTGATTGCATAAAGGTGGAGGTTCTTCACTTCTTGATCTGAGAATCACTGTCTTTCATTTACTTTATGCTGAAGCGCTGCACTCTATTTGGGTTATAGTGATAAAAACACAACCGGATTTCTAGTCTTTTTCTTTACTAGCCAAAACTAGAAAATATTTTTTTTTTGGCATGACATACACTTTAAAATAAAATTTTAATGCAGCCAGTATTGATATCCAAGTCTTTTCCAGTAATTTCCAAATTTTCCTGAAGTTGCACTTTAACTGCAGTTGGTAAACCTAAAGTCACAGACCTGGGAACTTGTTGACATGAGAAGATAGCAAAGTGATGACTTCATCAGTGTGATGATTGATGGTGATTTTTGTTGAGTAGAAGGGGAGCTTGTCCCTTTTTCTGCCCCCAGGGGTAGTGACTAAGTCTTAACAGAGCAGTGCCGGGACAAGATCATCTAGCCCCCAGGGCGAAGATGCCAAATGGTGCCCTCCCTCCCCCCAAAAGAAAATTGAGCACTATTCATTCTTCACACTTACCCCTAAGCATGAATTACCTTTGCAAGCCAGATTCTCCACCCCCCCCCCCAAAAAAAATAACCACTCCTCTTCCAGTACAAATCCTCCCTCCCAGCTCAAATCCTCTCCCTTCCCAACTCCCCCCTCCTAGCACAAATACCCTCCCCACCCAAATCCCCTCTCCTAGTACTTATCCTCCCCCCAGAACTTCCCCTCCTAGCACAACTCCCCCCCCCCATTCATTCCTACTAGCACGAATCCTTACGCCCCCCCCCCTGAATCCCCCCCTCAAATTTCCCTACTGAGTATAAATCCACTCCCCTCTCCAAATCCCACTCTCCCTGCACAAATACCCCCAAATCCCCTCTCCTAGCACTTATCCTCCCCTAAAATTTCCCCTCCTAGTACAAATCCCTGCAATCATGCCTACTAGCACAAATCCCCCCCCCAATCCACCTTCTTAACAAAAATACCCTCTCCTAGTAAAAATAGCCCCTTCAAATCACCCATTATAGCACAACCCTTTAAAATTTCCACTGCACCTAGGCCAGCCGCCCCCTCATTCCCACCCTTTGTTCCTACCCTGACCTTGAGCATAGGGCTCATGGAAAAAATAGCACCCTCCACTTTACATGAGGGATCAACTTTGGGGCAACCCATCATGGTCTACCTGGTTTATGTTGACTGTCTTTTGCATACTTGTTTCAGGCCTTACACCAACAGATCCTGCTCTGCCCTCTTGGACTCAAGTTTTGTTTCCAGGAGATGTCTCCATATACAGCAGTAGTTAAAGGAAGGAGGGGTCCACACCAAGAAAGCCTTTTTAATGGTTTATTGAATCCACAAAATATCAGTACGTACCTCTGCCATACCTTGAGGTGCTGCATACATCGTACAGTTAAAGATAGTTCAGCTTAGACCAGAGAGAGATGCAGAGTGGGTAGAGAGATAAGAGACCCAATACTTACAGAAGGGGTGTCCCAGAGTCCAATATCCCAAGACAGAGGTACATGAGTAGTCCAAAAACTTCATAATATCCTTACACTCCTTTAGGATTCAGCCCTAAGGATAAGCTAAATGAAATAAGGTCAAACTGCCTACATGTTAATCTGTAGAAATACAGAAATGAGCACTGGACCAAAACTGGATGAAAGAGTCCAAGAAATTTTGGTTGTGTTGGTTAATAAGACATAGATCAAAAATAGTCAACATGTTTTGGGGAACAACAACGCATTGAATATTTTGTACATGACTTGCTTGCTTACTAATAATTCAACTTATCTTGGACAATTTCATCTGGTATAGGTCTGGTGCTCTTTTTTGCATTTCTATGGTTTCTATGAGCCACTGTTGGGTTTTCTATTGAAGGAAGCCTTGATGTGTGGGAGCAGCCTTGCTTAAGCTAATGAGCTTGTTTGAATATTTCCTTCAAATGTTCCTGGTGTCTCTTGAGGATTTTGCTCCGGAGCGAAGCAACATACTCAAAGAGACACAGATCCCAGCAAATTATTGCCAACACTATATATAAGCCCAACTTGCCCCTCTAATGACAGGGGCAGGCTGGTATTTCGCTCCAACACTCCTAGTTGTAGTTAAGAGAGAATTACAATGGGCCACCTCTTTTGGTAGAAAGTCTGTATATAGCCCTACAGAACAGACAGTGCACGGTCCACGTGGGCTCTGCTGCTAAACTGCAGACAGGAAAAAAGGTACTTTATTATAAAGAGAAAAGACATAGAGTTTACCATAGAGCAGCTACAAACCTACACACTGCCATCTACTGGCAAAAGAATATCTGTAGTTCTTGTAAAAAAATCTTTGAACAATTTATTCCAACACCCCCATTCAACAACTGCTCCTACTAGTCCCATTTCAGATCTCAGTTCTATGGATCTGCTTCTTGTAAGAAGTTTTATCAAATCATCTGCAATCTTCATCAGCAGCTCTGATCCACTTTTTTTTCTCATGAGTTGGAAGTTTTGCATCTCATCCAATCAATCTGGCTCTGGTTTTAATGTGGCGCGAGCAACATAGGACAGACATTTGACTGTGATGCCTTTATTGCTTTTGTTTGATTTCCTGAATGAAGCTTCTTCTGGCCTGATTTCTATGTTTACAGTGTTTGGATTGTCTGCGTGCATTTATCATTCTGTGTCACTTTGTTGCAGCTGTGTTTCTGGCCATTTTCTTTTTGTTGTTATTGTAGTTTTCTTTCTGTTGCTGTATTTTACACTTATCTGCTGTAGCTGGCTATGACTGGGCTGTGACTGGTTTCTCAGCTTTTCTCTGGGTGGGTGTTTTTTCTATGTCTGGGCCCATAACCGCTTAAAAATTCTGTATATAGACCTAAAGAACAGACAGCCACCGTTGTCATGGGCTTTGCTGCTTAACTGCAGAAAGGAAAAAGAAACTTTGCTTTACAGAGAAAAGACATAGAGTTTGCCAAGAATGTCTACAAGCTTTGAAACACTGCCATCTACTGGCTGAAGAATATATCTATAGTTGTTGTACAAAAATACATGAACAATGTATTCCAACATCGTTAGTTTCAGAGTGACTCAGCTCTATTTTTTACCTGCAGTTGGGGGTCACAACTGAGCTGTGCTGTGTAACAGATGTTGTCTGGGTCATAAGACTGGCTGCGCAGAATTACAAATCCCTTAGCAGGTAAAATATTACATGTATTCTTACTTTGGCTGTCTGCCTGGAGCCCAGCTTCAATACCAGGGAACTATATAATCATTTCTTTTCAAGTGTGTCTCCAAAAACTTTGCTGTCATCTGGAAGGAAGAAAGACAGCCTGGCTAACGGACACATTGTTCATGCATGACCGCAGGTTTCAGAAATTGGTTTTATTCCTGCCACACGTAGACATGCAAACATAACTGGAAGCCCAAAGTCATCAAGGCAGGGAAATAGAGGAAGAAAAATTTCACTTGTCACATTCCTTTCCCCGTCTGATTCTTGGCATGACTGTCGTAACCTTTGAGTCATCTGCCCGGTTCTGCTGAAGGTAGCGCTGCGTTTTACTGACATCCAGATGGAATGGAATAAATAGCACACAACTCTCTGAGGGATCTCTCTCTCTGTCTCTGTAAACTTCGAAAACTCAAAAATAATCTCACAGGCAGTCAGGTAGAAATGTGCAAATCTTTTGCTGGGGAGCAAAAAAAGTAGAAATGAAAAAAAAAAAGAAAATAAACAAAACTGAACAATGAAAAAAAAAATCTGTCACCAAGAAGGATGGAAAAGTTAAGGGCTCAAAGAAATAGAGAACGAGGGCACTGGTTGTTACGCTGTCGTTGCACACAGAACTGCAAGCGGCATGGTTGTCCAAGGTGCGCTCGTTTATCATTTACAGGCGCGGGGACATTTCACAAAGTTGTCAAAGCCATCGGGCATAAAAGGCTTAGAGTGGAGAGCTGACGTGTGAGCCTGCCTGCCAGCTATTTGTTTTTTCTCCTAATTTTGTGTTAAGCCATTTGGGCGAAAATTGTTTATCGCTTAGATGTAAGAGACAGCGAACCAGCAAGCCACAAGTAAAATTAATCAGTGCTATGTAGGCAAGGTTGAGACGGGCTAAATTGATAATGCCCTTTCAGCTTACCTAAGTTTTTATTTTTGTTTAATTCCTATTATTGGACCAAGCAAGACTTTCAGAAGGTCTCTGGGTGGAGCTTCTCTTAAATGATTATGTGTAAAAATTTACACATGATCATTACACATGAGCATGCCGGAAAATGTAAGTGAATTAGAGTTTGGAACAGTTGGGTGTAGCATCACAAGTTTAGTTAATGGAAAAAAAGCAAGCATGATGCCAATATTCAAAAAAAGCCCAAGATATATACCTGGAAAAATACAGACCAGTTAGCCTAACATGAATAGTATGTAAACTAATGGAAGGAATTATAAGGGACCAAATCCAAGAATTTGCTGATGAAAAATAGTATAATTAGTAGTAACCGACATGGATTTATGAAAGACCATTCTTGCCAGACCAACCTTTTAACATTCTTTGACAAGATAAGTTGTAAATTGGACAGACTAACAAAGGTACACGTGTTTTGGGTCCTTCTAGGCACTCCTACCTTCAGGTCTCTGGAAGCCTATTGTTTTTTTTGGTCCAACTACTGATTGGATATAATATGTCTAGGATCATTAACCACAATATACACTTATTGGGGTTTTATTGGGATTTTTTTACCAAAAATATGTGGCAGAATACATATTGGCCTAAACTGATGAAGAAGTTTAATTTTTTTTTTCTTTATTGGTTGTGTTTTATAGCAGAATGTAAAAAATAGTTTTTGTTTTTTTTCCATAATTGCCATTTTTTTTAATTCATTTTTTTTGTTTATATTGCAAAAAATAAAAACCGCAGAGGCGATTAAATACCACCTAAAGAAAACTCTATTTGTGGGGAAAAAAAGGACATCAATTTTATATTATTTGGGTACAGCATGGCATGACCATGCAATTGTCAGTTATAGTAACGCAGTGCTGTATCGCAAAAAAATGCCTGGTCATTAGGGGGGTAACATTTTCCGTTCCAGAAGTGGTTTAGGAGCTACAATGGGATAAAGGCTTTGTACAGCAGGACAGATAGTGGAGAGAATCTTACCATCATGGCAGATAATAACAAATGCATTAGAAGACCAGAACATTAAGTAAACCCTCCTCTGCAACTTTTACCTATAGGTAAGCCTATGATAAGGCTTACCTATAGGTACTGTAAATATCTCCTAAACATGCACCGTTTAGGAGATATTTACCTTACATGCAGCCAGTGACATCACTGGCGCAGGCGCTCTGAAGGAACGGCCGCTGGTGGTGTTCCTTCAGTGCCCTGTGCCGTTCCCGTGTGCGGGAGTGACGTCACCACGACTCCGGCCAATCAGATGGATGGATGCCGCAATCCCGGAAGACGGGCGACTGGACATGTCGCCCGTCATACAGGTAAGCGGGCGGCACGGCGGGGGCTCATTCTAAGGTAAGTATTTCATAATGCACTAGGATGTGATGCATACTAGCTCATTATGTGTTTCTCTTTCAGGTTGAAAAAGAAAAAAAAATTGTATGGGTTTACAACCTCTTTAAGTTCTGCTAGATCACTTCATGCTGGCCGTTTTGTAGGTATACCTATGGAAAACATTAAAAATAAGTGCTTACTGTACACTATTTAAAATCCAGTAATACCTTCCTCATCCTGCTCTGCACATGCTCAGTCACTCTCCCTTTTTCATCAGTGTGCTGAAAATATAGAGGCTGCTCTGTTGACAGTCTAAAGATTTACTGTTGTTCAGGGGCCCTGGGCTTCAGCAAAATGGCAGCCTCCAGCAACAAGAAACAGAAACAATGCTGGAGGAAATTTACACCACACACTAATTTTGGTAGCAATATTATTAATGTGGAATGTATGTTCCTTGTTAAAGAACATTATTTTTATCAAGTTGCTATGAGTAAAGTTCCATTTTAAAGAATATCCAAAGTCAAAACCCTTTTCAGTTTAGAAGGTTCAGTTTAGAGAAAGGAAGGGTAATACTTTTTGATGTCTGTGTCCCATTGTGGAGATTTTCCTTCACTTCAAACACTGTAGACACAATGAGAAGTGAGGACAAATCTCTTCAAAGCTGGAAATGTCCTCCTTGAGAGAAATGGCCTCTTAGACAGTTGTCACTGGAACAAATATCCCCTTTGGAAGATTGTTGTTCTGGTGACAACTAAACATTTTGGATTCCTATCACTTTCAGTCTCAATTACAAGGGTCACCAGGACAAATAAATAGATTTATTTTTCCTAATAGGGATCTAACCTCTCATCTTTCTACTAATTTTTTTTCCAAAAACTGTGGCAGATGAACAGTCTTTGCAGATGACACCAAGCTTTGCAGTGGAATAACTTCCTCACAGGATGTCTCCAACTTACAAGCCGACCTCAATGCATTTCATTGGGCAACTATGTAGCAAATGAGGTTTAATGTTGATAAATGTAAAGTTATGCACTTGTGGGCTAAGAATATGCATGCATCATACATATTAGGGGGAGTAGAACTGGGGGAATCCATAGCGGAGAAGGATCTGGGTGTTCTGGTAGATCCTAAGATTAATAATAGCATGCAATGCCAAGCTGCGGTTTCCAAAGCAAGCAAAGTCCTTTCTTGTATTAACAGAGGCATGGACTCCGAGGAGAGATATCCTTTTGCCCCTGTACAAATCATTAGTAAGACCTAATCTGGAATATGCAGTTCAGTTTTGGGCACCAGTTCTCAAAAAGGATATCGAGGAACTGGAGAAAGGGCAGAGAAGGGCAACCAAAATGATAAGAGGCTCAGCTATGAGGAAAGATTAGAGGAACTGAATTTATTCTCTCTTGAGAAGAGGAGATTAAGGGGGGATATGAACACCATGTATAAATACATAAGGGGTCCATATAGTGAACTTGGTGTTGAGTTATTCACGTTAAGGTCAACACAGAGGACGAGGGCACACTCTTTACGTCTAGAGGAAAAGAGATTTTGTCTCCAAATATGGAAAGGTTTCTTCACCGTAAGAGCTGTGAAAATGTAGAATAGACTCCCTTCAGAGGTGGTTCTGGCAAGCTCACTAGATTGCTTAAAAAAAGGCCTGGTACAGGTCTCCCCAGGAGTGTGATGACTGCACGCCCAACTCTGTTCTTGATGACCGCACCACTCAGGGGGGGTGCCCTCCCCCTCAACAACTCACCCCCCCTTTTTTTATCCCCCCCTTACCCTACTTCTCGTCATTCCATACTTTCTGTACTGTTTTTACTATCTCTTTCTAACTCCCTTTAGCCTACAGGCCCACCTCCTCACGGACTATACTCAAGATAACGGAGCCCCTGTGTGAGACAGGTGGATCCTTTGGACCACAGGAATTACAGCATTCTCGTCCAACCTGGCTGTTCATCTTCTAACGCCTCTCTTTGGTACCTCTGGGGTACATGTATTCAGATCCCTGGTCAGATATCTGATAGTGGCGGGAGATATGAATTTCTGTATGGATCTAAGTCTTGATAGTACCTCGAGTGTAAGGACACTGTGAAAACAAAAACTAAAATTAAGAAAAAATTACATCAGATCCAATTAGTAGATGCATGGAGGATTTATCACCCAAAAAAAAGAGATTACACCTACTACTCCTCAGTCCACTTGATGTACTCAAGCCTGGACTATTTCTTTATAGATCACCGTTTATTGGAATATCTAGAAGGCACAGAGATAGGTATGATCACTCTATCCGATCATGCCCCCCTGACCTTAATAATCAAAATACCAATTTATCAAAGGAATACGGGAATATGGAGGTTAAATGAAGATTTAATCCAAGATGAAGAAATAGGAAACAGAATAGAAAAAGATCCCTGATAATTATTGCTTAAGTTGCCCGACCTACTCTGCCCTGCTATATTTGTGTAGGGTTATCACTGCTGCTTTCTTTCCTGAATAGCTCTTCGACAGCGTCCATTGAAGTATTATTCACTTTGTTACATTATGCGTGAATTCTTGTCTTTTTCATGCCATTTTTTGTCCTATTACTCTGTGGAAAATGTTTATCCTCAGTATGGTATCTGCTGTACCTCCTTTTATTTTCAATAAAAATTTTATGGAAAAAAAAAAGGCCTGGATTCTTTCCTAGGTGCACATAGTAAAAATGGGTACAAAAATGTATAAGTAAAGTTGATCCAGGGAATATCTGATTGCCTCTCTGGGGATCAGGAAGACCTTTTTTCCCCCTGCTGTAGCAAATTGGATCATGCTTTGCTGGGGTTTTCCACCTTCCTCTGGATCAACTGTGGGTATAAGATTGTGTATATGGGATTGTATGGTTGGGTTTTCTTTACTGTTTTTTTTTTTTTTGGTTGAGTCAGATGGATTTGCGTCTTTTTTCATCCTGACTAACTATGTAACTACAGTGCCTTGCAAAAGTATTCGGCCCCCTTGAACTTTGTGACCTTTTGCCACATTTCAGCCTTCAAACATAAAGATATAAAACTGTAATTTTTTGTGAAGAATCAACAACAAGTGGGACACAATCATGAAGTGGAACGAAATTTATTGGATATTTCAAACTTTGTTAACAAATAAAAAACTGAAAAATCGGGCGTGCAAAATTATTCAGCCCCTTTACTTTCAGTGCAGCAAACTCTCTCCAGGAGTTCAGTGAGGATCTCTGAATGATCCAATGTTGACCTAAATGACTAATGATGATAAATAGAATCCACCTGTGTGTAATCAAGTCTCCGTATAAATGCACCTGCACTGTGCTGGTCTCAGAGGTCTGTTTAAAGCGCAGAGAGCATCATGAAGAACAAGGAACACACCAGGCAGGTCCGAGATACTGTTGTGGAGAAGTTTAACGCCGGATTTGGATACAAAAAGATTTCCCAAGCTTTAAACATCCCAAGGAGCACAGTGCAAGCGATAATATTGAAATGGAAGGAGTATCAGACCACTGCAAATCTACGAAGACCTGGCTGTCCCTCTAAACTTTCAGCTCATACAAGGAGAAGACTGATCAGAGATGCAGCCAAGAGGTCCATGATCACTCTGGATGAACTGCAGAGATCTACAGCTGAGGTGGGAGACTCTGTCCATAGGACAACAATCAGTCGTATACTGCACAAATCTGACCATTATGGAAGAGTGGCAAGAAGAAAGCCATTTCTTAAAGATATCCATAAAAAGTGTCGTTTAAAGTTTGCCACAAGCCACCTGGGAGACACCAAACATGTGGAAGAAGGTGCTCTGGTCAGATGAAACCAAAATCAAACTTTTTGGCAACAATGCAAAACGTTATGTTTGGTGTAAAAGCAACACAGCTCATCACCCTGAACACACCATCCCCACTGTCAAACATGGTGGTGGCAGCATCATGGTTTGGGCCTGATTTTCTTCAGCAGGGACAGGGAAGATGGTTAAAATTGATGGGAAGAAGGATGGAGCCAAATACAGGACCATTCTGGAAGAAAACCTGATGGAGTCTGCAAAAGACCTGAGACTGGGACGGAGATTTGTCTTCCAACAAGACAATGATCCAAAACATAAAGCAAAATCTACAATGGAATGGTTCACAAATAAACATATCCAGGTGTTAGAATGGCCAAGTCAAAGTCCAGACCTGAATCCAATCGAGAATCTGTGGAAAGAACTGAAAACTGCTGTTCACAAACGCTATCCATCCAACCTCACTGAGCTCGAGCTGTTTTGCAAGGAGGAATGGGCAAAAATTTCAGTCTCTCGATGTGCAAAACTGATAGAGACATACCCCAAGCGACTTATAGCTGTAATCGCAGCAAAAGGTGGCACTACAAAGTATTAACTTAAGGGGGCTGAATGATTTTGCACGCCCAATTTTTCATTTTTTTTATTTGTTAAAAAAGTTTGAAATATCCAATAAATTTCGTTCCACTTCATGATTGTGTCCCACTTGTTGTTGATTCTTCACAAAAAATTACAGTTTTATATCTTTATGTTTGAAGCCTGAAATGTGGCAAAAGGTCGAAAAGTTCAAGGGGGCCGAATACTTTCGCAAGGCACTGTATGTAACTTTGTGGCTTTCGCTACACTTTAAACCAACCAATATGTTCTGTCAGCTACATACTCATTGCTGATGCTCAGGTTGAGTAGAGCCTTTGCAACCTCAAGGAGATCTTTGTAAAGTCAAAGTCATAAGTGGACCTAAACATGTAGCTTAGGTTGGCAGCACGCTTCTAGAGTACTGCATGATAAATAGGCCACAAAAAACTGCTATAGGTGGATCAGTGGAGAGAGCCAATCTCTATTTGCTCAGTGCGACTACAATTATAGCCCTCTTAATCGCTCTACTGATCAAGTCACCTGTCAACGACCGGTCACCAGCACCTACATTGCTGTCTTCAGCAACATCTAAGAAAAAATAACATTAAAAATACAAAGAAATGCCAGTTGGGGCCTCGTCTTCCGTTATTGTGAAGCCGTAGTTGATAATGTGCATGTGCAAGACATAATGAACCATTTCCTAAAAGAAGTGTAACAGCATAATGAATTTTTCAGAGGCAAAAATAGAAGAGGCAGGTTTTAAAAATACATGAGGTGCACATTTGATTGCATGTCAAGCGTCTGAGTGGGGAAAAAAAAAAGAAAAAAAGAAAATAAAAAAGTGAAGGTAAACGGCAGAAAAGGTTTTCAATACGAGTTTAGAATTTAAATCATCCGGTCCGAGCAAGCAAGGGAGTGCTAATGACTGATTAGCTAATTACCTTTGCAGAGGAAAAATTACATATGCATACTTGAAGTTGGTGCGTAACAGATCCATTTGTTGTGTCTATAGTAGAGCTATAAAAAGCTAAATAAAGGATTTTTAAAAAAGACATTTAATATTACATAATAGGATGGGTAATTTTTAGACACACAAAAAAAAAACCTCATGCCTCCAGGTTATTTTTCAATAGTCAGTTACGCGTTATACATGACAGTATTTTGCATGAATATTATGCATGCATGCTGGAAAATTGAATCTTATGCTCCTTTTTTTTATTATTCTATTTCTTTATTATATTCCCTGGGGTAATTTATGAGATCTCACCAGTTGCCATAGACATTAGAGAATCACATGATGGTTTTCAATCTGCATTGATGGATTCTTTACAGGGGGGGAGGGGCTTTTTTTTTATAACACTGTGACTCTGACATTCTCTAAACATTCACTGTAGGTAAATCTTCTGGGTGCATGTGTTTTTTATGGCAGTGATTGATTCATCACAGGTTAAAGCGAAGTTCCAGCCATTTCACTCACCTGTCCAACGGTCCAGCGATGCGGCCGCCCGAAGCCTCAATCCTCTCCCTCAGCGCTGGCATCACTGCTGTGGGCACCCGGCTGTGACAGTTTGCGGCTTTACAGCTGCGCGCTGCGCACCGTGATTGGCCGGCAATCTTCTGGGACCTCTGACACGTCCCAGAAGATTGCAGGGAGGGAGGGGGAGAGGAGAACTTCCGCTCAGGGCGCCGCGGCGCTCCGAGCGGAAGTGGGAGCGGGTACCTGTCAAAACTAGGTACCCGCCCCACCCCCCCAAAAAAAATGACATGCCAAATGTGGCATGTCAGGGGGTTAGGACCACCTAAAGCGGAAGTTCCACTTTTGGGTGGAACTCCGCTTTAATGTTTGATGAAAGTAACAATTACTGCTTAATAAATATGCACTTCGCTATAATGTTCTCCTCTAGTAATTGGCAGACTTCTCCCCTAGCAATTGGCTATCATATTGATCAAGTGATCAGGAGCTGGTCTCATCAGCTCCCAAAAGTTACACCAGGGATCCTCAAACTACGACCCTCCCGCTGTTGCGGAACTACACATCCCATGAGACATTGTAAAATTCTGACATTCACAGACATGACTAGGCATGATGGGATTTGTAGTTCCTGAATAACTGGAGGCCCATAGTTTGAAGACCCCTGAATTACTGAATTACACTAAGACCTGGAACTGTGGGTGACAGCCAATGCCGAGAAAAGGTCATCCCACACCCAGGGCAACGATGACAAACTGTGTTCCCCTAAGCATAAATTTCCTCTGCAAGCTAAAATTCTCCCCAATCAAATCCCTCCTACCAACACTAATCCCCCCCCTTCCTGCCTCCAAGCTGGCATTCACAGACATGACTAGGCATGATGGGAATTGTAGTTCCTGAGCAACTGGAGGCCCATAATTTGAAGACCCCTGAGTTTCACTAAGACCTGGAACTGTGGGTGACAGCCAGTGCTGAGACAATGTCATCCCACACCCAGGGCAAAAATGACAAACTGTGTCCCCCTAAGCATAAATTTGCTCTGCAAGCTAAAATTCTCCCCAATCAAATTCCTCCTACGAACACTAACCCCCCCCCCCCCCAATTTCTGCTTCCAAGCTCACATCTCCCCTAGCACAAATGTCCCCTCCCCAACCAAAAAGATCCTTTTTGCACACATCCTCCTTACCCTCAAATTTCCCCTCCAAGCACCAATTCTCCTCCCGCTTTCTACCCCCCCCCCAGCAAAAATCGTTCCCCCTCAAAACTCCCCTTCTAGCACAAACTTCCCCAAATCCTTCCTCCTAGCACAACCTTCCCAAATTACCCTTCACATCACAAAGCCGCCTCCCAATCCCCCTCTTAGGACAAGTCATTTCACCCACAACCCCCCCTCCCAGCACAAATCCCCCCAATCCCCCATCTTAACCCATATCAAAAGCCACAGTAGAATGATGGGATGTCACCAGCACTCTGTTGCAATCATACACATTTTTTTATTAGTGCAATGTCACATCAGTCAAGTAAGGCAAAGTTTTGGGGCCACAGCAGTCCCTTCCCCAAGACAACATAAGAGGGGACCCTTTGTGGCCCCATAATGTTGCCTTACTTAACTGATGTGACTTTGCATTATTAAAAAATGTATATGATAGCTGGTAAGGTCTCATTATCCCAAATAAGCAGATTTTGATTGATTCCTGTTCTGGTAAACACAAAAACTTACACGGCAGAAGTCCATCAGGTTGTTGGAGGAACCAAGTGGCTCGCCTTACTCAGTAGAGGACTTGTATAATAGTTCCTCCTGCCTGTATCAGACTGATAATGTCATCTCTGTCTACGCAAAGTCATTGACTGGAGCTCAAGGACGGCTTTTTAATGATTACAGGTGGAGCGTTCTTTTTGGAAAATTATACTGTTGCTGTAAAGGTCCACTTTAAAGATCTGAATGCCAAGAGAAAAAAAAAAAAAAAAAATATATATATATATTAGGATGGATAACCTCTAGCAAGTGAATAGAGATCAGTCTGCAGTATATGTTATAAATCAGCACATTTATGATCCTGCAGGACACTCAACTATAAAAAAGATTGGAACAAGAAACTTGCGCCTATGAATCATGTCTATTTACATTAATTCCAAATAATTAAAGTGTTACTAAAGCCTCATTTTTTTATTTTTTATTAAAATAACAGAACGATATATTGGGGGCCGATATGCGCTTTCCCCGATATATCGGTATCGGCTCCGGAACTGGCCGATATTGCTGATATTTCTGTGACGTCATTCTGCCTTCTTAGGTCGCCTTCCTGGCCTTGGACAGCCTTGTCTGGAGTCGGGAATAGTCTCGCGGGAGTATATCACAGCCATACACCCACCCACAGCAGCCCAGTGCCAGCCAGCCACCCACATCCACAGGCCCTGTACCAGCCAGTCAGCCACAGGCACTGTACCAGCGAGCCAGCCAGCCAGCCACCCACAGGCCCTGTACCTGCCAGCCACAGGCACTGTACCAGCCAGCCAGCCACCCTCAGACAGGGTGCCAGCCACTCACAGGCCCTGTACCAGGCAGCCACAGGCACTGTACCAGCCAGCCGCCCACAGGCCCTGTACCAGCCAGCCACCCACAGCCCCTGTGCCAGTCACCCACCTACCACAGGGTGTCAGCCAGCCAGCCACCCACCACAGGGTGCCAGCCAGCTAGCCACCCACCACAGGGTGCCAGCCAGCTAGCCACCCACCACAGGGTGCCAGCCAGCCATCCATCCACCACAGGGTTCCAGCTAGCCACCAACCACAGGGTGCCAGCCAGCCAGCCATCCACCACAGGGTGCCAGCAAGCCAGCCACCCACCACAGGGTGCCAGACAGCTACCCACCCACCACAGGGTGCCAGCCAGCCAGCCACCCACCCACCACAGGGTGCCAGCCAGCCATCCACCCACACAGGGTGCCAACAAGCCAGCCATTAAGCATAAAACAAAAATTAACATGTTCAGTACCAGATTTGTGTCAAAATTTGTCTTTATTTTTCAAAACTTTAAATGTACAAAATATCGGTCCGTACCAGCGGATACCGATACGTTGTGACCAAAATATCAGTATTGGACCTGAAAAAAACATATCGGTCTATCCTATAACAAACATGTCTATACCTACCTGCACTGTGCAATGGTTTTGCACAGAGCAGCCCCGATCCTCTTCTTCTCATGGATGAGCGAGTTTGGGGTCGAGGGACTTGATTGGCCTGAACAGAGTCCTAAACCTCAACCCGAAAGAACACCTTTGGGATGAATTAGAGCGCAGACTGCAAGTCAGGCCTTCTAGTTCAACATCAGTGCCCGACCTCACAAATGCGCTTCTGGAAGAATGGTCAAACATTCCCATAGACACACTCCTAAACCTTGTGGACAGCCTTCCCAGAAGAGTTGAAGCTGTTATAGCTGCAAAGGGTGGGCCAACCCAATATTGAATCCTACGGACTAAGACTGGGATGCCATTAAAGTTAATGTGTGTGTGTAAAGGCAGGCGTCCCTATACTTTTGACAATATAGTGTATTTGTTAAACATTCACATCATTCACACAGAATTCATTACTCTGTCACTCTGCTTTCTCCTCCTATCAGCATACTTCTTGTTAGCACATTAACTGATTGGCTCCTTGTGCTGCTTCTTCCTCTCACACTCAGCTCTGCTGTACAGGGACTCAAAGAGGCTGATCCACAACCTAACTCTCCTGCATTTAGGTGCTATGCTCAGGGAAAAGAAGTGTATCCTAGACTTTATTGAAGGCACCTGGGGTCTTGCTGCCCTCTCAGGACCATGGGTATCCACAAAGTACTAGAAGCGACAAAAATAAGAGAAGGGTGCACCGACCTAGTGCAATGCTATTAAATATTTATTGAAGACTAAAAAGTAACATACATCATACTTACAAACAAATGTAGTAAAAAGTGCATGTCAAAATACTGCATAGACGGGAATGCCTCCAGGACATGGTCCAATCCAATGCTGCAGGAAGACCAGATGGCATCTGTAATGGCTGGGTTGACGCGTTTCCAGAGAGAACCCTCTTACTCATAGGTAAATGACCCATTAGACATATATACCTGCAAAACTGGACCGCCTTCATTAGTCGGTCCCACCCCTTTCACATCATTGGTGGTGTGCATTATTCAAGGGTCCAATTGCAGTGCAAAGATCACCATCTGCAACTGAACCTACTCAGCAATCTGCATGCATGATGTTTCAATGCAATATATCATGTTCTAACATACAGTATTTCACAAAAGTGAGTACACCCCTCCCATTTCTGTAAATATTTTATTATATCTTTTCATGTGACAGCACTGAAGAAATTACACTTTGCTACAATGTAAAGTAGTGAGTGTACAGCTTGTATAACAGTGTAAATATGCTGTCCCCTCAAAATAACTCAACACACAGCCATTAATGTCTAAACCGCTGGCAACAAAAGTGAGTACACCCCTAAGTAAAAATATTCAAATTGGGCCCAACATGTCAATATTTTGTGTGGCCACCATTATTTTCCAGCACTGCCCTAACCCTCTTGGGCATGGAGTTCACGACTGTTTCACTGGTTTCCACTGGAGTCCTTTTCCACTCCTCCATAAGGACATCATGAAGCTGGTGGATGTTAAAAACCTTGTGCTCCTCCACCTTCTGTTTGAGGATGCCCCACAGATGCTCAATAGGGTTTAGGTCTAGAGACATGCTTGGCCAGTCTTGGAGGTGTGTTTAGGGGACATTATCATGTTGGAATACTGTCCTGCGGCCAAGTCCCTGAAGGGAGGGGATCATGCTCTGCTTCAGTATGTCACAGTACACATTGGCATTCATGGCTCCCTGAATGAACTGTAGCTCCCCAGTGCTAGCAACACTCATGTAACCCCAGACCATGACACTCCCACCACCATACTTGACTGTAGGCAAGACACACTTGTCTTTGTACTCTTCACCTGGTTGCCGCCACACACGCTTGACACCATCTGAACCAAATACGTTTATCTTGGTCTCTTTAGACCACAGGACATGGTTCCAGTAATCCATGTCTTTAGTCTGCCTGTTTTCAGCAAACTGTTTGTGGGCTTTCTTGTGCATCATCTTTAGATGAGGCATCTTTCTGGGACAACAGCCATGCAGATCAATTTGATGCAGTGTGCGGCGTATGGTCTGAGCACTGACAGGCTGACCCCCCACCCCTTCAACCTCTGCAGCAATGCTGGCAGCACTCATACGTCTATTTCCCAAAGACAACCTCTGGATATGACGCCGAGCAAATGCACTCAACTTCTTTGGTCGCCCATGGCGAGGCCTGTTCTGAGTGGAATCTGTCCTGTTAAACCACTGTAGGGTCTTGGCTACCCTGCTGCAGCTCAGTTCCAGGATCTTGGCAATATTCTTATATTGCTGATACTGTTTATCTCTGCAATGTGTATGCAACATAATGATTTAAAGTGCAATATAACATATTAATTAGCAAAAGGCATATAATTGCTCTTATTAGGGCAGCGGGTTCTAGTCAATGTACCCACCACTACCTACTTGGACCATCTCTGTGCTACCTCATAGGCGACGGGGGAGGGGGGTTTCACTTCAGCTGCCATTAGTCGTCAGTAGGTTTTTAGATAGCAAGTGATTGTGGGTTGTGGAGCCTCCTCTGTCGCTATTGCAGGACACCTCTACCGGAGTTGGAACGCACACTGTACTCCAAACACGGAAGTGCGGGCGAGTATGAGTTCCACCAGCCTACAACGTCCCTAGGGATGATCGAACTTTTGAAAAGTTTGGTTCGACCAGAACACCCGAATTTACCAAAAGTTCGGTTCAGATTCCAGAACCCCATTGAAATCAATGGGACCTGAACTTCTGGAATCAAAAAACACCATTTTGAAGCCCTAAAACCCAATAAATGCCCCTAAAAAGTGCCTAGGGTTCTGGGTCATGCCCCACGGACTATGAGTCAGGCAAAAAAAAGTTCTTAAAAACTGTCGTTTTTGATATATATATATGTATATATGTATACCCCTAACCCAGAATCTGCATAGTGGGGTCACCCTGACATGGCAGAGTCCGGTCACCCTGACATGGCAGAGTCAGTTCACCCTAAACTACACTATGGTCACCCTGACATAGCAGAGTCAGTTCACCCTAAACTACACTACGGTCACCCTGACATGACAGAGTCAGTTCACCCTAAACTACACTACGGTCACCTTGACACTTAAAGCTATCCCTACAAAAACTAGATTTTTGAATCTAACTATAGTGGTATATAGTACCCTAACTACACTGCATATCCCTTTCCTCACATTAATAATTGCAAAATGACACTGGAGCAACAGAAATGCTTCCACTCTCTTTCACAGCCTCTGCATTACAGTGCTAGAGTTTTGGCGGGGCTATGTTATATACTGGGGGGGCGTACGGGGGGCGTATTCACTCCTCATTGGGCTCTGGACCCCGTAGTCATTCCAATCACATTTTACTGATGTTTCTGGGCCAATCTTGGGCTTTTAAAGCCCAGTTCCTGTCCCATTGCATTTTGGGCGGTTCTGTTGGCCGAATTCCGAACTTTTACCGCAAAACGTTCGGAATTCGGCCGAATTTCGAACACCCAATGTTCGGGTCGAACCGATGGTCGACCCGAACCGTTCGATCATCCCTAACCGTCACCTCCGGCGTCCATCACAGTCACATCCGGCCCCATCTAGAGGCCAAGCAGTGATTGATCATGTGAGCGGCGGGCGGCAGGGGTGGGTCCACTGTTACTAAACCCTCACCTCACCCATTGGGTAAACAAAACCTACAAATAAAAGGACTAATTGCAACAGCGATCTATAATAGGCTTAATGCTTTAATAACATACCATGGTTTATCTGGGTCATTTACCTTCTTATAATTTCTTAAAGCCGTACTTCGACTCTACTATTGATAAGGGGAAATATAGTAAGCCGATTCCTAAATAGTAATAAATAAAAATAAAAATATTGATGAAAAAAACATACTATATCTGTATATATAAAAAATTTGATTATTTTTGTCGCTTCTAAGAGGCTGATACCAGGTCAGAGTCAGGTACTTCCACTGCTTGCATTTTTAAAAATACATTTTAATGATGTTAATTAGTGACTACAGGGCTGCTTTAATTTGTGTCTATTATATCTGCCTGAAGTTCATTTTTAAATGTTTCAGACAGAATATTTAAATCACGGTGCCTTTACTTTCCACTATAGGTCCACTTTGATGCTTTTCAGCTATAGACTTATTTCACTTTGTGTCCTACTTTCTCAAAGTTTCCCTTATCTGTTTTAATCTTGAAACTGGGAAGCTTATTTCTCATTATATATTTGATCTTGTTCTCTGTTCTATACAGCTCGCACGTTCACAATTATGGGCTTAATATCTTCTAGGAACACTTGAGAATTTTTCATCTCATTAGCTTCTCCCACCCTTATGTCCAACAGCGGCTGATGTCCCTCATTCATTATGCCTCCTGTGGTCATTCAACGTCCTCATCAAATTGTTCCTGTTGGTGTTGTACTGTTCATTTTCTAGCCGTGAATGTAACAGAGACGATCAGTGTATCTAAAAAAAAAGGAAATTAATGAGAAAATGAGTGGTGTATTTCTTGTAATTATAGGGGGCGGAAGGAGAGAAAGAAGGAAAAAAGGGAAGAGAAAGGGGGAAGGAAGGAAGGAAGGAAGGAAGGAAGGAAGGAAGGAAGGAAGGAAGGAAGGAAGGAAAACTTGGAAGGTGGAAAATGAAGAGAAGGGAGGATTTAAGCAAGGAAGGTAGAAGGAAGGGAAAGGAATAGTGAAAAGTAAGGAAAGGTGGAAGGAAGGACGGGAGGAAGGAAGGAAGGAAGGAAGGAAGGAAGAAAAACGTGGAAGGTGGAAAAGGAAGAGAAGGGAGGATGTAAGCAAGGAAGGTCGAAGGAAGGGAAAGAAATAGTGAAAAGTAAGGAAAGGTGGAATGAAGGAAAGAAGGAAGGAAGGAAGGAAGGGCAAACAAAGCTTGAATGAAGCAAGGAGGGGAGGAAGGAAGGACTAGAAGGAAGGGAATGATGGAAGGAATGAATGGCAAATGAAGGTGGAAGGAAGCAAGGAATGGAAGAAGGAAGGAAGGAAGGAAGGAAGGAAGGAAGGAAGGAAGGAAGGAAGGAAGGAAGGAAGGAAGGAAGGAAGGAAGGAAGGAAGGAAGGGGAAAGGTGGAAAGAAGAAAGGACATTTTGATGGTTAATAGAGAAGGAAGTAAGGAAGAAAAGGAAAGGAAGGAAGGAAGGAAGGAAGGAAGGAAGGAAGGAAGGAAGGAAGGAAGGAAGGAAGGAAGGAAGGAAGGAAGGAAGGAAGGAAGGAAGGAAGGAAGGAAGGAAGGTGGAATAAAGCAAGGAAGGAAGGAAGTGCAAACAAAGATGGAATGAAGCAAGGAGGTGAGGAAGGAAGGACTAGAAGAAAGGGAATGGTGGAAGGAGTGAAGGGCAAATGAAGGTGGAAGGAAGCGAGGAATGGAGGAAGGAAGGAAGGAAGGAAGGGGAAATGTGGAAAGAAGAAAGGACATTTTGATGGTTAATAGAGAAGGAAGGAAGGAAGGAAGGAAGGAATGAAGGATAGAAAGGAAGGAAGGAAGGAAGGAAGGAAGGAAGATGGAGGAAGGAAGAAAGGAAGGAAGGAAGGAATGAAGCAAGGAAGGAAGTGCAAACAAAGATGGAATGAAGCAAGGAGGGGAGGAAGGAAGGACTAGAAGAAAGGGAATGGTGGAAGGAATGAAGGGAAAATGAAGGTGGAAGGAAGCGAGGAATGGAAGAAGGAAGGAAGGAAGTAAGGACATTTTGATGGGGAATAGGGAAGGGGGAAAGAAGGAAGGAAGGAAGATAGGGAGGGAGGAAGGAAGGAAGGAAGGAAGGAAGGAAGGAAGGAAGGAAGGAAGGAAGGAAGGAAGGAAGGAAGGAAGGAAGGAAGGAAGGAAGGAAGGAAGGAAGGAAGGAAGGAAGGAAGGGGAAAGGTGGAAAGAAGTAAGGAAATTTTGATGGAAGATAGGGAAGAAGGAAGGAAGACTGGAAGAAGAAAGAAGGCAAATTAAAGGTGGGAAAAGGGAAGGTAAGAGAAAGGTGGAAGAAAAGAAAAGTATAGTTGGAAGTAAGAAGAAATGGAAGGAAGATAAGGAAAAGGAGGAAGGAAAGAAGGAATCACATAAATAAAACAAGGAAGGTTTCCAACACTTAGTATAAAGCATTTGCCAAAGCATTCAATACAGTTCCCCAAAAACGCTTAATTTACAATTTGAGATCTGTCGGCATTGACAATAGGGTATGTACCTGGATAATATATTTGGTTACAGAAGCATGTCCAGATGATGGTGATAAATGGCATATCTTCGGAATGGTCTGGAGTCATAAGTGGGGTACCCCAGGGCTCTGTCCTGGGACCAATGTTGTTTAAATTGTTCATAAATGATATAGTTCAATCGCAGTGTTTGCTGACAATACAAAGCTAAGCAAGGCAATAACTTCACAGCGGGATATAAAAAGTTTACAGGAAGACCTCAATAAAATAAAGGGGTGGGCAACTTCATGGCAAATAAGGTTTAATATTGAAAAATGTAAAGTAATGCATTTGGGGGCTAAAAATCTGAATGCAAGTTACACCCAAGGAGGAGAACCTCTGGGAATTGAGGACAGAAATAGATTTGGGGGGTCCTAGCAGATCACAGGCTCAGCAAAAGCAAGAAATGCCAAACTTCAGCAAGTAAAGCCAGCAGACTATAACGGGTTTATTTACTAAAGCTAGAGAGTGCAAAATCAGTCACAATTCTGCAGAGAAACCAATTAGCTTCTATCCTCAGTTTGTTCAATTAAGCTTTGGCAATAAAACCTGAAAGCTGATTGGTTTCTATGCAGAATTGTGACTAATTTTGCACTCACCAGCTTTAGTAAATAAACCCCAAAGTGTGCATTAAAAAGGGATTTGCTTAAGAGTAGTGTTGAGCGAACACGGACTGTATTATTCGTGTTCGTACCGAATAATTGGATTTTTTGTACCCGAACACGGACACGGACACTTTACTGTATGTTCGGGTAAAAATCCGTGTTCGGTCGTTTTATTTCCGGGTTTTGCATGCTTTGGCGCTCTTTTCATGGCGGGCTTTCAACAGCCAATCAACAATCGTTTAACTGGTGTGCCTTAAGCCATCCCAGCCATGCCTGCAAATGTCTCAGTAGCTGTGATTGGCCGTCTGAAGCATGTGACCAAGTCTTTATAAGTTCGAGGCAGCCGCAGCGGCGTCATTATGCTGCTTAGATTCAGGGACAGAGCACACATCAACGTGCTGGCTGCTGATTAGGGAAAGATAGGCAGGAAAAAACCATTTGTGTCCGGATAGAATTGAGGGACAGGTCGGAGTGTTTAGGCAGGGCGAGTTGTAGGCATTTTAGGGATAGAGTCTGCTGAATTATATAGGGTCAGTGTCTTCTACAAACTACAATCGATATTGCTGTGTGGGGGGTGGGGTCTGCACTCAATCCTGATCTACGATCTCTTCTCAATCCTGTTAGGGACAGAGTCTGCTGAATTTTAGGGAAACTGTGTTCTACAAACTACAATCGATATTGCTGTGTGGTGTGGGATTGGAGATAGGCAGGTGTCAGTGATCCACATCCATTTTTCTGTGTGTGAGCTGCAGTGAACACAATCTTTTTGGGCTGCAGTGAACACAATCTTTTTGGGCTGCAGTGAACACAATCTTTTTGGGCTGCAGTGAACACAATCTTTTTGGGCTGCAGTGAACACAATCTTTTTGGGGTGCAGTGAACAAAATCTTTTTGGGGTGCAGTGAACACAATCCTTTTTGGTGTGCAGTGAACACAATCTTTGTGGGGTGCAGTGAACAAAATCCTTTGTGGGGTGCAGTGAACACAATCTTTTTGGGGTGCAGTGAACAAAATCCTTTTTGGGGTGCAGTGAACAACATCCTTTTTGGGGTGCAGTGAACACAATCTTTTTGGGGTGCAGTGAACAAAATCCTTTGTGGGGTGCAGTGAACACAATCTTTTTGGGGTGCAGTGAACACAATCTTTTTGGGGTGGAGTGAACAACATCCTTTTTGGGGTGCAGTGAACAAAATCCTTTTTGGGGTGCAGTGAACAAAATCATTTTTGGGGTGCAGTGAACACAATCTTTTTGGGGTGCAGTGAACACAATCTTTGTGGGGTGCAGTGAACACAATCTTTTTGGGGTGGAGTGAACAACATCCTTTTTGGGGTGCAGTGAACAACATCCTTTTTGGGGTGCAGTGAACACAATCTTTTTGGGGTGCAGTGAACACAATCTTTGTGGGGTACAGTGAACAGAATCTTTGTGGGGTGCAGTGAACACAATCTTTGGGGGGTACAGTGAACACAATCTTTGTGAGGTGCAGTGAACACAATCTTTGTGGGGTGCAGTGAACACAATCATTGTGGGGTGCAGTGAACTCAATCTTTGTGGGGTACAGTGAACACAATCTCATACTGAAGGTTTGAGGGTGCTGCCTGTTCCATACTCCCCCTACTCCTCATCTAGCCTTTTAGGGGTACAAACAATAGTAATTGGGGCCTAGTGTGGTTGTGTACGTGTGATATACATACACTTTTTTGGGATCATATTTTCTATTCCGCTATTTAATCAAAAACCTTTGGGGATCAGTTAAATTGGGGGATAGTCTGTGTTGGTACGTGTGAGAGAGATCCACCTTTCCAAGTTGTTGGGGTTCATCTCATACTTCTGAAGGTTTGAGGGTGCTGCCTGTTCCATACTCCCCCTACTCCTAGCCTTTTAGGGGTACAAACAATAGTAATTGGGGCCTAGTGTGGTTGTGTACGTGTGATATACATACACTTTTTTGGGATCATATTTTCTATTCCGCTATTTAATCAAAAACCTTTGGGGATCAGTTAAATTGGGGGATAGTCTGTGTTGGTACGTGTGAGAGAGATCCACCTTTCCAAGTTGTTGGGGTTCATCTCATACTTCTGAAGGTTTGAGGGTGCTGCCTGTTCCATACCCCCCCTACTCCTAGCCTTTTAGGGGTACAAACAATAGTAATTGGGGCCTAGTGTGGTTGTGTACGTGTGATATACATACACTTTTTTGGGATCATATTTTCTATTCCGCTATTTAATCAAAAACCTTTGGGGATCAGTTAAATTGGGGGATAGTCTGTGTTGGTACGTGTGAGAGAGATCCACCTTTCCAAGTTGTTGGGGTTCATCTCATACTTCTGAAGGTTTGAGGGTGCTGCCTGTTCCATACTCCCCCTACTCCTAGCCTTTTAGGGGTACAAACAATAGTAATTGGGGCCTAGTGTGGTTGTGTACGTGTGATATACATACACTTTTTTGGGATCATATTTTCTATTCCGCTATTTAATCAAAAACCTTTGGGGATCAGTTAAATTGGGGGATAGTCTGTGTTGGTACGTGTGAGAGAGATCCACCTTTCCAAGTTGTTGGGGTTCATCTCATACTTCTGAAGGTTTGAGGGTGCTGCCTGTTCCATACTCCCCCTACTCCTAGCCTTTTAGGGGTACAAACAATAGTAATTGGGGCCTAGTGTGGTTGTGTACGTGTGATATACATACACTTTTTTGGGATCATATTTTCTATTCCGCTATTTAATCAAAAACCTTTGGGGATCAGTTAAATTGGGGGATAGTCTGTGTTGGTACGTGTGAGAGAGATCCACCTTTCCAAGTTGTTGGGGTTCATCTCATACTTCTGAAGGTTTGAGGGTGCTGCCTGTTCCATACCCCCCCTACTCCTAGCCTTTTAGGGGTACAAACAATAGTAATTGGGGCCTAGTGTGGTTGTGTACGTGTGATATACATACACTTTTTTGGGATCATATTTTCTATTCCGCTATTTAATCAAAAACCTTTGGGGATCAGTTAAATTGGGGGATAGTCTGTGTTGGTACGTGTGAGAGAGATCCACCTTTCCAAGTTGTTGGGGTTCATCTCATACTTCTGAAGGTTTGAGGGTGCTGCCTGTTCCATACTCCCCCTACTCCTAGCCTTTTAGGGGTACAAACAATAGTAATTGGGGCCTAGTGTGGTTGTGTACGTGTGATATACATACACTTTTTTGGGATCATATTTTCTATTCCGCTATTTAATCAAAAACCTTTGGGGATCAGTTAAATTGGGGGATAGTCTGTGTTGGTACGTGTGAGAGAGATCCACCTTTCCAAGTTGTTGGGGTTCATCTCATACTTCTGAAGGTTTGAGGGTGCTGCCTGTTCCATACCCCCCCTACTCCTAGCCTTTTAGGGGTACAAACAATAGTAATTGGGGCCTAGTGTGGTTGTGTACGTGTGATATACATACACTTTTTTGGGATCATATTTTCTATTCCGCTATTTAATCAAAAACCTTTGGGGATCAGTTAAATTGGGGGATAGTCTGTGTTGGTACGTGTGAGAGAGATCCACCTTTCCAAGTTGTTGGGGTTCATCTCATACTTCTGAAGGTTTGAGGGTGCTGCCTGTTCCATACCCCCCCTACTCCTAGCCTTTTAGGGGTACAAACAATAGTAATTGGGGCCTAGTGTGGTTGTGTACGTGTGATATACATACACTTTTTTGGGATCATATTTTCTATTCCGCTATTTAATCAAAAACCTTTGGGGATCAGTTAAATTGGGGGATAGTCTGTGTTGGTACGTGTGAGAGAGATCCACCTTTCCAAGTTGTTGGGGTTCATCTCATACTTCTGAAGGTTTGAGGGTGCTGCCTGTTCCATACCCCCCCTACTCCTAGCCTTTTAGGGGTACAAACAATAGTAATTGGGGCCTAGTGTGGTTGTGTACGTGTGATATACATACACTTTTTTGGGATCATATTTTCTATTCCGCTATTTAATCAAAAACCTTTGGGGATCAGTTAAATTGGGGGATAGTCTGTGTTGGTACGTGTGAGAGAGATCCACCTTTCCAAGTTGTTGGGGTTCATCTCATACTTCTGAAGGTTTGAGGGTGCTGCCTCTTCCATACTCCCCCTACTCCTAGCCTTTTAGGGGTACAAACAATAGTAATTGGGGCCTAGTGTGGTTGTGTACGTGTGATATACATACACTTTTTTGGGATCATATTTTCTATTCCGCTATTTAATCAAAAACCTTTGGGGATCAGTTAAATTGGGGGATAGTCTGTGTTGGTACGTGTGAGAGAGATCCACCTTTCCAAGTTGTTGGGGTTCATCTCATACTTCTGAAGGTTTGAGGGTGCTGCCTGTTCCATACTCCCCCTACTCCTAGCCTTTTAGGGGTACAAACAATAGTAATTGGGGCCTAGTGTGGTTGTGTACGTGTGATATACATACACTTTTTTGGGATCATATTTTCTATTCCGCTATTTAATCAAAAACCTTTGGGGATCAGTTAAATTGGGGGATAGTCTGTGTTGGTACGTGTGAGAGAGATCCACCTTTCCAAGTTGTTGGGGTTCATCTCATACTTCTGAAGGTTTGAGGGTGCTGCCTGTTCCATACTCCCCCTACTCCTAGCCTTTTAGGGGTACAAACAATAGTAATTGGGGCCTAGTGTGGTTGTGTACGTGTGATATACATACACTTTTTTGGGATCATATTTTCTATTCCGCTATTTAATCAAAAACCTTTGGGGATCAGTTAAATTGGGGGATAGTCTGTGTTGGTACGTGTGAGAGAGATCCACCTTTCCAAGTTGTTGGGGTTCATCTCATACTTCTGAAGGTTTGAGGGTGCTGCCTGTTCCATACCCCCCCTACTCCTAGCCTTTTAGGGGTACAAACAATAGTAATTGGGGCCTAGTGTGGTTGTGTACGTGTGATATACATACACTTTTTTGGGATCATATTTTCTATTCCGCTATTTAATCAAAAACCTTTGGGGATCAGTTAAATTGGGGGATAGTCTGTGTTGGTACGTGTGAGAGAGATCCACCTTTCCAAGTTGTTGAGGTTCATCTCATACTTCTGAAGGTTTGAGGGTGCTGCCTGTTCCATACTCCCCCTACTCCTAGCCTTTTAGGGGTACAAACAATAGTAATTGGGGCCTAGTGTGGTTGTGTACGTGTGATATACATACACTTTTTTGGGATCATATTTTCTATTCCGCTATTTAATCAAAAACCTTTGGGGATCAGTTAAATTGGGGGATAGTCTGTGTTGGTACGTGTGAGAGAGATCCACCTTTCCAAGTTGTTGGGGTTCATCTCATACTTCTGAAGGTTTGAGGGTGCTGCCTGTTCCATACTCCCCCTACTCCTAGCCTTTTAGGGGTACAAACAATAGTAATTGGGGCCTAGTGTGGTTGTGTACGTGTGATATACATACACTTTTTTGGGATCATATTTTCTATTCCGCTATTTAATCAAAAACCTTTGGGGATCAGTTAAATTGGGGGATAGTCTGTGTTGGTACGTGTGAGAGAGATCCACCTTTCCAAGTTGTTGAGGTTCATCTCATACTTCTGAAGGTTTGAGGGTGCTGCCTGTTCCATACTCCCCCTACTCCTAGCCTTTTAGGGGTACAAACAATAGTAATTGGGGCCTAGTGTGGTTGTGTACGTGTGATATACATACACTTTTTTGGGATCATATTTTCTATTCCGCTATTTAATCAAAAACCTTTGGGGATCAGTTAAATTGGGGGATAGTCTGTGTTGGTACGTGTGAGAGAGATCCACCTTTCCAAGTTGTTGGGGTTCATCTCATACTTCTGAAGGTTTGAGGGTGCTGCCTGTTCCATACTCCCCCTACTCCTAGCCTTTTAGGGGTACAAACAATAGTAATTGGGGCCTAGTGTGGTTGTGTACGTGTGATATACATACACTTTTTTGGGATCATATTTTCTATTCCGCTATTTAATCAAAAACCTTTGGGGATCAGTTAAATTGGGGGATAGTCTGTGTCGGTACGTGTGAGAGAGATCCACCTTTCCAAGTTGTTGGGGTTCATCTCATACTTCTGAAGGTTTGAGGGTGCTGCCTGTTCCATACCCCCCCTACTCCTCATCTAGCCTTTTAGGGGTACAAACAATAGTAATTGGGGCCTAGTGTGGTTGTGTACGTGCGAGATACATACACTTTTTTTGATCATATTTCCTATTCCGCTATTCAATAAAAACCTTTGAGGATCAATTGAATTGCGGGATAGTCTGTGTCGGTACGTGTGAGAGAGATCCACCTTTCCAAGTTGTTGGGGTTCATCTCATACTTCTGAAGGTTTGAGGGTGCTGCCTGTTCCATACCCCCCCTACTCCTCATCTAGCCTTTTAGGGGTACAAACAATAGTAATTGGGGCCTAGTGTGGTTGTGTACGTGCGAGATACATACACTTTTTTTGATCATATTTCCTATTCCGCTATTCAATAAAAACCTTTGAGGATCAATTGAATTGCGGGATAGTCTGTGTCGGTACGTGTGAGAGAGATCCACCTTTCCAAGTTGTTGGGGTTCATCTCATACTTCTGAAGGTTTGAGGGTGCCTCCTGTTCCATACTCCCCCTACTCCTAGCCTTTTAGGGGTACAAACAATAGTAATTGGGGCCTAGTGTGGTTGTGTACGTGTGATATACATACACTTTTTTTGGATCATATTTTCTATTCCGCTATTCAATAAAAACCTTTCTAGGGCAAGATCTTAAATTACAGAAATATGAGGAGACCGTCAAATAAGGGCCGTGGCCTGGGTCGTGGTGCTGCTGGTAGAGCTCCTGTTGCAAGGAGAGGACATGGTCGATCTGTGCCAGCTACACGCACAAGTGAAACACCTTCCTCAAGTGTGAGTAGGCGACAGAACCTGCATCAGTATTTGGTAGGGCATCAAACGCCCCTAGAAGTGATGAGGCCAGAACAAGTTGAGGCGATAGTAGATTGGTTTGCTGCTGACAGTGCCTCCAGTTCCTTCACATTGTCTCCCACCCAGTCTACTGCAGAAAGGTCAGAGTTGGCACCTGCAGCCAATGTCCAACCGTCTTTCACCTCACCCCCTTGCAAATCAGGCCAGCAGTCTGAGCCCCAAGCCATACAGCAGTCTCTTATTCTTTTTGAGGACTCTGTCAGCAGGGTTTCCCAGGGCCATCCACCTAGCCCTGCCCCAGAAGTGGAAGAGATTGAGTGCAGCGATGCCCAACCACTTATTTCTCAAGATGAGTACATGCAAGGATCATCGCAGCACGTCTCCGATGATGACGAAACGCAGGTGCCAACTGCTGCGGCGTTCAGCATTGTGGAGACCGACAAGGAGGGCAGGGGTGAAGACTGGGTGGAAGATGATGTGGAGGACGATGAGGTCCTCGACCCCACATGGAATGAACGTCATGCAGGTGAACTGAGTAGTTTGGAGGAAGAGGCGGTGGTCGCACAGAGCCACCAGCACAGCAGAAGAGGGAGCAGGGTGCAGAAGCGGAGCGGCCGTGCCCTAGACACTACGCCCGCTACTGCCCAACGCAGCAAGGGAACGAGCGCACCAAAGTCAGCTCAAAGGAGTTCTCTAGCGTGGAAGTTCTTTAGAAAATGTGCTGATGACAGGACACGAGTGGTTTGCACCCTGTGCAATCAGAGCTTGAAGCGAGGCATGAACCTTCTCAACCTGAGCACAACCTGCATGATCAGGCATCTAAGTGCAAAGCACGAGCTGCAGTGGAGTACACACCTTCAAAACCAAGAAACGTCTCTGGCTCATCCTGCTTCCTCTTCTGCTGCAGTCTCGGCCGCTCCAGCCACATCTGTAGTGATACCGGCACCTGCCACCCCGCAAACAGACGATCTGTCAGCAACACCACCACCTGGGTCACCAACAACCTTCTCCACAATGTCCCGTGGAAGCGTTCAGCTTTCCATCTCCCAAACACTTGAGAGGAAGAGGAAGTACCCCCCTACCCACCCGCGATCCCTGGCCCTGAATGCCAGCATTTCAAAATTATTGGCCTTTGAAATGCTGTCATTCCGTCTGGTGGAGACGCACAGTTTTAAAAACCTTATGTCGGTGGCTGTCCCACAGTACGTCGTGCCCAGCCGCCACTACTTTTCCAGGCAAGCCATCCCTTCCCTGCACAACCAAGTGGGGGAAAAAATCAGGTGTGCACTGCGCAACGCCATCTGTGCCAAGGTCCACCTAACTACGGATACGTGGACCAGTAAGCACGGTCAGGGGCGTTATATCTCCCTAACGGCACACTGGGTAAATGCAGTGGCGGATGGGCCTGAGGCGGATAGCAATTTGGCGCATGTCCTTCCACCACCGAGGATTGCAGGGCGCTTCAGTTTGCCTCCTGTTCCTAACTCCTCCTACTCCGCTTCCTCATCCTCTACCGCCTCCTCATCCGGACAGCGTAACACCTTCACCACCAACTTCAGCACGGCCAGGGGTAAACGACAGCAGGCAGTTTTACAACTTGCCTGTTTGGGGGACAAACCACACACCGCGCAGGAGTTGTGGAGGAGCATGGAACAGCAGACAAATGAGTGGTTGCTGCCAGCGAGCCTCAAGCCCGGCCTGGTGGTGTGCGATAACGGGCGAAATCTCATAGCAGCTCTGGGCCTAGCCGGTTTGACGCACATCCCTTGCCTGGCGCATGTGCTGAATTTGGTGGTGCAGAGGTTCCTTAAAAACTACCCCGATATGTCAGAGCTGCTGCAGAAAGTGCGGGCCGTTTGTGCGCACTTTCGGCGTTCTCACCCTGCTGCTGCTCGCCTGGCAGCGCTGCAGCGTAACTTCGGCCTTCCCGCTCACCGCCTCATATGTGACGTGCCCACAAGGTGGAACTCCACCTTGCACATGCTGGAAAGACTGTGCGAGCAGCAGCAGGCCATAGTGGAGTTTCAGCTGCAGCACGCACGCGTGAGTCGCTCTGCGGAACAGCACCACTTCACCACCAATAACTGGGCCTCCATGCGAGACCTGTGTGCCTTGTTGCGCTGTTTTGAGTACTCCACCAACATGGCCAGTGGCAATGACGCCGTTCTCAGCTTAACTATCCCACTTCTATGCCTCCTTGAAAAAACAATTCGGGCGATGATGGAAGAGGATGTGGCACAGGATGAGGAGGAGGAGGAGGATGAAGAGGTAACATTTCCAAGGCTTTCAGGGCAGTCATTCGCAAGGGGCTCCGAGGGTGGGTTCCTGCACACGCAAACGCCAGGGACGCAATTGTCCAGCAGGGGCACAGTTCTGGAGGATGAGGAGGATGAGGAGGAGGAGGAGCTGGAGGAGGAGATGGAACCATGTTCACAGCAGGGTGGCACCCAGGCCAGCTCATGGCCATCACTGGTGCGTGGCTGGGGGGATACAGAGGACACGGACCATACACCTCCCACAGAGGACAGCCTTTCGTTGCCTCTGGGCAGCCTGGCACACATGAGCGATTACATGCTGCAGTGTCTCCACAACGACCGCCGAGTTGCCCACATTCTAACTTGTGCTGATTACTGGGTGGCCACGCTGCTGGATCCCCGTTACAAGGACAACGTACCGTCCTTAATTCACTCACTGGAGCGCGATCGCAAGATGCGCGAGTACAAGCGCACGCTGGTAGACGCCATGCTGCTGGCATTCCCATCTGACAGCGGGGCCACAGTGGAAGCACAAGGCAGAGGAGGAGGAGGAGGAGGTCGCCAACGCAACCAGGGCACCGCCAGCACCTCAGAAGGCAGGGTTAGCATGGCCGAAATGTGGAAAAGCTTTGTCAGCACGCCACAACAAACAGCAGCACCAGCAGCTCAGATGGAACGTCTTAGCAGGAGGCAGCATTTTACCAACATGGTGGAGCAGTATGTGTGCACACGCCTACATGTAGTGAATGACGGGTCTGCCCCCTTCAACTTCTGGGTCTCCAAATTGGGCACATGGCCTGAGCTTGCCCTTTACGCCTTGGAGGTGCTGGCGTGCCCTGCAGCCAGTGTATTATCTGAACGGGTATTTAGCACGGCTGGGGGCGTTATAACAGACAAGCGCAGCCGCCTGTCCAGAGACAATGTGGACAAGCTCACGTTCATTAAAATGAACCAGGCATGGATCCCACGGGACTTTTCCGTACCTTGTGCAGAATAGCAATGGATACCGACCTTACCCACCCATTGTTCCATTTTTGCTCTTTCTCACTCTTTTGGGGTGTACCCTCATTTAAAATTTGTGAAAAGAAGCAGTGTTGGCTACCTCGTCCTCCTCCTCAGGGCCAGATTAATGTAGGGGCTATTGGAGCTGCAGCTCCAGGCCCCTACCTTTTATATAGGCCCCCGGGTTGGCCATATTCACTGTTACCGCTCTTCTGTCACTTGTAAACACAGAAGTCTAGCTTCTATGCTCACTTCCCCAGGCAGCACCCTCAGAACCTCCCCACACAGCGCGAAGGCCGGACAAGGAGGGACAGTTGGCGATGCATGGATGTGTTTATGGGCTTCAGAGACAGCATCCCATGTTGAATTAGGCATGCATGGCTGCACCCTTCCTCCTCTGGGTGCATGGCAAGGCACGGCCCTAAGGCCCTTCAAAATCCTCAGCACCAAGCCCATGATGCTGTTAATCCGGCCCTGGTCCTCCTCCACCGCCGCTTCCACCTACACCGCCCATAGGTGTGCGCAGCCTATTGCATTAAGGTGTGCACCCCAAAGTTGAAATACACATGCATGTGTTTGCCAGCAGGGAGAGTAATGTATCGGGGCCATGTACCTGTAGGCAAGGAGAAATAGAGCAGAGCAGGTCCCAGGGAGATCTTTCCCATCTCCTCACTGGCAATGCTATGTGCCCTAGGTGATTAGGGTGTGCCCAGGCACACCCAGCACACCCTGTGCGCACGCCTATGTCACCGCCACATCCACCACCACCTCAACCTCCCTCCTACTCCATATGGGCCTCGTCCTTCAGAGATGAAGAAGAACATTGTTTTATTTTTCTGTTTTTTTTTGTTGTTTTAAGTTATTTCCCTATCCACATTTGTTTGCAGAGCACTTGCCATGCTCTTAATTACGTTTTGCTGCCATTTGCAGCACTCTAGCCCTTTCCTTTGGTGTTTTAGAGCCATTTTAGTGCCTTAAAGTTCGGGTCCCCATTGACTTCAATGGGGTTCGGTGTCCGGGAAAAGTTCGGTAAAAGTCCGGGACACGGACCCGGACTTTTTTTTAAAGTTCGGCCGAACCCGTCGAACACGGACATCTAGGTGTTCGCTCAACCCTACTTAAGAGATAATAATTCTACCATATTATAAAATCTTGGTCCGGCCGCATTTTGAGTTTGCCATCCAGTTCTGGACACCAGTGCTCATGGAGGAGGTGCTAGAACTGGAAACAGCCCAGGGAACGGTAAAAAGCTAAGAGAGGACCTCGAGTGGCAACTACAAACATTAACCACTTTACCACCGGAGGATTTTGCCGCTTTTTCGTCCAGGCCACTTTTTGCGATTCGTCACTGTGCGACTTTAACTGACAATTGCGCGGTCGTGCAACGCCGCACCCAAACGAAATTTACGTCCTTTTTTTCCCACAAACAGAGCTTTCTTTTGGTGATATTTGATCACCTCTGCGCTTTTCATTTAATAAAAAAAGAGCGACAATTTTGAAAAAATAACAATATTTTTCTACTTTGACAGTTAAAAAATATCCAATATATTAAATTTTTGTCATATATTTAGGCCAAAATGTATTTAGCTACATATAAAATGAGGAGTTCCGCGCAAGTGGATTTAATTAAACTAAAGGCTGCAGCCTACCCCAAAATATAGGTAAACTATATCTAAAGATGTAAGGGTAGGTAGGGTATGTTGGCGCTGCCTATACAAATATGTGGGAGTGAAAATATTGGCAGTATATAAGAATAAATAGATAAAAAATGTTTTTAAATTAAATCAATCAATAGTGTAAAAGACTTAAAGAAGGAAAAATAGTCCTTCTTTAAGTCTTTTACACTATTGATTGATTTAATTTAAAAACATTTTTTATCTATTTATTCTTATATACTGCCAATATTTTCACTCCCACATATTTGTATAGGCAGCGCCAACATACCCTACCTACCCTTACGTATTTAGCTACATGTCTTTGACAAAAAAATTCTCAATTAGCGTATTTTTAACCGCTTTAAGACTGGAAGATTTTACCCCATTCCTGACCAGGCCATTTTTCGCGATTCGGCACTGCGTTATTTTAACGGACAATTGCGCAGTTGTGCGATGTTGTACCCAAATTAAATTGCCGTCCTTTTTTTGCACCACAAATAGAGCTTTCTTTTGGTGGTATTTGATCACCTGTGCGATTTTTACTTTTTGCGCTATAAACAAAAAAAGAGCGACAATTTTGAAAAAGTAACAATATTTTTCACATTTTTTATATGAAATTCCCCCCCAAAAAAATGTAAAAATCTAAATTTTTTAACATTTCAGGCCAATTTGTTTTCTGCTACATATTTTTGGTAAAAAAAATCGCAATAAGCGTATTTTGATTGGTTTGCGCAAAAGTTATCGCAGCTACTAACTACGGGAAATTTATGTCATTTTTATTGTTTTTTTTTTTAACTATTAATGGCGGCGATCTGCGATTTTTTTGCGGGACTGCGACATTGCGGCGGATAGATCGGACCCTTGACTGACATTTTTGACACTTTTGGGGGTACCAGTGACATTACTACAGTAATCAGTGCTATAAATATGCACTGTTACTGTAAAAATGACACTGGCAGGGAAGGGGTTAACTTTTATTGGTGATCAAGGGGTTAATGTATGCCTGGTGCTTTCTGACGTGTGTGGGGGGAGGGGACTGTGTGACACAGGCACAGATTGCAGGTTCAGCTATCCAGAATCCTGCAACCTGTCCCTGCCTGTCACTTAGGAGATCCGCCGGCTTTGTTTACACAGGCGGGCGGATCTCCACACTCGATCTCCGACGATTGGGGAAGAGCGGCGGTGATCACCGCCGCTCCTCCCCTGGCCCGACTCCCGCTGTGACTGAAAACAGTGGGAGGGAGCCCCCGGCGGCGCGCGTGCGCCGCCCATAAGGGGAGGAGTCCAGCGACGTAGGTCTACGTCGCTGGACGGGAACTAACCACTTTGCCGCAGTAGAGCTCGAGTGAGCGGTTGGCAAGTGGTTAAAAAGGGATTTTCTTAAGAGATAATAATTCTACCATATTATAAAATCTTGGTCTGGCCGCATTTTGAGTTTGCTATCCAGTTCTGGACACTAGTGCTCATGGAGGAGGTGCTAGAACTGGAAACAGGGAACGGTAAAAAGCTAATAAGAGAGGACCTCGAGGAGCAACTACAAACATTAAACATATTTTCCCTGGGGGAGAAACGCTTAAGAGGAGCTATGATCACAATATACAAATATCTCAATAGTAATCCTAGCAAAACGAGAAAATTACTTTGTATTCAATCTCAGGTTGCTAAAGACATGCGGCCACTCAAGCTGGAGGAGAAGCGGTTTAACCTCAAACTGTGTAAGGGATTCTTTACTGTTAGAGAGGTAAAGATATGAAACTCCCTTCCACGGCTGGTGGTGGCAGCGCAGAGTGTCGATAATTAAAAAAAACAAAAACTTTTAGATGAGTATCCTAATGAATGCAATATACAGGGATATAGGAAATGGTAATGACATAAACATACACCTACACACACAGCTTGAACTGGATGGACTGGTGTCTTTATTGAGCCTTACCAATTATGGTACGTAACTATGCAATTATATATCTTTGTATCCTTCACCTCTTCCAAGAAAACTGAGATAATGTTTGCTGTGAGTATAAAGATGTATTGTTACAATTTATTCACCATAAAATATACTCTGTTACATCTTTAGCAATCTGCCGTATCACAGCATGCATTCAAACAAAACAGTGATTACATGTTATTTATTCCCTACCAGCTAGATTTTTCAAAAAATAAAAACATCCTTTTATTATACATAACAAGACATACTAAAAACATACTCACATTTTCCTAAAGCCGTACAGACCCATTCCTTTTTCTTACAATTTCTAAATGAGCCATTCAATTATATTGGACACCTCATATAGTATAAATTTGTGGTAACCTTGACAATGATGCATATAAGCCCAGGAAGGTCAATTTATTATTTCAGCTTAAAGTTCTGTAGCCAGATGCCCCCTGGCTCTGTGTAAATGCCCACTGCTCACTCACACTCACCCCCTCCCTACTTCCGCTCTCTTACCGGTTGAGAGGAGCACCGAGCTATGTGTACTTCAACTGGCCTCCTTCCTCTCACTTTCCTCCTGAAGCTACATAGGCAGCTCCTGTTGAAGATCCCCCGCTCCCCCTCCCTTCTGGCAATGGCAAATCGGATCCATGGCATACGTGGAACAGCCGCTAAGGATCATGAGATATGTAGTCCTTAAAGGGGTGCTGCTCAATAGAAGTAAAAAGAGGCTAATGGCTGCAAAACGACAGGCCAAAAATTCCCTGTATACACAGAAGAGGTACATTTTCCTGGGCAAATTACCAGAACTTGGGCAGAATAGTCCAGGGGATCAATGAGTGCAGACCTTTTTTTGGAGTCAGGGCAGGATACCAGGAGGACAGCGTGGGGAAAACCAATGTGAAAAGACCTGTGTGCTGTGCTTGCCTACAACGAGGACAGAGCCCGTAAGGACCAGAGTGAGAGACTAAGACACTAAAAGAGTTGCTGTGTCTTGGAACTTGAGCTGGGTAGACAGACTGATGTGTGCAAACCTCAGAGAAGACCTGATTGCGAGGTTTTGGTCATGAGGAGCCGATCACGACAACTGAGAATGCTGGGCCAACTGATTGCCAAGTGTATGGGACCAGGCCTGTAGCATGCCAGGACTGGTGAGCAGAGGTACAGAGTTTAATTTCTTACCACCCACAGTTAATGCAATAGAGACAGATCCTCACCTAACAGGCCATTAGCTATCTTTTGTGAAAAGCATTAAAGAGAATGCTTTCAACTAGACTAACCATATAACTATGTAACTATGTACATATGCACCAATTTACAGAAGGGCCCCAATGATAGCCAGCTAATCTTGACAATCAGGCGCCAAGTACCTTAGCCACCACTGGGGGTACCCCTTTGCCAGTAATACATACACCCGCATGCTATTTGTGCTGCTCAATAGAAATAAAAGGAGGCTAATGGCTTCAGAACTACTTGCCCCAAATTCCCTGCATACACAGGAGAGATACAACATTTTCCTGGGCAAATTACCAGAACTCGGGTAGAACAGTCTGGGGAGCCAATGAGTGCAGAGCTTTTTCTGGAGTCTGGGCAGGATACCAGGTGGACAGTGTAGGAAAAACCAATGTGAGCAGACCTGTGTGCTGTGCTTTCCTACACCGAGGACAGAGCCTGTAAGGACCAGAGCGAGAGACTAAGGTGCTAAAAGAGTTGCTGTGCCTTGGAACCCGAGCTAGGGAGACCGATTGATTTGTGCGCACACCTCAGAGAGGACCTGATTGTGAGGATCTGATCATGAGGAGCCGATCACATGAACTGAGACTGCTGGGCCGACTGACTGCCAAGCATATGGGACCAGGCCTGTAGCATGCTAGGATTGACAGATCCTCACCTAACAGCCCATTAGCTATTTTTTGTTAATAACATTAAAAATATAGCTTTCAACCATATTATCTATATAACTATGTAAATATGTACATATGCACCAATTTACAGCCAGCTAGTCTTGACAATCAGGCACCAAATACTTTAGCCACCACCAGGGGTACCCCTTTTCCAGTAATACATACACCCGCACACTATAGGGGCTGTATACATGCCCACATTGCACCCAGGAACATTGTTTTGAGTAGCTATTGTTAAAGCGGAGTTCCACTCAAAAGTGAAACTTCCACTTTAAGGCCTCCTGACCCCCTGACATACCACATTTGGGATTTGTTTGGGGAGGGGGGACGGGAACCTAGTTTTGGCAGCTACCCACTCCCACTTCCGCTCAGTCTGACTAGGTGGCTCGAGGGGAAGTTCTCCTCTCCCTCTCCCTCCCTGCAATCTTCTGGAACATGTCACAGGTCTCAGAAGATTGCCCGTTCACTCAGGACGCGCAGCGCGGTTCGCACATGCGCAATGCGTACCTGTCACAGCCAGGTGCCCACAGTAGTGATGCCGGCACCATGGAGAGAAGAGGGAGAGAACCAAGGCTTCCCCCGGCCGCATCGCTGGACCGTGGGACAGGTGAGTGTGTGTTTATTAAAAGTCAGCAGATACACTTTTTGTAGCTGCTGACTTTTAAAAAACACAAAAACCAGTGGAACTCCGCTATATGAATTACAGTGAGGTTTATTTTACTCCATTCATGCTTTCATGAGTGATACTATTCTTACTGATACTGTGTGAACTAGTGTAATAGGGCTTAGCCTTATTGTAGCATAAAAGGTAGCGTTACAGTTCAATTCATACATTCACAGATTTCTAGCCAAACATCCACTTCCACACCTCCATAATCCTATATCCTGTGGACCGCTACAGGCAGAGTTATCTTCAGTGGCGGTTGGTGCATTGGGGGCGCAGGGGCACCACCCCCCTATCCATGCGCCCGGCTCCCTAATCTACATGCAGTTCAATGGGGCTTTTTTTTTTAAACCATGTGATTAGAGCCATAGGCTCTAATAGGCTAAAAAAAAGGGTGGGCTCAGGGCGCAGAGCACTGCGCCCCGAGCTTACCCAGTTGTGTGACAATAGCGAATGAATATTCACTATTGTCACACGGATCCTCCTCCTGGCCAATCAGGAAGCGTGTCCTGAGATCAGTTTCCTGATTGGCCGAAAGGAGAAGCCATGCCATTGGGCATGGAAGAGGAGGAGGAAGGAGCCGCAGAAGAGGAGGAAGAAGCCGAAGCCGCCGCCACCACCGCTGCTGCAGCAGATGTCCAGGCAGGGAGGGTGAGTGAGCGGGGGGTCCTGCTGTGGTCCGGCGGGGGGGGGGGGGTATGGTGTGCGGCCTGGTGTGGTCGGGGGGGTGTGTATGGTGCGGTCCGTCTGCCACCCCCCCCCCCCGTCCCATGGAGCACCAGCTGCCACTGGTTCTCTCATCAACTTGCGGGGCCCACGCCTGCGTCATATGAGCACCACTGTGTGTTCCTCTTCTAATTCAATCCTCCTTCTACTCATACTAGGTAAAACTGGTTCAGTATTGGTAGTATAATAGAGAGCAGTATAGCAACAGGTGTAGAGTAAACAGTAAATCAAGCAGTGAAGCCACAAATGTTGTATAATAAGTGCTGTATCAAGCAGTCAAGCAATAGTCTTCAAGACCCCTTGAAAAGACAGGTAATGCCGGCAAAATGTTTGGATTGTCAACCGAAATGAGAAAATCAGTGGTGTAATATTTGTAATTGTAACTCTTATATATTGGAATAATTTTATAATTAATGAGGAACTTCACTTCCTCTTGTCCCTTTTTTAACCCCCACTTACCTGTCATGCGGTGTTGTCCTCAATTCACATACTCCATTGTCCTGCTGTGTTTTGATGCTCAAATGTGACAGCCTGGGTCCTGTGCCACCATCTTGGTTCACCTCCATTATTGTTAGCTGCTTTACCCTACTTCTAGGATATGTAATATATATATCCTAGGAGGCTAAGAGAGCAGGTACTGTCATTATTGCCTAGGCAGATCTGTGTGATAAAAAGCTTTATGACAGCTTCACACCAACGATATCACACACATGAAAGCACCTTGTGCTTCATCATATTAAAGCAAAACATCTTTGTTCAGAAAACAAGGCACAGGTGCAGTTTCCTTGCCCTTGGGTTTGTGGCCAACATAAATGTATCAAGTCTGGCTTATTAAAGAAAAAAAGAGAGAGGAGAGGAAAAGAAAGGAAAACAGGCAATGAAAAGGAAAGGAAAGAAAAGGAAGGGAAAGGAAGGGAAAGGAAAGGGAAGGGAAGAGAAGGGAAGGGAAGGGAAGGAAAGGAAAGGAAATGAAAGGAAAGGAAAGGAAAGGAAAGGAAAGGAAAGGAAAGGAAAGGAAAGGAAAGGAAAGGAAAGGAAAGGAAAGGAAAGGAAAGGAAAGGAAAGGAAAGGAAAGGAAAGGAAAGGGAAGGGAAGGAAAAGGAAAGGAAAGGAAAGGAAAGGGGAAAGAAAAAGGAAAGAGGAAAGAGTAAAAAGGAAAGGAAAGAAAGGGGGGGGGGATGAAAAGTGAAAAGGAAATGAAAAGGGAAAGGAAAGGAAAGGTAAGGAAAGGAAAGGAAAAAGAAAAAGAGAAAGGCAAAGGGAAAGGATAAAAAAGGGAAAATGACAATAGGAAAGAAAGGAAAAAGGACAATGGAAAGGAATCAAAATGAAATGGAAAGGACAGGAAAGAAAAGGACAGGAAATTGGAAAGGGGAAAGGAATGGAAAGGAGAGGGAAAGGAAAGGAAAGGAAAGGAAAGGAAAGGAAAGGAAAGGAAAGGAAAGGAAAGGAAAGGGGAAAACGAAAAAGAAAATGAAAATAAAAAGTGAAAAGAAAATGAAAAGGGAAAGGAAAGGAAAAAGGAAATGAAAAGAGAAAGGAAATGAAAGGGAAGGAAAAAAAAGGAAAAAGTAACAATGGGAAAGAAAGGAAAAAAGACAATGGAAAGAAAACAAAACTAAATGGAAAGGACAGGAAAGAAAAGGACAGGAAATGGGAAAGGGCAAGGAAAGGAAAGGAAAGGAAAGGAGAGGAAAGGAAAGGAAAGGGAATGTGAAAGATAAGGAAAGGAAAGGAAAGGAGAGGAAAGGAAAGGGAATGTGAAAGATAAGGAAAAGAAAGGGAAAGGAAAAGGAAAGGAAAGGAAATGGGAAAACAAAAATAAAAAGTGAAAAGAAAATGAAAAGGGAAAGGAAAGGAAGGGAAAGTAAAAATGAAAAAGAAAATGAAAAGGGAAAAGAAAATGAAAAGGGAAAGGGAAAAGAAAGGAAAGGAAATGAAGGGGAAGGGGGAAAAAAAGGAAAAAATGACAATGGCAAAGAAAGGAAAAAGGACAATAGAATGGAAACAAAATGAAATGGAAAGGATGGGAAAGAAAAGGACAGGAAATGAAAAAGGGAAAGGAAAGGCAAGGCAAGGAAAGAGAAAAAAGGAAAGGAACAGAAAGGAGAGGGAAAGGAAAGGGAAAGTGAAAGGAAAGGTGAAAGGAAAGGAAAGGAAAGGGAAGGGAAGGAAAGGAAAGGAAAGGAAAGGAAAGGAAAGGAAAGGAAAGGAAAGGAAAGGAAAGGAAAGGAAAGGAAAGGAAAGGAAAGGAAAGGAAAGGAAAGGAAAGGAAAGGGGAAAATGAAAAAGAAAATGAAAAGTGAAAAGAAAATGAAAAGGGAAAGGAAAGGGAAAGGGAAAGGGAAAAAAAAGGAAAAAATGACAATGGAAAGGAAACAAAATTAAATGGAAAGGAGAGGAAGTAAAAGGGCAGGAAATGGGAAAGGGAAAGGAAAAGAAAAGGAAAAAAAATGAAAATGCAGGAAAAGGGAAAGGAAACCGTTCTTTTTTAAAGTGACGTTACAACTCTTTGATGTAAGTGGCATCAACAGATACTTTTATTATACAAATGTTACACAGACATTCTACTCACTATGATCACAACCCATCACCAAGTGTTCCCTTATTGACTTCATTCCCGAGCAGCTGTGAACTGTGAGCTGAATTTACTCTACTTATTCAGCCTCATCTTCTTGTTTCCTAAACGGTAATTTCTAGTATTTGTCACTGGCTTGGCGACAGGGGGGGGGGGGGATGGGGGGTTCTCTGTTATTAACTTATCATATGGAGAAAGTGTAAATTACTTAGCAGATAACCTATCATTCCTTTCTGAGGGATGCAAATAGCAGACTCGCTCCCCATGTATTTCCATTCTGTACGTGGGGGCGGTGTTCCAAAGGGCGCGCTGACTCTCTAGCCATCACATGCTAGATTAAACACGGCTGTACAAGTGATAGCAGAGTATTTGATCACACACCATGATTCTGCAGGAAGAACGGCTATTAGAGGATCAATAGAAATCCATCTCATGTACCTCGAGTGAGGAACCAAACAGACAACACAGGGAAACATATAATTACAATGACAGCTTTGTGCTGCTTGCTGAAATGTATCTGAAAGTACAATAATGAACTGCCTAAACTCATTTGTCTTTAAAAGTCATGTATTACAGGTAGATAGACAGATGGATGAACAGAGCGATCAATCGATGGATAGATAGATAGATAGATAGATAGATAGATAGATAGATAGATAGATAGATAGATAGATAGATAGATAGATAGATAGATAGATAGATAGATAGATAGATAGATAGATAGATAGATAGATAGATAGATAGATAGATAGATAGATAGATAGATAGATAGATAGATAGATAGATAGATAGATCCTATAAAGGCTCTCCCCTCTTTTTGTCCTTGTGACCACAAGTATTCCTTTACTTTAGGGCTCATGCACACAAACACATTTGCCAACACAGCATAAAACATGGCCGTATTTTGATGCCCGGGAGCAGAGCTGTGGCAAGGTTATCTAGAACCCAGGGCAAACTACCCCCCCAAGTTGTATGAGCGTTATGTGTAAGCAAAAATTCCCCCCAAACAATTAACATGAATCTGCATGCTTACCCCCTAAGCTAAGCATAAATTTCCCCTCCTCCCCAGGCAAATACACCCCCCTGCTGAAACCCCCCCCCCCTTACAAGGACGAATCTTTGCCCCTAGCACAAATGCCCCCCCCCCCCCCAAAAAAAAACACACCCCTCCTAGAACAAATCTTTTACCCCTTAAATTTCCCCTACAAGTACTCATCCCCCTCCCAGCACCATTTCCCTCCCCAATCCCCCCTTCTAGTGCAAGTACTCCCCCTCCAAACAAAATTATCTTCCTAGCACAAACACTCCCCAATCATCATTACTAGCACAAATTCAACCCCCTCCCCCCCAAAAAAAACCCACCCCCCCCACCATATCACCTCTTTTAGCTCAAACCTCTATATCCCCCTCCTAGCATGTATCATTTTCTCCCATCCCCCATCCCTACACAACTTCTCTAAATCACCGCTCCCACCTAAATTTCCCCTCCTAGGACAATTCTTACCCCCTGCTACCCCCCAGATCCCCCCTCCCAACACAAATATCCCCCCCCCATCTCCTCAAAGCTCATCCACCTTACATGAAGCCACAGTGCCCAGGGCAGCTAACACTGCTGCCCACCCCTTGTCCTGGCCCTGCTGGGGAGTCACAGGTGGTGCATACAACCCACTGCCAGCAGCCTGTCAAAATCAATGACAGACTAAAATATGTAGTGGATGTACGCACATCCAAGAAGTATTGCATACAGGGCCATATGCCTTCAGGAACCCTCCCTCCACACATATAGCCCTGTATGGGAGTACTGCTCAGATGTGCATACAGCTGTATACATATGCATGCACAGGAACTTAGAGTGATTTTTATCTCATTAAAAAAAAAAATAACAGTTTTTACCATTCCCTTATTTTCAAAAAAAAAATGTGATTTTACACATTGTATATATACTATATGCTTAAAGAGGAAGTAAACCCTCTGAAAAAAATTGTGAAAAAAAAACCTGTAAAGACAAAGGCATAATGAGCTAGTATGCAAGTTTAGGAGATATTTATAGCACCTATAGGTAAGCCTTAATATAGGCTTACCTATAGGTAAACGTCTTTAAAGTGGATTTACAACAACTTTAATAGAAAGGTTTGCACATCTCTAACCATTATCATAACATGTGCAATAAATTCCTTGTGTTTTTTGGGACGTTGGGACCAATATTTTAATTAGACAATGTTGTACTTTACAATAACTCACCATCTTTTCGGTTTCTTTTAGCCAGCCTCACTGTAAGCCAACCAGATAGTTTATTTTTTAGTGTCTAACCATATGGCCATTGTTCTGTTTGTCTCTAGTCTTCTGAGCATTTTTCCAGCAGCTGAAATTTTTCGGGAGATCCGTATTATTTATTATTATGTTTTACGAACTATGTTAAACCAATATTTTAACAAGGCAATGTTGGACTTTACAGTATCCCACTGGCCTTTTGGTTTCTTCTCTCCAGAAGCCCATCGAATATGTTATGCTTGTAAATTCCTTGCTGATGCCTCCAGCTATTGAAGCAACTCACAAATAATCTCCTCTTGGCCGGCTCACCTCTTAACATTTTTTACTTTACATTCATATGGCCATTGTTCTTTTTTGTTTCTAGTCTTCGGAGCATTTTAAAAGCAGCTGAAAATTTTCTGGAAATCCATATTTGGGTTTTTTTTTAGGGACTATGCACAACTAACATTTTAACAAGGCAATGTTGTATTTTACAATATCTTTTTGGTTTCTTTTAGCCAGCCTTACCGGTTATTTTATGCTTGTAAATTTCCTTCTAATGGCTCCAGATATTAAAGCAACTCACAAATAATCTTCTCTTGGCCGGCTCACGTCTTAACATTTTTTTATTTTATATTCATATGGACATCGTTCCATTTCTTTCTAGTCTTTGGAGCATTTTAACAGCAGCTGAAATTTTTCAGGAAACCTGTATTTTGTTTTTCAGGGACTGTGTACAAGCAATATTTTAACAAGGCAAGGTTTTATTTTGTAATATTTCAACAGCCTTGTGGTTTCATTTAGCTCACCTCACCGTAAGCCAACCTGTTATTTTAAGCTTGTAAATTCCCTTCTAGTGCCTCCAGATATGGAATCAACTCACAAATAATCTTCCACTTGGCCGGCTCACCTATGAACATTTTTTACTTTATATTCATATGGCCATTGTTCTTTTTGTTTCTAGTCTTCGGAGCACTTTAAAAGCAGCTGAAAATTTTCTGGAAATCCAAATTTGTTTTTCAGGGACTGTGTAAAAGCAATATTTTAACAAGGCAAGGTTGTATTTTGTAATATCTCACCAGCCTTGTGGTTTAATTTAGCTCACCTCACCATAGGCCAACCCATTATTTTAAGCTGGTAAATTCCCTTCTAGTACCTCCAGATATGGAATCAACTCACAAATAATCTCCTCTTGGCCGGCTCACCTATCAACATTTTTTACTTTATATTCATATGGCCATTGTTCTTTTTGTTTCTAGTCTTCGGAGCATTTTAAAAGCAGCTGAAAATTTTCTGGAAATCTATATTTGGGTTTTTTTTAGGGACTATGCACAACTAACATTTTAACAAGGCAATGTTGTATTTTACAATATCTTTTTGGTTTCTTTTAGCCAGCCTTACCGGTTATTTTATGCTTGTAAATTTCCTTCTAATGGCTCCAGATATTAAAGCAACTCACAAATAATCTTCTCTTGGCCGGCTCACGTCTTAACATTTTTTTATTTTATATTCATATGGACATCGTTCCATTTCTTTCTAGTCTTTGGAGCATTTTAACAGCAGCTGAAATTTTTCAGGAAACCTGTATTTTGTTTTTCAGGGACTGTGTACAAGCAATATTTTAACAAGGCAAGGTTTTATTTTGTAATATTTCAACAGCCTTGTGGTTTCATTTAGCTCACCTCACCGTAAGCCAACCTGTTATTTTAAGCTTGTAAATTCCCTTCTAGTGCCTCCAGATATGGAATCAACTCACAAATAATCTTCCACTTGGCCGGCTCACCTATGAACATTTTTTACTTTATATTCATATGGCCATTGTTCTTTTTGTTTCTAGTCTTCGGAGCATTTTAAAAGCAGCTGAAAATTTTCTGGAAATCCAAATTTGTTTTTCAGGGACTGTGTAAAAGCAATATTTTAACAAGGCAAGGTTGTATTTTGTAATATCTCACCAGCCTTGTGGTTTAATTTAGCTCACCTCACCATAGGCCAACCCATTATTTTAAGCTGGTAAATCCCCTTCTAGTACCTCCAGATATGGAATCAACTCACAAATAATCTTCCACTTGGCAGGCTCACCTATCAACATTTTTTACTTTATATTCATATGGCCATTGTTCTTTTTGTTTCTAGTCTTCGGAGCATTTTAAAAGCAGCTGAAATTTTTCTGGAAATCCAAATTTGTTTTTTTTTTTTAGGAACTATGCACAACTAACATTTTAACAAGGCAATGTTGTATTTTACAATGTCTTTTTGGTTTCTTTTAGCCAGCCTCACCGGTTATTTTATGCTTGTAAATTTCCTTCTAATGCCTCCAGATATTAAAGCAACTCACAAATAATCTTCTCTTGGCCGGCTCACCTCTTAACATTTTTTTATTTTATATTCATATGGACATTGTTCCATTTCTTTCTAGTCTTTGGAGCATTTTAACAGCAGCTGAAGATTTTCAGGAAACCCGTATTTTGTTTTCAGGGACTGTGTAAAAGCAATATTTTAACAAGGCAAGGTTGTATTTTGTAATATTTCACCAGCCTTGTGGTTTCATTTAGCTCACCTCACCGTAGGCCAAACCGTTATTTTAAGCTGGTAAATTCCCTTCGAGTGCCTCCAGATATGGAATCAACTCACAAATAATCTTCCCCTTGGCCGGCTCACCTCTTAACATTTTTTACTTTATATTCATATGGCGATTGTTCTTTTTGTTTCTAGTCTTCGGAGCACTTTAAAAGCAGCTGAAAATTTTCTGGAAATCCAAATTTTTTTTTTTCTTTAGGAACTATGCACAACTAACATTTTAACAAGGCAAGGTTGTATTTTGTAATATCTCACCAGCCTTGTGGTTTCATTTAGCTCACCTCACCATAGGCCAACCCATTATTTTAAGCTTGTAAATTCCCTTCTAGTGCCTCCCGATATGGAATCAACTCACAAATAATCTTCCCCTTTGCCGGCTCACCTATGAACATTTTTTACTTTATGTTCACATGGACATTGTTCCATTTCTTTCTAGTCTTCGGAGCATTTTAACAGCAGCGTAAAATTTTCAGGAAACCCGTATTTTGTTTTTCAGGGACTGTGTAAAAGCAATATTTTAACAAGGCAAGGTTGTATTTTTTAATATCTCACCAGCCTTGTGGTTTCATTTAGCTCACCTCACCATAGGCCAACCCATTATTTTATGCTTGTATATTCCCTTCTAGTGCCTCCAGATATGGAATCAACTCACAAATAATCTTCCACTTGGCAGGCTCACCTATGAACATTTTTTTACTTTATATTCATATGGCCATTGTTCTTTTTGTTTCTGGTCTTCGGAGTATTTTAAAAGCAGCTGACAATTTTCTGGAAATCCAAATATTTTTTTTTTAGGAACTATGCACAACAAACATTTTAACAAGGCAAGGTTGTATTTTGTAATATCTCACCCAATCACCAGCCTTGTGGTTTCATTTAGCTCACCTCACCATAGGCCAACCCATTATTTTATGCTTGTAAATTCTCTTCTAGTGCCTCCAGATATGGAATCAACTCACAAATAATCTTCCCCTTGGCAGGCTCACCACTTAACATGTTTTACTTTATAGTCATATGGCCATTGTTCTTTTTGTTTCTAGTCTTCGGAGCACTTTAAAAGCAGCTGAAAAATTTCTGGAAATCCAAATTTGTTTTTTTAGGAACTATGCACAACTAACATTTTAACAAGGCAATGTTGTATTTTACAATATCTTTTTGGTTTCTTTTAGCCAGCCTTACCGGTTATTTTATGCTTGTAAATTTCCTTCTAATGCCTCCAGATATTAAAGCAACTCACAAATAATCTCCTCTTGGCCAGCTCACCTCTTAAAATGTTTTACTTTATATTCATATCGCCATTGTTATTTTTGTTTCTAGTCTTCGGAGCACTTTAAGAGCCCATTCACACTGCCGCGAGTTGTCAGGCGACTTGTCAGCCTGACAAGTCGCGGTCGGTCGCGGTCCATTGAGTAGTACAGGACCCGTTCTATTAGGAGCGACACAAGTCGCTCCGACTTAGAAAAAGGGTCCTGTACTACTTTGGGGCGACCTTGGAGCGACTTGCATAGACTTCCATTATGTGAAGTCCCTGCAAGTCGCGCTGAAGTCGCGGTGCACAGCGGTGCACGCGACTTCACAGGTCGCCCCCCCCCCGAAGTCGTGTCGCCTCAGTGTGAACCGGCTCTAAAAGCAGCTGAAAATTTTCTGGAAATCCATATTTGTTTTTTTTAGGGACTATGCACAACTAACATTTTAACAAGGCAATGTTGTATTTTATAATATCTTTTTGGTTTCTTTTAGTCGGCCTCACAGGTTATTTTATGCTTGTAAATTTCCTTCTAATGCCTCCAGATATTAAAGCAACTCACAAATAATCTCTCCTCAGTCGGCTCACCTTTTAACATTTTTTTTTAGTGTATAATCATACAGCCATTGTTCCATTTGTCTCTCGTCTTCTGAGCATTCCAACAGCAGCTGGAAAATATCTGGAGATCAGCATTATGTCTTTTAGGGACCATGTTAAACAAAATATTTTAACAAGGCAATGTTGTACTTTAAAATATCTTACCGTCTTTTTGGTTTCTTTTGGCCCACATCACCGTAAGCCGACCGGGTATTTTATGCCGGTACGTTTTCTTGCAAATACCTCCAGATATTGAATCAACTCACAAATAAGCTTCCCTCAGCCGGCTCACCTCTTAACATTCTTTAGTGTATAATCATATCGCCATTGTTCTGTTTGCCTCTAATCTCCGGAACATTTTAACAGCAGCTGGAAAATTTCAGGACTTTCGTATTGGTGGATTGCATAAAATATTGAGGTGAGTTTAATGATTTCTCCTCTCCCCGAGTCCAGAAATAGCTGCAAAAATAAACATTAAATTAAACTCTGTTTAAGGCATCCTGGAAAATAAATGTCAGAGTACATCATGGAAAGGAAAGAATGCAAAAATCAATGCTTTTTAAATTAAACCAACATTCTATATTATGACATTAGCTTAGGATCAGTCCGTCCTTGTATTTTAAATGGTTGGTTAGTTTAGTAAAGTTTTTTTTTTTTGTATTGGAGTTCAAACTTCTGCTGATTCCTGACATATACCAAATGTTTGCTTAGGAGCTTATTAGAAAGAAATAGCAAGTAGAGTTCTAGAGTTAGTTTGGTTCTTCAGTTCCTATGTAACAATGGTCCCCCAGGGGCTGCTGGATTTTAACAAACTCATTTGCAGCCAGGGCCGGATTTACATCTCAGGAGCCATCTGGGGATATCTCTGAAAATCCTAATGGGAACCCAAACTTTTCTATTTTTTTCACAGTGACCAGAACCTTTCAGTCTGCAGGCTTGGACTTTCATTATCCTATTCATATTTTATGATCACCAGTGTTTTTCTTTGCTGGTTAATCCAAGTACTATACAGATATATTTGTCAGTACCCCGCCACCTGGCCTACTAGGAAGGATAAGCATATAACTGCCCTGCTCACACAGGTATATATCTTCTTATTATTATTTTCTTCACTACTTTTAATATCCCCCTTTTTTTCTGCCATAATAATCCCCTTTAAATATGTTGGCCTTTTTTGAAATATTACAAAAAAATTCTCATTTTTATGTTTTATATACTGTATGGGCTCTCTAAGTACCTGTGTTGGAGACATTTTTGGACTACCTTTCTAAACTATCTGTTGATGTTGCATCCTGGTCTTTTCTTCTTGCCTATGTCCTGGACCTACACTCCACCTCTATGTGGTTAGCGGATTAACCCATGGTATGTGCTCACAAAATACAGCTGACATAATCTGTCATATATGACTTTGTCCCAGTATGTAAATGCATAAAAAATGATGGTATATATTGCCTTTTGGCATATGTTACTACTTTTATATCCTTTATTACAGAAAAGCGATTTATGCATAGGATTTCCCATATCCACACACCCCTGATGAAGGGTATTTCCCGTAACGCATAGGGTGTATCTGGAAACCAGTGCTTTATCATCAGACTTTGGTGATCAGGATATGATTTTATATTCCTTTTTTGTATTTACTATTTATTGTGTTTTTTTCTATATATACATGTATTGCTGTGATTTTTAACCTTCAATAGTAAATTGATACTTTTATATTAATTTGTGGTGTTCCTTTTGGCCTCTAAAGTCCCGTTTCCATTAGGGGGGTTTCTTTTTGTTTACATCTCAGGAGCCATGGGCAGAGAATTCTGAAGTGCAAAACTTTTAGTAGAAAACATGCTAAAGTAAATTTTAGGGCAAACAAACACAATAAACTACCCATATTTGTGATAAAATATAAAAGACGAGGTTGCACCGAGTAAATAGATACCAAACATGTCAAACCTTAAATTTGTGTGCACCTGTGACATGGCAACGTACTTCAGTACCCAACATTTCCTATATTATAAAAAATATAAACAGTAAAACCAATGCGCCACCAATGCCAGCAGGTATAACTAGAATTGCACATGCATTAAATAAAAATTATATAAAAAACAATATAGCGATAGCAGCCAATCACCGTAGTGTCACCACATACAATAGCAATAATCAAGTAATAAATATCAGATTAGCGCTAAAGCAAAAAATCGAAAAGAGCGTGTAAATATAAAGTTCATCAATGAAAAACATCCAATCAGCACAACCAAATTATATAAATATAAACAGTGCATGACGTACTAATAACAAAAGTGAGTAAATAATTCCCATGTGTAAATACAAATCATGCGAGTGAAGGAATATATATAAATGTTCAAGTCTATAAACAATGTGAAAAAACGTGAAAACGTGAAGAAAAAAACAGAAGTCCATATGTATTGTGAGTAGCAATATCTCATGGTAAGGGTGTCACCAGTGTAGAATCCCAACAGCCACTATCCACCAACAAGTGCAATGGCCGCTCACCGTAAATAAAGGTAATATGAATATTCATATAGGGTAATCCAGTTGTAGGTGATTCTCTCCGTAGCAGGGAGTGCTCAGCTCATGTAAAACAAATAGGCATCTCCATAGTGTAGTAGATAAAATAAAGGTTTATTAAGCAATAAATAGTAACTTACAGAGTAGCAAACAAATCCAGGTATGGTTTCCAGGCAGGACCGAGGGGGCCACAGGTCACACAGCGTGTACATTTCTGAACTTCCTGTCTCGGCCGTAAACCGGAAGTGACGTCACCCGGCTCCTCCCGGCGAGTACTTAGTCTCGTGCTTGCGGCGCCCAAGGAGAACCCTAAAGGGACTATCTGGTTGAAAAACAATGGTCTTGTCTAGACCAGTTTTTTTCAACCTGAGTGTCCCTTTATGGTTCTCCTGGGGCGCCGCAAGCACGTGACTAAGTACGTGTTGGGAGGAGCCGGGTGACGTAACTTTCGGTCTACAACCGAGACCAGAAGTTCAGACATTTACACGTTGTGCGATCCGCCTGGAAACCATACCTGGATTTGTTTGCTATTCTGTAAGTTACTTTTCTTTTCTTAATAAACCTTTATTTTATCTACTACACTATGGAGATGCCTTTTTGTTTTACATGAGCTGAGCACTACCTGCTACAGAGAGAATCACCTACATTTTCTATAGGTGACCCTTGAAAAGCACCCTATAGGTCATCAGTTTAGTGTTACGGTGGAGGTCTTATGCTAGTATTATTGCTCTCACTCTGGTGTGTGCAGCGATATATAACACGTGCATCGCACCCAACGTTTTCATGTGTGTTTATGTTCGTACGTGCGTAAATTATTATTTTTTTTTTTCATCACATGTGATGATTTTTACGTGACAGATTCTCTTTAATAAAAAGTCTTTTAGACCCCCACATGTCTCCTCTGTGCTCCACTGGATGTATTGCAATGCAACTCACATTGCAATACATCCCTTCCTGGGTATGCTAGCTGGGGAAAATGACAGGGTGACCCGGAAAGTGACGTCATACACATCGATTTCTGTATCACCAAAAAGAAGGGGAGAAGAGCAGACGTCGGTCTGCTGTTCTCCATCCCCTCCACCCGCTGTCACCCGCCATGTCGGCGCGCACTTTTTTTATTTGTTTATTTATTTTTTTACGGCAGCGATCTGCGATTTTTAGCGAGACTGCGACATTGCGGCGGACAAATCTGACCCCTAACTGACATTTTTGACACTTTTGGGGGGACCAGTGACATTACTACAGTAATCAGTGCTATAAATATGCACTGTTACTGTAATAATGACATTGGCAGGGAAGGGGTTAACAGTTAACGCAGTGGCGATCAAAGGGTTAAATGTGAGCCCAGGGAAGTGTTTACTAACTGTGGGGGGAGAGGCTTGTGAAATGACCATAGAGACCTGTGATCCTATATAGAAGGATCACAGGCACTCTGTGATAATTTCAGAGAGAAGAACGGTCAGCTGTGTTTAAAACAGCTGACTGCAGTTCTCTCTCAGCGTGGATCGATCACGGATGCCCGGCGGCAATTGCAGCCGCCGGCCTTGTGCATCGGCATCCCCGCTGCCCAGTGGGGGGGTGGGGGAGCGCACCACCAGTGGCACGCGCTTGCCCCCCAGCACCAAGCACGCGACCGACGTAGGGCTATGTCGGTTCGTGCAGGAGGGCCAGCCTGCCACAGTAAATGTGCGGCGGCCGGTCCGGAATCTGTTAATGTAAATAGCAACAAAGAAGGTTTAACAAAAATACTGCATTAGTGCAGCCTCACCAGTGCCCATCAGTGCAGCCTCAGCAGTGTCCATTAGTGCAGCCTCACCAGCAGTGGCGGCTGGTGCTCCATGGGCCGGAGGGCGGCAGACGGACCAAACCATACCGCCCAGAACCACATCAGCTCCAGCCCGCACACCATACCCCCCCCCCCACCGCCGGCTCACTCACCCTAGACTGCCAATAGCATGGCTTCTCCTTTCGGCCAATCGAGAAACTGCTTCCTGATTGGCTGGGAGGAGAATCAGTGTGATAATAGCGAATATTAATTCGTTATTGTCACACAACTGGGTGGGCTCAGGGTGCAGTTCTCTGCTCCCCGAGACCACCCTTTTTTGCAGCCTATTAGAGCCTCTGGCTCAAATCAAGTGCTTCAAAAAAAAACCCCATTGGAATCCTTGCATCAGGCGCCCTGCATGTAGATTAGTGGGCCGGACGCATGGATGGGGGGGGGGCGCCACCCCTGCGCCTCCAATGGACGGGCCACCACTGCTCACCAGTGTCCATCAATACAGCCTCACTAGTGTCCATCAGTGCAGCTTCACCAGTGCCCATCAGTGCAGCCTCACAAGTGCCCATCAATTTGAGCTACCAATCAAAATCTGTCTTTCAATGAACAACAGGCAGAAAATCAAAATGTGATCAGTCGCTGTAGATTGTTGGATTTTGTATACCATCTCTTCTCTTCAGTGTGTAACTCTTCCATGCTACAGGCAGTCAGAGACCTTTCTGCATACAACTGCCATTTCATCCCCGGATGAATTTCCATCTGTTCAGCAATGGATCCCTGATGATTATTCATCTATTGCAGGTTGTGTTGTCTGCCATGACCCCAGCCAAGCACATCAGTGTTTCCAACGACTCCGGTCACCGTTGCAGAGATACACGTCATCGTTTGATAGATGAAGATATAGTGTTCTATTACAACTCTCTTCAAGGGTGGAGTATTTGGCTTCCTCGTATCCTCTGTCTGTTCTGCCAATGTCTGGCAGATGAACACAAGCTTGGGTAGACCTATAATGCTCAATATTTACATATCTGTTTAATATTTAACCACTTGCGTACCGCCCACCATACATATATTGCGGCAGGAAGACCGCTCTGCACAAGATCATATACTTAGCAAGTAATCTGCGCGACTGGGCAGGACGCTTTTTTGTCGCCAGCATGCGCCGATCGGCTCTGGTAATTATCTAAGAGAGCCCTGTGTATATAAAAAAAAAAAAACACAGAGCTCTCTTCTGACAGCAGCAATGTGCGCTTTTCAGCACGCACATTAACACTTGTTAAAGCGGTAGTTTGACTTTTAACTACAGGTAAACCTATAATAAGGCTTACCTGTAGGTACAATTAATATCTCCTAAACCTACACGGTTTAGGAGATATTTGCTTTGCATGCAGCCGCTGACGCACGCGGCGCATTCGCTCTGAAGGTCCGGGGGGACCTTCAGAGTTCCTTGGCGGGAATTGCCAGAAAATGACTCCCGCGCGCATGCGCGGGAGTGACGTCATCGCGGCACCGGCCAATCACAGCGCCGGAGCCGCCGAACCCGGAACAGACGCCGAGGGATCATGTCAGCACCCACAGCGGTGTCCGGGGGTCGGTGTCGGGACTTCGTTCTAAGGTAAGTGTTTCATAATGAGCAGGCCATTTTTTGTGATTCGAACAATTGCGCGGTCGTGCAGCGCTGTACCCAAATAAAGTTAAAGTCCTTTTTTTCCCCACAAATAGAGCTTCCTTTTGGTGGTATTTGATCACCTCTGTGATTTTTATTTTTTGCGCTATAAACAAAAAAAGAGCGACAATTCCAAAAAAAAAAACTATATTTTTCACTTTTTGCTATATAACATTCCCCCCCCCCCCCAAAAATTTTTTTTTTTTTTTAATCTAAATTTTTTTTCATACTTTTAGGCCAATTTGTTTTCTGCTACATATTTTTGGTAAAAAAAAAAAAATCACATGTCATTTTTATTGTTTTTTTACTAGTAATGGGCACATTGCGGCAGAAAGATCGGACCCCTAACTTATCATTTTCTACACTTTTGGGGGACCAGTGACATTACTACAGTAATCAGTGCTAAAAATATGCACTGTTACTGTAATAATCACACTGGCAGGGAACCTTATATGCATGTAGTGGATGGTGTCAGTAGGGCAGAGGATGGTGTCAGTAGAGCAGTGGACGGTGTCAGTAGAGCAGTGGATGGTGTCATTAGGACAGTGGATGGTGTCAGTAGAGCAGTGGATGGAGTCAGTAGGGCAGTGGACGGTGTCAGTAGAGCAGAGGAAGGTGTCAGTATCAGTAGAGCAGTGGATGGAGTCAGTAGAGCAGTGGATGGAGTCAGTAGAGCAGTAGACGGTGTCAGTAGGGCAGTGGATGGAGTCAGTAGAGCAGTGGGTGGAGTCAGTAGAGCAGTGGACGGTGTCAGTAGGCCAGTGGATGGAGTCAGTAGAGCAGTGGATGGTGTCAGTAGAGCAGTGGATGGTGTCATTAGGACAGTGGATGTTGTCAGTAGAGCAGTGGACGGTGTCAGTAGGGCAGTGGATGGTGTCAGTAGAGCAGTGGATGGTGTCAGTAGGGCAGTGGATGGTGTAAGTAGAGCAGTGGACGGTGTCAGTAGAGCAGTGGATGGTGTCAGTAGAGCAGTGGATGGTGTCAGTAGGGCAGTGGATGGTGTCAGTAGAGCAGTGGATGGTGTCAGTAGAGCAGTGGATGGTGTCAGTAGGGCAGTGGATGGTGTAAGTAGAGCAGTGGACGGTGTCAGTAGAGCAGTGGATGGTGTCAGTAGAGCAGTGGATGGTGTCAGTAGGACAGTGGATGGTGTCAGTAGAGCAGTGGATGGTGTCAGTAGGACAATGTATGGTGTCAGTAGGGCAGTGGACGGTGTCAGTAGGGCAGTGGATGGTGTCAGTAGGGCAGTGGATGGTGTCAGTAGAGCAGTGGATGGTGTCAGTAGAGCAGTGGATGGTGTCAGTAGGGCAGTGGATGGTGTCAGTAGAGCAGTGGATATTGTCAGTAGGACAGTGGATGGTGTCAGTAGGGCAGTGGATGGTGTCAGTAGAGCAGTGGATGGTGTAAGTAGAGCAGTGGACGGTGTCAGTAGGGCAGTGGATGGTGTAAGTAGAGCAGTGGATGGTGTCAGTAGGGCAGTGGATGGTGTAAGTAGAGCAGTGGACGGTGTCAGTAGAGCAGTGGATGGTGTCAGTAGAGCAGTGGATGGTGTCAGTAGGACAGTGGATGGTGTAAGTAGAGCAGTGGATGGTGTCAGTAGGACAATGTATGGTGTCAGTAGGGCAGTGGACGGTGTCAGTAGGGCAGTGGATGGTGTCAGTAGAGCAGTGGATGGTGTCAGTAGGACAGTGGATGGTGTCAGTAGAGCAGTGGATGGTGTCAGTAGAGCAGTGGATGGTGTCAGTAGGGCAGTGGATGGTGTCAGTAGAGCAGTGGATGGTGTCAGTAGAGCAGAGGACGGTGTCAGTAGAGCAGTGGATGGTGTCAGTAGAGCAGTGGATGTTTTCAGTAGAGCAGTGGATGGTGTAAGTAGAGCAGTGGACGGTGTCAGTAGGGCAGTGGATGGTGTAAGTAGAGCAGTGGATGGTGTCAGTAGAGCAGTGGACATGGGCAGAGGGCGGCGACAGAAGGGCAGAGATTGGTGTCATTAGAGCAGTTATTGGTGTCAAGAGCGCAGTGAATGGTTTCAGTACTTTTTTTTCATATATTGTATTTTTATGTTTTTTTTTTACAATTTTGTTTTTTTACATTTTTTTTTAGGAGCCTCATGGGGTGGGGGGGGGGGGGGCTTTCATGAAATATCAGACCTCTGTATATATATTTTATATATATATATATATATATATATATATATATATATATATATATATATATATATATATATATATATATATTCTATATTGGAAAAGTCAATATGTTCAGCCAACTAAAAAAACTCAACAACAATTTAATTCATTTTACATGCAATAAAATTTTGTTCTTCCTTTAGAAATCCTTCTAGACATGTTTTTGGCAAGAATGTGATGGCAATCAGCAATCCTAAGAGCCTCTTTCCTTTAGTGGTCCTGAGGCTGGAGGTCTGTCTTGTGCCTTTACAAGTTATGCCTAATGAGCTGAAAATCCTTGACAATTTATTTTTTCTCTCTATGATTAAAAAAAATTCTAAAATTATTCAGTTGACTATGTTTCCCTATTTTTATTTTTTTTTACATTTTTCGCTTGCCTTTATTAGAACTGCTTCTAGTCTTGCCTGTCTGATTGTCCAATTCAAACAGAGAGGCTTTAAATCGGACTGAAGGTCGAGCTATAGCTTAGCTGTCAAGCAGTTGAGTTGTTAAAGAACCCCGCTGGTTTGTCTCAGCATGCACACCTTCATGAAGAGTATTGGAAACACAAGCTGGACGACACTGAGCCAAAGTCTTTGTACTATAGTCACTACCTAAAAAATGTCTTTAAAATCAATGTGTCATTTTTGTTTGGGGGTGGGGGGGTTACTTTTGGCTTTAAAAACTCAAAAACAGATAGATAAATACATGGAAAGCTTTCTTTTTAATGTTTTCACCTAAGATTTACACAACTTTTTTTTTTTTAACAGATAAAATATTGACGGAGTTGAAACGTTATACATGTACATAACATAGAGAATACATTGTGTGATGTAACAGCACATAGTTATACAGTTTTAGATCAAACATACACTAGTTTACCAAAAGTATTGGGACACCTGCCTTTACACACACATGGACTTTAATGGCATCCCAGTCTTAGTCCGTAGGGTTCAATATTGAGTTGGCCCACCCTTTGCAGCTATAACAGCTTCAACTCTTCTGGGAAGGCTGTCCACAAGGTTTAGGAGTGTGTCTATGGAAATGTTTCACCATTCTTTCAGAAGCCCATTTGTGAGGTCAGGCACTGATGTGGACGAGTAGGCCTGGCTCACCGGTTCTTTATTGATAGGCAGATTAAACTATTGTGATCTATACAAGGTAAAATTTATGTATATATGGATATAAACATGAAATTGTAGATGTATTTCAATCAATACGTACACTATGTAATAACATGTATATTGTTTATTCTATAGATTGTATATGTATTGAAAATGTTTTGAGACAGCTGGAGCCTGAGGAAGCACTCACAAGCGAAACGCGTAGTTCCAGCAACACTTCATATGTTTTGTCACATTCCCTATGTGGGCTCTGTGAAATCTAAGTATTCCTGCTCAAATGTCTTGTGTATTTGTACTAATGATCAATGAATATATGTGTTTGTCTATTTTTAATGTCCTCTAAATAAATAAAACTTTTTTACCAATTTTAAAATATGGTCTGAACATGGAAAGAATTTATTGACATATGTGGCACATTTAAATCCCCTAGGTTCCACCCTTGCCATATCGAGACAAGGCTGGAAACCTCCCCCCCCCCCCTGTTCTGCATACTAGGCCTGGCTCACAGTCTCCGCTCTAATTAAATTCTGGAACTTTCACATCTCAGATCACCCTTTTCCTGAACTTCACAGCTCAGATCAGCCCTAATTCATCCACCTTCAGGCTTCAGATCATTCCAGTTCCTACACCTTCAATTTTCAGATTAGCCCCAATTTACGCACTTTCTCACCTCAGATAATCTCAATTCCTGCACCTTCAGATCTCAGACCAGCCACAATGCATGCAGCTTCAAACTTAGGATCAGCCTGCATTTCTGCACCTTCACACTTCAGATCAGCCCCAATTCTTGCACCTTCACACCTTAGCTCAGCCCAATTCCTGCACCTTCACACCTTAGATCAGCCCCAATTCCTGCACCTTCACACCTCAGATCAGCCCCAATTCCTGCACCTTCACACCTTAGCTCAGCCCAATTCCTGCACCTTCACACCTTAGCTCAGCCCCAATTCCTGCACCTTCAATCCGCAGATCAGCCCCACTTCCTGCACCTTCAATCCTCAGATCAGCCCCACTTCCTGCACCTTCAAACCTTGAATCAACACCAATTTCTGCACCTTTACATCTTAGATCAGCCCAATTCCTTCACCTTCACACATCAGATCACCTCAATTCCTGCACCTTTACAACTCAGATTAGCCCCATTTCCTGCACCTTCACACCTCAGGTCAGTCCTAATTCCTGCATCCTAAGACTTCAGACCAGCCCCAATTCCTGCACCTTTGGACCACAGATCAGCCCAAATACCTGCATTTTCAGTTTTCATATCAGCACCAGTCCATGAACCTTGGGACCTCATGCCAGCCCCAATTCCTGCAACTTTAGAAGTCAGATCACCCCAGTTTCTGCACCTTTACACTCGAGGTAAGCCCCAATTTCCTGAAATTTTACACCTCAAGTTAGCCCTATTTTCGGCACCTTCACTCCTCAGATGATCAACCCCATTTCCTACACCTTAAAGCCTCAGATCAACGCGTTTCCTGCACCTTTACAACTCTAATCACACCAATTTCTGCACCTTCACACCTCAGATGAGCCCCAACTTCTGCAGCTTCACACCTCAGATCAGCTGAGATGCATGTAACTTCACACCACAGATCAGTTTTAAATGCTTTACATTCAAACCTCTAATTATTTTTAAAACCTGCTCCTTCAGAAATTAGGGGGTTTTACGCAGAACTTTTTTTTCTCAGAGAATAGGTGCAGGAACTCCCCCTTCTAAGTTACTTTGTGTCTCCGCCCCCCCTACCCATCTCCGAACACTAACCCTTGGTTCTAACCCTACCGACCTCCGAGCACTGACCCTTGGTTCCACCCCTAGCCACCTCCGAGCACTGACCCTTGGTTCCACCCCTAGCCACCTCCGAGCACTGACCCTTGGTTCTATCCCTACCGACCTCCGAGCACTGACCATTGGTTCTATCCCTACCAACCTCCGAGCACTGACCCTTGGTTCTATCCCTACCGACCTCCGAGCACTGACCCTTGGTTCTATCCCTACCGACCTCCGAGCACTGACCCTTGGTTCTATCCCTACCGACCTCCGAGCACTGACCCTTGGTTCTATCCCTACCGACCTCCGAGCACTGACCCTTGGTTCTATCCCTACCGCCCTCCGAGCACTGACCCTCGGTTCCACCCCTAGCTACCTCCGAGCACTGACCCTTGGTTCCACCCCTACCCAGCTTCCAGTACAGCCTCTTGTAGAGAATATAGAGACAAGTATAAATTTGTATTGGAATGTATGGAATTTGGGTATGATAACAAGAAAAGCAATAAAATAGATCCCCCACAGCCAGCAGAAATTGACCCCCCAGCAGCAATAGACTCCCCCCCAGCAGCAGTAGACCCCCAGCAGCAGCAAAAGATCTCACAGCAGCCAGCATCAATAGATTCTCTAGCAGCCAGCAACAGTAGATCCCTCCCTGAACAGTAGATCCCTTCCAGCAACAAAAAGATCCTCCACCAGCAACAATAGATTGCCATGCAAAAATAGATCCCCTCCAGCAACAGTAGATCCCCCAGCAGCCAGCATCAGTAGACCTTCCAGTACCCCCTGGAGGTGCCGAAACTGCGTTCCCCCGTGTTCCCGCTGAAAAAAAGCCCTGGTTTTACGTACTTGCTGCTTATTTGGTTGCCAACACTTGAGTTAAAGTCTTGCCTGACTAGACTAAAACAAAATCTGCTGATGTCTTTAGTTTATATATCAGGGTCATGCACTACATATTGGTGAGGAGGATGACAAGACTCCCTGATCTGCCCCAAATTGGACCATTTAGTGTTTCTAAAGATCCTGCTTTCTTTCACAATGCTGGAAAACACTCTGAAGTGAAATAAATGACATTTAGCTTGCTGGAATCACTGTGTGTCAAAAACACCAGCCATTTTCTATATATAAATCACTGTTTTTATCTTTTTTCATTCTTTTTTTGCTGCTCAGTGTCGCTGACTCGCTGATCTCATGCAGCCTTTTTGCCACCACTGTCTGTCTACATGCACTCCAATGATAGCAGCACGGAATTTCTCAGGAGAGGTTTCTTGATAGTGACCATAGTTGCACAATGTATGTAGTACTTCTAGCCTCCGTTGGAAGCCCTTGTGACAGGAAGACAACCCAGGAGGACAGTTAGGGAGCAGGGACAGAGTATTTCTGTCCTCGTACAAATTTTGTTCCAATCATATATCCCTTGAGGAAGCCGACACAGGTGAAACGCGTCAGTATGAGTTGTCCTTTCCTACTTTGATACATGTTGTATACAATGTGAACTACATCTTGAGACCTATGCTATGATTATATGTATGCATGATATACATGTAGAGAAGAAACTCTACCTTCAAGGGTGTTCTCTTGGTTTGAACTAAATGTGTGGGAACAAATTCAAGTTTTTAAGGGGTATCACCCCCAGTATGTCTTTTTTTACCATATTTGTAATAAAAACATTTTACCTTTGTAGCACTGCCCCCTAGAGGACTGCTAAATATAACACTTTCTGTATTCCCCTGGGTTACCCGTAGCAACTGCTTGCAGAAACTTATCACTTCAAGTACTTAGCTCAGTCAATGATCAATCCAGGGGATATTGTTTTGTAGTTTTATTTGGAACTGGGATAGGAGAAGGGAGGAGTGGGATACTCCAACTATTTACTATTCACAGTATTGAGGACATCTGACTTGAGGATGCGGCAAGGCCGCTGCTTCACTGTGCCACTGGAATGAAGATAGAATAAATGTTCCTGCTTGTAATTATCTTCAGGGTTCTAACTTGGCTCCCCCTTTCTCTCTAACCGTGTGCTGACACCTGTCCACTGACTCTACACTCTGGAGGGGTCCACCTTCCTGGGCAGACCCCCGGGCAAGTTCCTCTGTACTGACGGACACTGTTTTTCCAGAGTCACCATTGCCCTCAACTCCACCAGTCAGCTTCTCCTTGACCTCTGGATTCCGCCACACACTCTGGTTCACCAGGCCGACCACCTGTGACCACCATCCACTGCTGCAGAAGAGGAGACAGCTGTCACCAGGGGAGGACTTGGCCAGGGGGCAGGGGGGAAATTGCCCCCTGGGCCGCTCTGATGCCCTGTAAAAAAGGCTGCACTGCTTCTGCCACAGGCATGCCTAAATGATTCCTGGTGAAGAGAAGTAAAAAGTCCACGCAGCTGACCTACTAATTGCAGGATGAAGACAAGGGCAGAGCGCAGGCCTCCCCCCCCCCCAGCATGGATGGTGTAAACTGTATCAGAGCCAGTTCCATGCCTCACTGGAGACTCTCCCCCGGCCAGCCCCAACCAAGCTGTCTCAGCTCCCCCCAACTGCCCCCTGCTGGCCAGGTTGGGAACCCGTATTCGGCCGGTGAGTAGAGAGTACCTGGAGTGGAGCTTCATCCTGGAATGGGGGTCAGGAGGAGGCCCGGGAAGAGGGAAAGTGGGAGGGGGGCCAAGTCGCTGCATCATGGGCCTCTGGGATTGTACTTGCCCCCTGGGCTGAAAGTTGCCAGTCAGCCCCTGGCTGTCACCCTCCTTCTGGGACCTGGCTTCCCACCCAAAGACCCCCTGTCTCATGTGCTCCTGGCTTTTTTACCCTATCCCATAATGCATCACTCTCAATGCCAAACCCATGAGATAGAACCAAAGCCTGTGTGTCATTGGCTGGGTTTCCTCCACTGTCCAACTTGCCTCCCCATTGGACACAGGGGGGACACTCCCTCAGCCCAAATGCATCACACACTGAGCACATGGAACATGCCTAACTAGGAATCATTCTCCCTTGAAAGGCAAAGGGCATCTATGTTTTGCCTGCTGCTCTCCTGATAAGCAGGCAGAGCCGAAACCACTCTCCTACCTAGCACCTATCTAGGAGGGGGCTACACCTTGATATATGCAGTGATATTCATTCTGAGAGGAGGTTTTTGCCACTTCTAAAGTCCCACCTATGCATTGTTTTTCTTCACATTTCTATGTTGCATCATCTGCAGTGATTGCGTCTGTAGAATTGACAACTTACATGCAAATGTTAAAATATCTAGTGAAGTCTTGTGATTATACGGAAACTAACAGAGGAAATAATCAGAAATCACGTTATTGAGAATTGTACCTCTCAGCAATGCTGAAGGAGACTGCTGAGAGAACATAATCTAACACTTAGTTGTTTGAAAGAGATCGCAAGTATTATTGAATTATCTGAGCTCCAAGCTTTGCATATTGAGAACAAAGAGTCTGCATCAGTTAATTCAAACTCCAAACCAGCATACAATGAGGGGTGAACCAAGGGCCATGTTCTGTCAGAAAAAGGTATTTGTAAAGAGGACAGGAAAATCAAAGCTAATTTGGATGCTAGAAACCCAGAAAATCCTACAGAAGTCCTTGATTTAGATTTAGGTTGGTGAATTACTGCGCCAGATTTCTTCCATTTATTCTAACTATTAGTTCCATGGAAATGGGGTGCCATGAAGGACATAAAGGTACACACTCTTCTGCAGTACTTACAAGTAGGGATAGACCGATTATCGGCAAGGCCAATATGCACTTTCCCCGATATATATCGGTATCGGCCCCGGAACTGGCCGATATTGCCAATATTTTTGTGACATCATTCTGCCTTAGGCCTCCTCCCTCGCCTTGGACAGCCTCGTCTGGAGTTGGGACTAGTCTTGTGGGAGTGTATTACAGCCATACACCCACCCACAGCAGCCCAGTGGCAACCAGCCACCCACACCCACAGGCCCTGTACCAGCCAGCCAGCCACAGGCACTGTACCAGCCAGCCAGCCACCCACAGGCCCTCTACCAGCCAGCCACCCACAGCCCCTGTGCCAGCCAGCCAACCACCCACCCACCACAGGGTGCCAGTCAGCCAGCCACCCACCACAGGGTGCCAGACAGCCAGCCAGCCACCCACAGACCAGGGTGCCAGACAGCCAGCCACCCACAGGCCCTGTACCAGCCAGCCACAGGCACTGTACCAGCCAGCTTCCCACAGGACCTGTACCAGCCAGCCACCAACAGCCCCTGTGCCAGCCATAAACCCACCAAAGGGTGCCAGCCAGCCACCCACCACAAGGTGCCAGCCAGCCACCCACCACAGGGTGCCAGCCAGCCACCCACCACAAGGTGCCAGCCAGCCACCCACCACAAGGTGCCAGCCAGCCACCCACCACAGGGTGCCAGCCAGCCATCCACCACAGGGTGCCAGACGGCCAGCCACCCACCACGGGGTACCAGCAAGCCAGCCATTAAGCATTAAACAAAAATTAACATGTTCAGTACCAGATTTGTGTCAAAAATTGTCTTTTTTTTTTCAAAACTTTAAATGTACAAAATATCGGCCCATATCGGCCGATACCAATACGCTGTGACCAAAATATCGGTATCTGTATCGGCCCTGAAAAAAACATATCGGTCTATCCCTACTTGTAAGCAATGTGTTTCTTTGTTACTGTAGCACCCTCCTAGGTAGAGAGTATAGTTTTGGCTCTGACTGCCTATCAGAGGAGCAGCAGGGAAAATCTATATGGCTCTTTGCTTAACAGGGAGCAGGATCTGTGAGTTAGGTCTGCTCATGGTGCTCAGTGTGTAATTCATTTGGTCTGTGGAGTGTCCACACTGGTCCAATGGGGAGGTATGTTGGACAGTGGAGGAAACCTGACCAATGGACACACGGGCTTTGATACAGCCCAAGTGATAGGCACAGGCTGCTGTCTTGGTGCATTATGGGGTGTAGTGTAAAAGCCAGGAGCACATGTGCTCGTGGTCTTTGGATGGTGAGCAGAGTCCCAGAAGGAGGGTGGTGGCTGCCTCCTCTTCTGCATTGGTTGGTGTGGGGTCACAGGCAGTCGGCCTGGTGAGCCAGAAGGAAGGAGCTGAACCCAGAGGTCCAGGAGAGCTGACTAGAGGGGTTGAGACACTGGAGAACCTGAAAAAACAGTATCGTGAGTACAGGGGATCGTGTCTAAGGGCCTGACCAGGAAGGGCGCCAACCAGTAGTAGAGTAGTCAGAGGGCGGGTGTCAGCTGGTGGAGTGAAAGGGGGTGCTAGGCGAGTACCCTGAAGACAGCGTGCTACCAAGTCTGTTGTTCAGAGACTCCGTATCTACAATTCATCTAGTGGCAAGGTGAAACTGCAGCCTGGCTGCACCTTCAGATAGGAGTCCTCATCAACTGTAAATAGTTCAGTTCTGGAGTATCCCAGTCTTCCCTTCTCCCATCCCTATTTATAATAAAACAACAAAAACAACCAAAAACCCCTAGACTGTTCACTGACTGAGCCGGAAAGTAAAGTGTTACGTTTCTGCATGCAGTTGCTAATGGTAACCCAGAGGGACCCAAAATGGTGAAGAATTCAGCAGTCCTCAAGGGGGCAGTGTTACATTACATATACCCAAAATATTTATACAGCAAATCAAAAATGTGAAAAGCAAATCTACACCAAAAAGTTTCAAAGTATTATCCAAAAGAGCATCCACTTGTTGTCAGGGAATTTTCTAACTCTGAATTTAGTCAGCTATGTCGATTGTTTAATCGATCGATGGACAACAGTGCCTCCAATACAAAAATAATCTATAAAAATAAATAACCCCTTCAATACCAGGCACTTTCATCCCCTTCCTGCCTAGGACAATTTTCAGCTTTCAGCGCTCTCACACTTTGAATGACATTTATGTGGTCATGCTACGCTGTACTTAACCACTTGCCGACCAGCCGCCGCCTATATATACATCGGCAGGTTCCCGCAAATCGCTGTACCTGCACGGTGCTTCACGGGAGCGATCCTGGGAGGCACGCACGCGCGCCCACTTGCCAGCTGGGAAGCCCATCCATGGGGCTGGTGGAGGCAATTGCCGCGGGGCACCCGTGATCGCTCCCCGTGAAGAGAGAAAGGCGGCCTGCTGTTGTAAACACAGCAGACCATTGTTTTCTCTGGAATCAATGCAGAGCTCCTGTGTTCCTCCTATTTAGGGATCACAGGTTCTGTGTTGATTTCACAAGCCCACCCCCCACCCCCCCACAATTAGGAAAAAAAACCCCCTAGGCTCACATTTAACCCTTTGATCGCCCCTGTGTTAATCCCTTCCCTGCCAGTGTCATTATTACATTAACAGTGCATATTTTTAGCACTGATTACTGTAGTAATGTCACTGGTCCCCCCAAACATGTCAAAAATGTCAGTTAGGGGTCTGATCTGTCCGCCGCAATGTCGCAGTTCCGCTAAAAATCGCAGATCACCGCAATTATTAGTAAAAAATATAAAATTAAACAAAAATGACATAAATCTTTCCCCTAGTTTGTAGACGCGATAACTTTTGCACAAACATATACACTTATTGGGATTTTTTCCACCAAAAATATGTAGCAGAATACATATTGGCCTAAAATGATGAAAAAAAAAAGCCCATTTTCATTCTCCGAAGAGCGCCCTCTAGCAGTGGCCAGCAGTTTTCACGGCCAGTCCCAAAGAGAAAGCGGGAGGCTGCAGGCTGCACTGATGGGAACGCACCAACCTCTTCATGTATGTTTCAGAATCCCATTAAGTTTTTTGCCTAGCCTGCAGGGACAATGGCAGCTAAGGGATCAGCACTGAAAGTGAAATTACCCTTCGCGGCAATATGAACCCTCAAAATTAAAATAACGTTATCAACAGGGCTCCCGTATCAGCAAATGCATCTCAAATAACAAGCAAGTCAACAGGAATTTCTCTGTAATGGTACAGTGTCCTTCCTATGACATACGTCGGGAAAATGAATTCAGTAATTAGATGTCTCAAACATTCATATTCAATTAGGCCCTAAGGGATTGCGGACATTGCATTAATCAAGATATTTTTATAACAAATGTTTTTTAAATGGCTGTTTTTGAAAAAAAAAAAGGGCTTAATTTTGTCTGCTAAAAAGCACGGTTATTAGTTCATGAACAGATTAATATTAAAAAATGGTTTTACATGGCATGTAGCCACTGGCAAATGTAATAACATATTTGTAATTGATACGGTGAATAAGGTCCGTAATCAACAACACTTCAATTTTAAATGGCAGCGATGACAGAAAGGAGAAAATATTATAAACAACACACAATAGCAAATTATGTTTTCATTGTGCAAAGGAATTAAAATGTTACAGTGCCAATGAACATGCATTATAAATTGTTACATGTATTTAAAAGGAAAATCCAAACAGCTAATTACATAGATTAAATACATGTATGAGAGCTGGTGTACCTGCCAAAGGATTTGTATTTCTGTCCTGAGATTTACACAACTCTTGGCATACAGCTCAGTTCTGTCTGGCAGGGCAGAAGAACAGATCTGCTGCAGTTTCACTTTCACTTACAGTCCCCTTCACCAGGGATAAAGGGATTGTAAAGTCAGAATGTTTTTTTTATCTTAACCACTTGCCGACCGCCCGCTGCATATATACTGGCTCGGCTGCGCAGATCGCCGTACTTGTACCCCCAGAAGCGGAAGTGCTCCTGGGGGCAAACGCGCACCACTGGCGGCACATGCCCTCCCCCACTAGGCATGCACCCGCCCCCACTGTACCATGCCCGCAGCCCCTGCATCTCCTGTACCATGTCCACAGCCTCTGGCATCTCCTGTACCATGTCACCAGCCTCTGACATCTCCTGTACCATCTCCACAGCCTCTGACATCTCCTGTACCATGTCCGCAGCCTCTGACATCTCCTATACCATGTCCACAGCCTCTCACATCTCCTGTACCATGTCCACAACCTCTGACATCTCCTGTACCATGTCCACAGCCTCTGACATCTCCTGTACCATGTCCACAGCCTCTCACATCTTCTGTACCATGTCCACAGCCTCTGACATCTCCTGTACCATGTCCACAGCCTCTCACATCTTCTGTACCATGTCCGCAGCCTCTGACATCTCCTGTACCATGTCCACAATCTCTGACATCTCCTGTACCATGTCCACAGCCTCTAACATCTCCTGTACCATGTCCACAGCCTCTGACATCTCCTGTACCATGTCCACAGCCTCTCACATCTTCTGTACCATATCCGCAGCCTCTCACAACTTTTGTACCATATCTGCAGCCTCTGACATCTCCTGTACCATGACCACAGCCTCTGACATCTCCTGTACCATGTCCACAGCCTCTCACATTTCCTGTACCATGTCCTCTGCCTCTCACATCTCCTGTACCATGTCCACAGCCTCTCACATCTTCTGTACCATGTCCGCAGCCTCTCACATCTTTTGTACCATGTCTGCAGCCTCTGCATCTCCTGTACCATGTCCACAGCCTCTAACATCTCCTGTACCATGTCCATAGCCTCTGACATCTCCTGTACCATATCCACAGCCTCTGACATCCCCTATATCATGTCCACAGCCTCTCACATCTCCTGTCCCATGTCCACAGCCTCTGACCATAGCCTGTACCATGTCCACAGCCTCTGACCACATCCTGTACCATGTCCACAGCCTCTGACATCTCCTGTACCATGTCCACAGCCTCTGACATCTTCTGTACCATGTCCACAGCCTCTGACATCTCCTGTACCATGTCCGCAGCCTCACACATCTCCTGTACCATATCCACAGCCTCTCACATCTCCTATACCGTGTCCACAGCCTCTGACATCCCCTATATCATGTCCACAGCCTCTGACATCTCCTGTACCATATCCACAGCCTCTGACATCTCCTGTACCATGTCCACAGCCTCTGACATCTCCTGTATCATGTCCGCAGCCTCTCACATCTCCTGCACCATATACACAGCCTCTCACATCTCCTGTACCGTGTCCACAGCCTCTGACATCCCCTATATCATGTCCACAGCCTCTCACATCTTCTGTACCATGTCCACAGCCTCTGACCATCTCCTGTATCATGTTCACAGCCTTTCACATCTACTGTACGATGTCCACAGCCTCTGACATCTCCTGTACAATGTCCACAGCCTCTGACATCCCCTATATCAGTGATGGCGAACCTTGGCACCCCAGATGTTTTGGAACTACATTTCCCATGATGCTCATGCACTCTGCAGTGTATTTGAACATCATGGGATATGTAGTTCCAAAACATCTGGAGTGCCAAGGTTCGCCATCACTGCCCTATATCATGTCCACAGCCTCTCACATCTCCTGTCCCATGTCCACAGCCTCTGACCATCTCCTGTACCATGTCCACAGCCTCTGACATCTCCTGTATCATGTCCGCAGCCTCTCACATCTCCTGTACCATGTCCACAGCCTCTGACCATCTCCTGTACCATGTCCACAGCCTCTGAAATCTCCTGTATCATGTCCACAGCCTCTGACATCTCCTGTACCATGTCCACAGCCTCTCACATCTTCTGTACCATGTCCACAGCCTCTGACCATATCCTGTACCATGTCCACAGCCTCTGACCATATCCTGTACCATGTCCACAGCCTCTAACCATATCCTGTACCATGTCCACAGCCTCTTACCATCTCCTGTACCATGTCACCAGCCTCTTACCATCTCCTGTACCATGTCCACAGCCTCTGACCATCTCCAGTACCATGTCTGTACTTTTACTACTTTTAACCGGAATTTGTTCTTAAATATATAAAGCGCTATTTGCTTTCATATCTGACGTATCTATATATATAATACACTTTTCAAATGTGCTTTAAAATGCATTGTTTTCCCTTTTATGAACAGGAAAATAATGACATTATGCTGTTGGGTCAATATAATAATGCCTTGGAGCTGGTATGAAATTGTTTCCAGGGCTGACTTTTATTCCCAGTCTGGCCTGTGTAGCAATCTGTGCGTCCCTCCATGGATATGTCTCCCCAGACCATCACTGACCCACCACCAAACAGGTCATGCTGAATGATGTTTTGAGCAGTGTACATGTACAAGCTATTGGGATTTGAGCAGAGGTATATCTTGTTTCTAAAGTCACAAGAAAATCACACTGCATAGTCGCACTGGTAATCGCATGATAACGAGGTTACAGCAATGAGAACCAATCTTATAATGTCATTAAATCTGCAAAAGTTAGAAAACATGTGATCTCTGTAGATTGGCTCAATATAGGTTTAATCCTAGTTCTGGTGAACAGGACTACTCATTAGTAATGAACTGTTCTGGGTTCGGTTTGAACGTTATTAAGCAAACTTTAGAAAACAAGGAAAAATCAATCCCAATGGGGATTGGCATTCGGGGAAAGGGACATTGCAATACCAGGGAGATATAATGGAGAATGTAGATGCAAAGGTAAATAAAAATGATCTTTTTACTGAGTTCAAATACAAAATTTTTAGTATCCTAAAATAGCAACATAGAATCATTGGTACAAAAACATTGCCAATACGACAGACAATAAAATACACAAGATTTTCAAATAGTACAAAAGTACAAAGAATCACTCATGTGCTGCAAGACATATGGACTCCAAAAAATTCCTACGCGTTTCGACCAAAGGTCTTCTTCTGGGGGTATATTCATCCAGAGTTTTTAACCATATCTGTATATACAATAAAACAGGTGAATAGTATAGACAACAATCATTAATTGTTGTCTATACTATTGTGTATACTATTGTGAGTGAGCATGTGCCCCCAGGTGGTCTCCAGACATCTCTATGACTCTTCGAGGATGGACGCAACGTTATGATGTCCGGCCCCGCAGTTGTAAACACTGCCATGTGTCCGGCTGGAAAGCCTGAGATTGTTTCTTTTTTTTTTTTTTATCTCAGGCTTTCCAAGCTAGAAGAGAGATCTGGGGTCTTATAGACCCACATCTCTCCATAAAGAGGACCTGTCATGCCCTATTCATATTAAAAGGGATGTTTACATTCCTTGTAACAGGAATAGAAGTCATCAAAAAACAAAAAAAAAAATTAAATTTAAAGTGTAAAAAATAAATAAATAAACAAAAATAAAATAGCCCCGTTTCCTTGTGCTTGCATGCAGAAACAAACGCATAGGTAGGTCGTGTCTGCAAAAGTAAACAACGTTCAAACCACACATGTGAGGTCCGCAAACGTTAGAGCAAGAGCAGTAATTGTAGCACAAAAACCTCCTCTGTAACTCTAAACTGGTAACTAGTGTTGAGCGAACACGGACTGTATTATTCGTGTTCGTACCGAATAATTGGATTTTTTGTACCCGAACACGGACACGGACACTTTACTGTATGTTCGGGTAAAAATCCGTGTTCGGTCGTTTTATTTCCGGGTTTTGCATGCTTTGGCGCTCTTTTCATGGCGGGCTTTCAACAGCCAATCAACAATCGTTAACTGGTGTGCCTTAAGCCATCCCAGCCATGCCTGCAAATGTCTCAGTAGCTGTGATTGGCCGTCTGAAGCATGTGACCAAGTCTTTATAAGTTCGAGGCAGCCGCAGCGGCGTCATTATGCTGCTTAGATTCAGGGACAGAGCACACATCAACGTGCTGGCTGCTGATTAGGGAAAGATAGGCAGGAAAAAACCATTTGTGTCCGGATAGAATTGAGGGACAGGTCGGAGTGTTTAGGCAGGGCGAGTTGTAGGCATTTTAGGGATAGAGTCTGCTGAATTATAGGGTCAGTGTCTTCTACAAACTACAATCGATATTGCTGTGTGGGGGGTGGGGTCTGCACTCAATCCTGATCTACGATCTCTTCTCAATCCTGTTAGGGACAGAGTCTGCTGAATTTTAGGGAAACTGTGTTCTACAAACTACAATCGATATTGCTGTGTGGTGTGGGATTGGAGATAGGCAGGTGTCAGTGATCCACATCCATTTTTCTGTGTGTGAGCTGCAGTGAACACAATCTTTTTGGGCTGCAGTGAACACAATCTTTTTGGGCTGCAGTGAACACAATCTTTTTGGGCTGCAGTGAACACAATCTTTTTGGGGTGCAGTGAACAAAATCCTTTTTGGTGTGCAGTGAACACAATCTTTGTGGGGTGCAGTGAACAAAATCCTTTGTGGGGTGCAGTGAACACAATCTTTTTGGGGTGCAGTGAACAAAATCCTTTTTGGGGTGCAGTGAACAACATCCTTTTTGGGGTGCAGTGAACACAATCTTTTTGGGGTGCAGTGAACAAAATCCTTTGTGGGGTGCAGTGAACACAATCTTTTTGGGGTGCAGTGAACACAATCTTTTTGGGGTGGAGTGAACAACATCCTTTTTGGGGTGCAGTGAACAAAATCATTTTTGGGGTGCAGTGAACACAATCTTTTTGGGGTGCAGTGAACACAATCTTTGTGGGGTGCAGTGAACACAATCTTTTTGGGGTGGAGTGAACAACATCCTTTTTGGGGTGCAGTGAACAACATCCTTTTTGGGGTGCAGTGAACACAATCTTTTTGGGGTGCAGTGAACACAATCTTTGTGGGGTACAGTGAACAGAATCTTTGTGGGGTGCAGTGAACACAATCTTTGGGGGGTACAGTGAACACAATCTTTGTGAGGTGCAGTGAACACAATCTTTGTGGGGTGCAGTGAACACAATCATTGTGGGGTGCAGTGAACTCAATCTTTGTGGGGTACAGTGAACACAATCTCATACTTCTGAAGGTTTGAGGGTGCTGCCTGTTCCATACTCCCCCTACTCCTCATCTAGCCTTTTAGGGGTACAAACAATAGTAATTGGGGCCTAGTGTGGTTGTGTACGTGTGATATACATACACTTTTTTGGGATCATATTTTCTATTCCGCTATTTAATCAAAAACCTTTGGGGATCAGTTAAATTGGGGGATAGTCTGTGTTGGTACGTGTGAGAGAGATCCACCTTTCCAAGTTGTTGGGGTTCATCTCATACTTCTGAAGGTTTGAGGGTGCTGCCTGTTCCATACTCCCCCTACTCCTAGCCTTTTAGGGGTACAAACAATAGTAATTGGGGCCTAGTGTGGTTGTGTACGTGTGATATACATACACTTTTTTGGGATCATATTTTCTATTCCGCTATTTAATCAAAAACCTTTGGGGATCAGTTAAATTGGGGGATAGTCTGTGTTGGTACGTGTGAGAGAGATCCACCTTTCCAAGTTGTTGGGGTTCATCTCATACTTCTGAAGGTTTGAGGGTGCTGCCTGTTCCATACTCCCCCTACTCCTAGCCTTTTAGGGGTACAAACAATAGTAATTGGGGCCTAGTGTGGTTGTGTACGTGTGATATACATACACTTTTTTGGGATCATATTTTCTATTCCGCTATTTAATCAAAAACCTTTGGGGATCAGTTAAATTGGGGGATAGTCTGTGTTGGTACGTGTGAGAGAGATCCACCTTTCCAAGTTGTTGGGGTTCATCTCATACTTCTGAAGGTTTGAGGGTGCTGCCTGTTCCATACTCCCCCTACTCCTAGCCTTTTAGGGGTACAAACAATAGTAATTGGGGCCTAGTGTGGTTGTGTACGTGTGATATACATACACTTTTTTGGGATCATATTTTCTATTCCGCTATTTAATCAAAAACCTTTGGGGATCAGTTAAATTGGGGGATAGTCTGTGTTGGTACGTGTGAGAGAGATCCACCTTTCCAAGTTGTTGGGGTTCATCTCATACTTCTGAAGGTTTGAGGGTGCTGCCTGTTCCATACTCCCCCTACTCCTAGCCTTTTAGGGGTACAAACAATAGTAATTGGGGCCTAGTGTGGTTGTGTACGTGTGATATACATACACTTTTTTGGGATCATATTTTCTATTCCGCTATTTAATCAAAAACCTTTGGGGATCAGTTAAATTGGGGGATAGTCTGTGTTGGTACGTGTGAGAGAGATCCACCTTTCCAAGTTGTTGGGGTTCATCTCATACTTCTGAAGGTTTGAGGGTGCTGCCTGTTCCATACTCCCCCTACTCCTAGCCTTTTAGGGGTACAAACAATAGTAATTGGGGCCTAGTGTGGTTGTGTACGTGTGATATACATACACTTTTTTGGGATCATATTTTCTATTCCGCTATTTAATCAAAAACCTTTGGGGATCAGTTAAATTGGGGGATAGTCTGTGTTGGTACGTGTGAGAGAGATCCACCTTTCCAAGTTGTTGGGGTTCATCTCATACTTCTGAAGGTTTGAGGGTGCTGCCTGTTCCATACTCCCCCTACTCCTAGCCTTTTAGGGGTACAAACAATAGTAATTGGGGCCTAGTGTGGTTGTGTACGTGTGATATACATACACTTTTTTGGGATCATATTTTCTATTCCGCTATTTAATCAAAAACCTTTGGGGATCAGTTAAATTGGGGGATAGTCTGTGTTGGTACGTGTGAGAGAGATCCACCTTTCCAAGTTGTTGGGGTTCATCTCATACTTCTGAAGGTTTGAGGGTGCTGCCTGTTCCATACTCCCCCTACTCCTAGCCTTTTAGGGGTACAAACAATAGTAATTGGGGCCTAGTGTGGTTGTGTACGTGTGATATACATACACTTTTTTGGGATCATATTTTCTATTCCGCTATTTAATCAAAAACCTTTGGGGATCAGTTAAATTGGGGGATAGTCTGTGTTGGTACTTGTGAGAGAGATCCACCTTTCCAAGTTGTTGGGGTTCATCTCATACTTCTGAAGGTTTGAGGGTGCTGCCTGTTCCATACTCCCCCTACTCCTAGCCTTTTAGGGGTACAAACAATAGTAATTGGGGCCTAGTGTGGTTGTGTACGTGTGATATACATACACTTTTTTGGGATCATATTTTCTATTCCGCTATTTAATCAAAAACCTTTGGGGATCAGTTAAATTGGGGGATAGTCTGTGTTGGTACGTGTGAGAGAGATCCACCTTTCCAAGTTGTTGGGGTTCATCTCATACTTCTGAAGGTTTGAGGGTGCTGCCTGTTCCATACTCCCCCTACTCCTAGCCTTTTAGGGGTACAAACAATAGTAATTGGGGCCTAGTGTGGTTGTGTACGTGTGATATACATACACTTTTTTGGGATCATATTTTCTATTCCGCTATTTAATCAAAAACCTTTGGGGATCAGTTAAATTGGGGGATAGTCTGTGTTGGTACGTGTGAGAGAGATCCACCTTTCCAAGTTGTTGGGGTTCATCTCATACTTCTGAAGGTTTGAGGGTGCTGCCTGTTCCATACTCCCCCTACTCCTAGCCTTTTAGGGGTACAAACAATAGTAATTGGGGCCTAGTGTGGTTGTGTACGTGTGATATACATACACTTTTTTGGGATCATATTTTCTATTCCGCTATTTAATCAAAAACCTTTGGGGATCAGTTAAATTGGGGGATAGTCTGTGTTGGTACGTGTGAGAGAGATCCACCTTTCCAAGTTGTTGGGGTTCATCTCATACTTCTGAAGGTTTGAGGGTGCTGCCTGTTCCATACTCCCCCTACTCCTAGCCTTTTAGGGGTACAAACAATAGTAATTGGGGCCTAGTGTGGTTGTGTACGTGTGATATACATACACTTTTTTGGGATCATATTTTCTATTCCGCTATTTAATCAAAAACCTTTGGGGATCAGTTAAATTGGGGGATAGTCTGTGTTGGTACGTGTGAGAGAGATCCACCTTTCCAAGTTGTTGGGGTTCATCTCATACTTCTGAAGGTTTGAGGGTGCTGCCTGTTCCATACCCCCCCTACTCCTCATCTAGCCTTTTAGGGGTACAAACAATAGTAATTGGGGCCTAGTGTGGTTGTGTACGTGCGAGATACATACACTTTTTTTGATCATATTTCCTATTCCGCTATTCAATAAAAACCTTTGAGGATCAATTGAATTGCGGGATAGTCTGTGTCGGTACGTGTGAGAGAGATCCACCTTTCCAAGTTGTTGGGGTTCATCTCATACTTCTGAAGGTTTGAGGGTGCTGCCTGTTCCATACCCCCCCTACTCCTCATCTAGCCTTTTAGGGGTACAAACAATAGTAATTGGGGCCTAGTGTGGTTGTGTACGTGCGAGATACATACACTTTTTTTGATCATATTTCCTATTCCGCTATTCAATAAAAACCTTTGAGGATCAATTGAATTGCGGGATAGTCTGTGTCGGTACGTGTGAGAGAGATCCACCTTTCCAAGTTGTTGGGGTTCATCTCATACTTCTGAAGGTTTGAGGGTGCTGCCTGTTCCATACTCCCCCTACTCCTCATCTAGCCTTTTAGGGGTACAAACAATAGTAATTGGGGCCTAGTGTGGTTGTGTACGTGTGATATACATACACTTTTTTTGGATCATATTTTCTATTCCGCTATTCAATAAAAACCTTTCTAGGGCAAGATCTTAAATTACAGAAATATGAGGAGACCGTCAAATAAGGGCCGTGGCCTGGGTCGTGGTGCTGCTGGTAGAGCTCCTGTTGCAAGGAGAGGACATGGTCGATCTGTGCCAGCTACACGCACAAGTGAAACACCTTCCTCAAGTGTGAGTAGGCGACAGAACCTGCATCAGTATTTGGTAGGGCATCAAACGCCCCTAGAAGTGATGAGGCCAGAACAAGTTGAGGCGATAGTAGATTGGTTTGCTGCTGACAGTGCCTCCAGTTCCTTCACATTGTCTCCCACCCAGTCTACTGCAGAAAGGTCAGAGTTGGCACCTGCAGCCAATGTCCAACCGTCTTTCACCTCACCCCCTTGCAAATCAGGCCAGCAGTCTGAGCCCCAAGCCATACAGCAGTCTCTTATTCTTTTTGAGGACTCTGTCAGCAGGGTTTCCCAGGGCCATCCACCTAGCCCTGCCCCAGAAGTGGAAGAGATTGAGTGCAGCGATGCCCAACCACTTATTTCTCAAGATGAGTACATGCAAGGATCATCGCAGCACGTCTCCGATGATGACGAAACGCAGGTGCCAACTGCTGCGGCGTTCAGCATTGTGGAGACCGACAAGGAGGGCAGGGGTGAAGACTGGGTGGAAGATGATGTGGAGGACGATGAGGTCCTCGACCCCACATGGAATGAACGTCATGCAGGTGACCTGAGTAGTTTGGAGGAAGAGGCGGTGGTCGCACAGAGCCACCAGCACAGCAGAAGAGGGAGCAGGGTGCAGAAGCGGAGCGGCCGTGCCCTAGACACTACGCCCGCTACTGCCCAACGCAGCAAGGGAACGAGCGCACCAAAGTCAGCTCAAAGGAGTTCTCTAGCGTGGAAGTTCTTTAGAAAATGTGCTGATGACAGGACACGAGTGGTTTGCACCCTGTGCAATCAGAGCTTGAAGCGAGGCATGAACCTTCTCAACCTGAGCACAACCTGCATGATCAGGCATCTAAGTGCAAAGCACGAGCTGCAGTGGAGTACACACCTTCAAAACCAAGAAACGTCTCTGGCTCATCCTGCTTCCTCTTCTGCTGCAGTCTCGGCCGCTCCAGCCACATCTGTAGTGATACCGGCACCTGCCACCCCGCAAACAGACGATCTGTCAGCAACACCACCACCTGGGTCACCAACAACCATCTCCACAATGTCCCGTGGAAGCGTTCAGCTTTCCATCTCCCAAACACTTGAGAGGAAGAGGAAGTACCCCCCTACCCACCCGCGATCCCTGGCCCTGAATGCCAGCATTTCAAAATTATTGGCCTTTGAAATGCTGTCATTCCGTCTGGTGGAGACGCACAGTTTTAAAAACCTTATGTCGGTGGCTGTCCCACAGTACGTCGTGCCCAGCCGCCACTACTTTTCCAGGCAAGCCATCCCTTCCCTGCACAACCAAGTGGGGGAAAAAATCAGGTGTGCACTGCGCAACGCCATCTGTGCCAAGGTCCACCTAACTACGGATACGTGGACCAGTAAGCACGGTCAGGGGCGTTATATCTCCCTAACGGCACACTGGGTAAATGCAGTGGCGGATGGGCCTGAGGCGGATAGCAATTTGGCGCATGTCCTTCCACCACCGAGGATTGCAGGGCGCTTCAGTTTGCCTCCTGTTCGTAACTCCTCCTACTCCGCTTCCTCATCCTCTACCGCCTCCTCATCCGGACAGCGTAACACCTTCACCACCAACTTCAGCACGGCCAGGGGTAAACGACAGCAGGCAGTTTTACAACTTGCCTGTTTGGGGGACAAACCACACACCGCGCAGGAGTTGTGGAGGAGCATGGAACAGCAGACAAATGAGTGGTTGCTGCCAGCGAGCCTCAAGCCCGGCCTGGTGGTGTGTGATAACGGGCGAAATCTCATAGCAGCTCTGGGCCTAGCCGGTTTGACGCACATCCCTTGCCTGGCGCATGTGCTGAATTTGGTGGTGCAGAGGTTCCTTAAAAACTACCCCGATATGTCAGAGCTGCTGCAGAAAGTGCGGGCCGTTTGTGCGCACTTTCGGCGTTCTCACCCTGCTGCTGCTCGCCTGGCAGCGCTGCAGCGTAACTTCGGCCTTCCCGCTCACCGCCTCATATGTGACGTGCCCACAAGGTGGAACTCCACCTTGCACATGCTGGAAAGACTGTGCGAGCAGCAGCAGGCCATAGTGGAGTTTCAGCTGCAGCACGCACGCGTGAGTCGCTCTGCGGAACAGCACCACTTCACCACCAATAACTGGGCCTCCATGCGAGACCTGTGTGCCTTGTTGCGCTGTTTTGAGTACTCCACCAACATGGCCAGTGGCAATGACGCCGTTCTCAGCTTAACTATCCCACTTCTATGCCTCCTTGAAAAAACAATTCGGGCGATGATGGAAGAGGATGTGGCACAGGATGAGGAGGAGGAGGAGGATGAAGAGGTAACATTTCCAAGGCTTTCAGGGCAGTCATTCGCAAGGGGCTCCGAGGGTGGGTTCCTGCACACGCAAACGCCAGGGACGCAATTGTCCAGCAGGGGCACAGTTCTGGAGGATGAGGAGGATGAGGAGGAGGAGGAGCTGGAGGAGGAGATGGAACCATGTTCACAGCAGGGTGGCACCCAGGCCAGCTCATGGCCATCACTGGTGCGTGGCTGGGGGGATACAGAGGACACGGACGATACACCTCCCACAGAGGACAGCCTTTCGTCGCCTCTGGGCAGCCTGGCACACATGAGCGATTACATGCTGCAGTGTCTCCACAACGACCGCCGAGTTGCCCACATTCTAACTTGTGCTGATTACTGGGTGGCCACGCTGCTGGATCCCCGTTACAAGGACAACGTACCGTCCTTAATTCACTCACTGGAGCGCGATCGCAAGATGCGCGAGTACAAGCGCACGCTGGTAGACGCCATGCTGCTGGCATTCCCATCTGACAGCGGGGCCACAGTGGAAGCACAAGGCAGAGGAGGAGGAGGAGGAGGTCGCCAACGCAACCAGGGCACCGCCAGCACCTCAGAAGGCAGGGTTAGCATGGCCGAAATGTGGAAAAGCTTTGTCAGCACGCCACAACAAACAGCAGCACCAGCAGCTCAGATGGAACGTCTTAGCAGGAGGCAGCATTTTACCAACATGGTGGAGCAGTATGTGTGCACACGCCTACATGTAGTGAATGACGGGTCTGCCCCCTTCAACTTCTGGGTCTCCAAATTGGGCACATGGCCTGAGCTTGCCCTTTACGCCTTGGAGGTGCTGGCGTGCCCTGCAGCCAGTGTATTATCTGAACGGGTATTTAGCACGGCTGGGGGCGTTATAACAGACAAGCGCAGCCGCCTGTCCAGAGACAATGTGGACAAGCTCACGTTCATTAAAATGAACCAGGCATGGATCCCACGGGACTTTTCCGTACCTTATGCAGAATAGCAATGGATACCGACCTTACCCACCCATTGTTCCATTTTTGCTCTTTCTCACTCTTTTGGGGTGTACCCTCATTTAAAATTTTTGAAAAGAAGCAGTGTTGGCTACCTCGTCCTCCTCCTCAGGGCCAGATTAATGTAGGGGCTATTGGAGCTGCAGCTCCAGGCCCCTACCTTTTATATAGGCCCCGGGTTGGCCATATTCACTGTTACCGCTCTTCTGTCACTTGTAAACACAGAAGTCTGGCTTCTATGCTCGCTTCCCCAGGCAGCACCCTCAGAACCTCCCCACACAGCGTGAAGGCCGGACAAGGAGGGACAGTTGGCGATGCATGGATGTGTTTATGGGCTTCAGAGACAGCATCCCATGTTGAATTAGGCATGCATGGCTGCACCCTTCCTCCTCTGGGTGCATGGCAAGGCACGGCCCTTAAGGCCCTTCAAAATCCTCAGCACCAAGCCCATGATGCTGTTAATCCGGCCCTGGTCCTCCTCCACCGCCGCTTCCACCTACACCGCCCATAGGTGTGCGCAGCCTATTGCATTAAGGTGTGCACCCCAAAGTTGAAATACACATGCATGTGTTTGCCAGCAGGGAGAGTAATGTATCGGGGCCATGTACCTGTAGGCAAGGAGAAATAGAGCAGAGCAGGTCCCAGGGAGATCTTTCCCATCTCCTCACTGGCAATGCTATGTGCCCTAGGTGATTAGGGTGTGCCCAGGCACACCCAGCACACCCTGTGCGCACGCCTATGTCACCGCCACATCCACCACCACCTCAACCTCCCTCCTACTCCATATGGGCCTCGTCCTTCAGAGATGAAGAAGAACATTGTTTTATTTTTCTGTTTTTTTTTTGTTGTTTTAAGTTATTTCCCTATCCACATTTGTTTGCAGAGCACTTGCCATGCTCTTAATTACGTTTTGCTGCCATTTGCAGCACTCTAGCCCTTTCCTTTGGTGTTTTAGAGCCATTTTAGTGCCTTAAAGTTCGGGTCCCCATTGACTTCAATGGGGTTCGGTGTCCGGGAAAAGTTCGGTAAAAGTCCGGGACACGGACCCGGACTTTTTTTTAAAGTTCGGCCGAACCCGTCGAACACGGACATCTAGGTGTTCGCTCAACCCTACTGGTAACCTGTAAAACATTTTAAAGTGTAACATAGGTAGATTTTTAAGTACTGAAGTTTAGCGCCATTCCACGGGTGCGCAACTTTAATGCATGACATGTTAGGTATCTAATTATTCGGCGTAACATCATCTTTCACATTATGCAAAAAAAATTAGCTAAATTTACTAGTTTTTTTTTTTTTTAAATCTTTAACCACTAGCCGACCGCCCGCCGCAGTTTTTTCCTGCGGCAGGCTGGCTCGGCTGCGCGAATCGATGTAGAGGTACGTTGGTTCATGGAAGTGGTGCTGGAGGGCGAGCGCGTGCCGCTGGCGGTGCGCTCCCGCCCCCTCTAGGCAGCGGGGATCCTTCTCTGTTGTTCCCCTCTGACAGAGAAGGACGGTCAGCTGTTGTAGAAACAGCAGACCGTTGTTCTCTCTGAAATGATCACAGAGCGCCTGTGATCGTCCAATATAGGAACACAGGTCTCTATGGTAATTTCACAAGTCCCTCCCCCCACAGTTAGAAAACACTCCCCTAGGCTCACACTTAACCCTTTGATCACCCATAGGTTAACCCTTCCCCTGCCAGTGTCATTAGTACAGTAACAGTGCATATTTTTAGCACTGATTACTGTAGTAATGTCACTGGTCCCCCCAAAAGTGTCAAAAATCTCAGTTAGGGGGTCCGGTCTGTCCGCAGCAATGTCGCAATCCTGCTAAAAATTGCTGATCGCTGCCATTACTAGTAAAAATAAATTAATTGATAAATAAAAATGACGTAAATATTTTCCCTAGTTTGTAGACGCGATAACTTTTGCGCAAATCAAAATACGCTTATTGCGATTTTTTTTTACCAAAAATATGTAGCAGAATACAAATTGACGGGGACAATTTTGTGGGAATGTTATATAGCAGAATGTGAAAAATATGTTTTTTTTTTTTTTTTTCAGAATTGTCGCTCTTTTTTAGTTTATAGCGCAAAAAGTAAAAATCGCAGAGGTGATCAAATACCACCAAAAGAAAGCTCTATTTGTGGGAAAAAAGGGACATCCATTTTTTTTAGGTACAGTGTACAGCGCAATTGTCATTTAAAGTAACGCAGTGCCAAATCGCAAAAAATGGCATGGTCATTATGGGGTAAAATCCTTCCAGTCCAGAACTGGTTAAAGTGTTTTTTTTTTTGTTTAAAAAAAAAATAATCGCGTTTTAAAAATTGCTGTGCAAATACCGTGTGACATAAAAAATTGCATTGACTGTCGTTTAATTCACTAGGGCAGTGATGGCGAACCTTGGCACCCCAGATGTTTTAGAACTACATTTCCCATGATGCTCACGTACTCTGCAGTGTAGTTGTGCATCATGGGAAGTGTAGTTCCAAAACATCTGGGGTGCCAAAGTTCGCCATCACTGCCCTAGGGTCTCTGCTAAAAAATAAATAAATAAATATATATATATATATATATATATATATATATATATATATATATATATATATACGTGTATGTGTATAAATATATATATATATATATATACACATATGTGTGTATATATGTATATATATATATATATATATATATGTGTGTGTGTGTGTGTATATATATATATATATATAATGTTTGGGGGTTCTGAGTAATTTTCTAGCAATAAAATTATGATTTTTGCATGTTGGAGAGGAATGATTGACTTCGCTAGGTATGGAAGCGGTTAAAAGTATTCACACTTGGGCGACTTGCCATGCAACTTTGGACATCAAAGTTGCATTACAAGTTGTTCCCCCTGTTTACCAATGATAACCATTCATATAAGTGCAACTTAAAGTTTCAGCGAATTCAAAGTAGTTCACGTACTACTTTGGTCCGACTTTCATGCAACTTGAAGGCCATAGACTTCAATGTTAACCCTAAAAAGTTGCATGAAAGTTGTATCTGAATGTTATACAATGCAACAGTTGTCTATTATTACTGGCCAAAGCCAAAGTCGTATTCAAGTTGCACCCATCCAAAGTTGCGTCAAAGTTGAACTCCAAAGTTGTTGCAGCTACAAACGTGAATTAAAGCGGAGTTCCACCTTCCCTTCCAAAAATTAAAAGTCAGCAGCTACACACACTGTACACATACTGTAGCTGCTGACTTCTAATATTAGGACACCTACCTGTCCTGGAGTCCAGCGATTTTGGCACCGCAGCTGATGTTTCCAGTGGCTGTTGGGTGCTGCCGCCATTGCCGGGAGGGGAACCCGGCAGTGAAGTTTTGCGGCTTCTTGGGTGAGTCCCTACTGCACATGCGGGAAGTACGCTGCACATTTCTTTTGGCTCGGTGGCGGGGGAAGCAGAAGGGGGCTGCGGCGCCGTGTCCCAGAAGTGGGGAAGGGTACCTGTCAAAAACAGGTACCCTTTCCCCCTCCCCCCTGAAAGGTGCCAAATGTAGCACCGGGGGGGGGGGGGGGAACAAAAGAGCGGAAGTTCCACTTTTGGGTGGAACTCCACTTTAAGCCTTACAGAGCTTGGATCTCATCCAGAGCATTACCTGTTGTTGAGTCGAGTTTAGTTTAGTTGAGTTGAATTGTTGAAATCCAACGTGTAGATTCCAGCCAGCACTATAAGATCCAACTGATATCAAGCTAGGGCCTCCTCATTTTTTTGTCTGTGGCTTCAGCAGAGATTTTAGCCCTGAGATTACATAGCAAAACGCGTCAACGCCATTTATTTTTGGCTTGCATGTGTAGAATCCCAAGCCTTTCCCTGTGCCACACCACCTCCGAATGATTGCCATACTAATGCAGCTGTTGTTTTGTGACAATTTAATTTACTCGAGAGCCTCTCGGCGGAAGAGGTAGAGGCTATAAAGTCACTTCAAAATAATTCCCCTTTGAATAGAATAAAGCACTTTTTTATGTTCCCTTTTAGCTCCAGGGGCTTTCTGACTGCGAATTTATTCGAGGCAAACTTAGTCGCTACTTATATAATTGTTCATAACAGACCCATTTTAACCCCGGCTAGCTTTATTCCCAAAAGGAGAGGCTCCGGATAAGCCGACAAAGACACATTCAAAAACAATATTGATCATATTGCAGGAGCGGCGGAGCGTGAATATGTTCGGCTGCAGGTTTTTTTTCCTACTGATTGACCGTGCAGCCATTAGTGTGAATGTGCTTTCTTAATGCTTTAGCAGAATTGACTTTTGAATGACAATGTTCTTCCCCCCAAGGCCTCTGCCATCCCATAAGTGCAGCGTGAGATGTAATTTTAGTGGACCTTGCTGAACCGAGGTCACTTATCCCCCAAACTACAAACTTGCTCCTGTGTCTCGTCTTACACAAAGTCAAATGAAATCAATCGCATTAGCTGCTCCTTTTTATTTTCCAGGAAGACCAAAATAGCAACACTTTACTGAGGAGTAAACAGGTTCTACCGATTAAAGGGGAACCCCGCCAGGCACTGGAAGACAATCTGAGGCCACCAAAATCACTGAATGTATCCAGATAAAATGTTTATCTCTTTCCTGGAGATTGGAAGAAATTAAATCGACGTCCAGAAGAACAAACAAAGTCCTTATTTCATCAGAAAGATCCACAAATGACATTTACCGATCCTAACTGTCACATTTTGTCTACATGTGCTAAATACTCCACAGACAGTATCTATCTATCTATCTATCTATCTATCTATCTATCTATCTATCTATCTATCTATCTATCTATCTATCTATCTATCTATCTATCTATCTATCTATCTATCTATCTATCTATCTATCTATCTGTCTATCTGTCTGTCTGTCTGTCTGTCTATCTATCTATCTATCTATCTACATATAAATAATCTATCTATCTATCTATCTATCTATCTATCTATCTATCTATCTATCTATCTATCTATCTATCTATCTATCTATCTATCTACATATAAATAATCTATCTATCTATCTATCTATCTATCTATCTATCTATCTATCTATCTATCTATCTATAAATAATCTATCTATCTATCTATCTATCTATCTATCTATCTATCTATCTATCTATCTATCTATCTATCTATCTATCTATCTATCTATCTATCTATCCATATAGGAGAATTTTAAAGGTAGATATCACACTGTGTAAGGGACCTATTCACACAGTGGATTACCAAGACAAGGGACTTTAATGGATTGGGTATAGCAATGGTGTATAAAAGAATACAAAAACGTTATTAATAATTATAAAAAGGTAGAAGTAATACCATACATTACATCACAGCGACAATGTTAAGTCGAGAACAATTCAATGTACAAACATAATTGGTTATATGGTTCGACGCGTTTCGCCAACTTGTAAGATGGCTTCCTCAAAAACCAATATGGTCGGTTGGTGTATCCTCTAATCATAAGAGAAGAAGACACACAAGTAAACATGCTCAATAGTTATTCCACAGATAATACAGTGTGCCTCGTATGCCTACAGGACACACGTACATTATTAATGTTAACATGCTCACCAAGTTAACAGAGATAATTCACATTAGGATTCATGATGTCACACCAGCCATAGGATCAGTGCAGATACCTTCTATCTATCCATATAATTAACTATATCAATATAAACTATCAATGCAAATTTCTATTCATCTATACTGAAATATTTTATATCTATCTATCTATCTATCTATCTATCTATCTATCTATCTATCTATCTATCTATCTATCTATCTATCTATCTATCTATCTATCTATCTATCTATCTATCTATCTATCTATCTATCTATCTATCTATCTATCTATCTATCTATCTATCTGTCTCTCTGTCTGTCTGTCTATCTATCTATCTATCTATCTATCTATCTATCTATCTATCTATCTATCTATCTATCTATCTATCTATCTATCTATCTATCTATCTATCTATCTATCTATCTATCTATCTATATATCTATCTATCTATCTATCTATCTATCTATCTATCTATCTATCTATCTATCTATCTATCTATCTATCTATCTATCTATCTACCTACCTACCTGTCTGTCTGTCTGTCTGTCTGTCTGTCTGTCTGTCTGTCTGTCTGTCTGTCTGTCTATCTATCTATCTATCTATCTATCTATCTGTCTGTCTGTCTGTCTGTCTGTCTGTCTGTCTGTCTGTCTGTCTGTCTATCTATCTATCTATCTATCTATCTATCTATCTATCTATCTATCTATCTATCTATCTATCTATCTACATATAAATAATCTATCTATCCATATAGGAGAATTTTGAAGGTAGATATCACACTGTGTAAGGGACCTATTCACACAGTGGATTACCAAGACAAGGGACTTTAATGGATTGGGTATAGCAATGGTGTATAAAAGAATACAAAAACGTTATTAATAATTATAAAAAGGTAGAAGTAATACCATACATTACATCACAGCGACAATGTTAAGTCGAGAACAATTCAATGTACAAACATAATTGGTCATATGGTTCGACGCGTTTCGCCAACTTGTAAGATGGCTTCCTCAAAAACCAATATGGTCGGTTGGTGTATCCTCTAATCATAAGAGAAGAAGACACACAAGTAAACATGCTCAATAGTTATTCCACAGATAATACAGTGTGCCTCGTATGCCTACAGGACACACGTACATTATTAATGTTAACATGCTCACCCAGTTAACAGAGATAATTCACATTAGGATTCATGATGTCACACCAGCCATAGGATCAGTGCAGATACCTTCTATCTATCCATATAATTAACTATATCAATATAAACTATCAATGCAAATTTCTATTCATCTATACTGAAATATTTTCTATCTATCTATCTATCTATCTATCTATCTATCTATCTATCTATCTATCTATCTATCTATCTATCTATCTATCTATCTATCTATCTATCTATCTATCTGTCTATCTGTCTATCTGTCTATCTGTCTATCTGTCTATCTGTCTATCTGTCTGTCTGTCTGTCTGTCTGTCTGTCTGTCTATCTATCTATCTATCTATCTATCTATCTATCTATCTATCTATCTATCTATCTATCTATCTATCTTCATATAACAAATATATTTATCCATCAAACTAACTATATTAATCTATCTATCTATCTATCTATCTATCTATCTATCTATCTATCTATCTATCTATCTATCTATCTATCTATCTATCTATCTATCTATCTATCTATCTATCTATCTATCTATCTATCTATCAATCTTTTTAGAAAATCCATAGTGCTCAGGGAATCCTTTGTCATGTATAAAGTGTTTATTTGCGGAAAAAAAATGTTATACACTTAAAATAATATACATATATCCAATCAATATTTATAGTGACCACCCTTTGCCTTCTTCTAGGTAGACTTACTCACAGTTTTTGAAGGAACTCGGCAGGTAGGTTGTTCCAAACCTCTTTGTGAACTAAGCACAGATCTTCTGTGGATGTCGGCTGCCTCTGATCCTTCTGTCTCTTCATGTAATCCCAGACAGACTCTACAATGATAAATTCAGGGCTCTGTGGAGCCAAATCATCAATTCCAGGACTTCTTGTTCTTCTTTACACCAAACATAGTTCTAAATGACATTGACTGTATGTTTGGGGGGGGGGGGTCAGGGGGGTTGTCCTGCTGCAGAACAATTTGGAGCTAATTATCTGCCTGTATTTCTTAGCATTGAGGATGCCATTGATCCTGACCTAATCTCCAACTCCATTTGCAGAAATGCAGCCCCAAACTTGCAAGGAACCTCCAGCATGCTTCACAGTTGCCTGCAGACACACATTATTATACCACTCTCCAGCCCTAATAAGTAACACTGATGGTCACTGATATGCAGCACTGATGGGCACTGATAGGTGGCACCGATATGCAACATTGATGGGCACTGATAGGCGGCAGTGATAGGCACTCATAGGCAGCACTAATTGGCACTGTTGGTGGCACTGATAGGCACTGATATGCGGCACTGATGGGCACTGACAGGTGGCACTAATAGGTGGAACTGATGGGTGGCACTGATGGGCAATGATGGGAACTGATGGGCGGCACTGATGGACACTGATAGATGAGACGTATAGGCAGCACTGATGAGGCACTGACAGGCATTATTAATGGGCACTAATTGGAATCCCTAATAGGCACTGATTGGCATCTTTAATTAACACTGATTGGCATTCCTGATGGCCACGGGTTGGCATCCCTAGTGACATGGGTTGGCATCCCTGGTGGGCTCTAGTGGGCATCCCTGATGGGTCTGCACAGATAATCAATGCGCTGATTATCCCCCCCCTGTCAGGAGAGCTCCCGATCTACTCGCGCCTTGTCAGTGCGAATAGAGGAAAGCCGTTAAATGGCACTTCCTGGTTATAATGTGACCAGCTGTGATTGATCACAGCTGATCACGCGGTAAAGAGCCTACGTCATACCGGGATCACAGATGCGGTGTGTCAGAGTGACAAGCCGCACTACCAATCGCCACTCTGCCACCAATCGCCACTCTGCCACCAATCGCCACTCTGCGCGCCCTTGCGGGTGTGCGCAGGCAGCTTATCCTGCTGAATGTCATATGACGCCTAGTCAGAATAAGTTAACCACTTTGCGGCCGTCATTCTCCTATATGGCAGGCCGGAAGTGGTTAAAAGAACTTGAACAGCATATCTTGAAACCCCAGTCTGCTTTGAAATCTTTGCCTGGGAGAGACCTTGCTGATATATTATAACTACCTTGTGTCTTGCCATGGTGTATGACCTGTGACATGAAGCTGTCTTCTACAACCTCACCTTAGTAGCAGAGTTTGGCTGTTCCTCACCTAGTTTGAATCCTAGTACTCAATTGATGATCATTAGCATTCGGCTTGCTATGATTGGTTTATCATACACCTGTCTCTAACCCTACAAAATCCCTGACTTTGTGCAAGTGTACAAAGTGTGCAAGTGTAAGAATTGATGCTGGTTTGAAGCCAAAGGGTATTCACACCAAATGCTGATTTGATTTAGATTTTTCTTCTGTTCCCTCACTTTGCATTTTGCAAATTGATAAAAATAAACAATTAATATATTTTTTTAAACCTTTTTTACTTTACAACATTTCTTCATACTTTCCTAAAACTTTTGCACAGTACTGCACAGTACTTTTGCACAGTACTGTATATAAGATAAATATATATTAGGGCAGGAATTAATTTATAACTGTAAAGGAATACGATGCCATGAAGATTCTGACACTTTGTATATTTTTGCATTCTTTCTATGTTATTCTCTTTTACCGTTCTCTTATTCATGTCTCTGCTATGAATAAGCAATGTTTTTATATATTTATGTCCCAGCACATATAGGTGAAATCTGGGCCATATTGTAATGTATTATTAACGAGCCCTGCTAAGTGGTGACAACATAATGTCACACATTGACACGACAGGAGGGAGTCTGTTGCATAACTAAAAAAAAGTTTCAGGGAAGCTGTTCTGTCTTTTACAACTCGCAGACTCACTCTGTGGACTTTGTTCCTGCAAAAAAATCAAAGGAAACTTTTGGAAATATTTTTTTTTTTTTTTTTTTTTTGCAGGCTATCCTTCTCTCGCAACAAGCAGGAATTATGTACAGGTGACATGAGACATACGAGACATTTTATGAATTGGTGTGCTCAGTGGTATTTTTTGGTTTTGTGCTGCCCTAGGCAAGACTAAAATCAGGCGCCCTCTATCTAAATTTGTCCCACCTCTTCCTGTTTACGATCCAACCCTTCATCTGTAAATGCCACCCCTTCCTCTTTAGGCTCCGCCTTTTTTTTTTTTTTTTTTTTTTTTTTTTTTTTTTTTGCGCTTCACCTGGTTAGGAGAGAGAGAGAGAGATGGGGTGAGAGAGAGAGAGAGAGAGAGGGGGGTGAGAGACAGAAAGAGGGGGAGAGAGAGGTAAGAGTGTGAGAGAAAGAGAGCGGGTGAAAGAGAATGGGGGGTGAGAGAGAGGGGAGGAAGAGGTGGGGGGAGAAGGGGTGAGAGAAAGTGGGGTGAGAGAGAGAAGGGGGTGAGAGAGAGAGAAAGAGGGGGAGAGAGTGGGGAGAGTGTGAGAGAGAGAAGGGGGTGAGAGAGAGCGGGGGTGAGGGAGAGAGGGGAGTAAGAGGTGGGGGTGAGAAGGGGTAAGAGAAAGTGGCGTAGAAGGGTGTGAGAGAGAGAGGGGACAGGAGAGAGAGAGAGGTGGGCGAGAGAGAGAGAGGAGGGGTGAGGGAGAGAGAGAGGGGGCGAGAGAGAGAGAGAGAGAGAGAGGGGGGGTGAGAGAGAGATGTGGGTGAGAGAGGGGGTAAGGGAGGGGGAAAGAGGTGGGAAGGGAAAAAGGGGGGGTGAGAGAGAGAGAGGGGAGGAAAAGGTGAGGTGAGAGAGAGAGGGGAGGAAAATGTGGGGAAAGAGAGAGAGAGGGGGGTTGAGAGACAGAGAGGGGGTGAGGGAGAGTGGCGCGAGAGAGAGAGGAAGCTCTGGTATGCCCCCATACTACACCAGAAGGTTCTCCAATCCCCCCCCTCTAAAAAAAGGACACTGGATAGAGAGAATTGTTTTTCCAACAGTACAAACAAATGACCCCTACACCCACCTATAACTGGCATTTGCAGCAAGGAGCACATGGAAGGACGACACATACCAAACAAAACCAAAGAAATTTCCCAGCTCAACTTACCAACCAACCTGCAACCAACCAAATTGTTCTGTCTAATAGTGTGTGTTAAAAACCTTCCATGTGCTCCCTTCTACGAAGGCCAGTTGTAAGTGGGGACAGGGGCCATTTGTGTGTACCCTTGGAATACTGGTGATAGGACGCACTGAACACCTTCGCTGCCATTGTGTTACAGTATATGCTGGGTGTCCTGCGTGCCCCTGTGCCTTTAAGGAGTGGTGGGCTCCCTCCAGGCTCACCTGCCCCCTATCTATCAATTAAAAATGCATGTGCTTCCTCTTTGGAGGCTCTCAAAATTAAAAGTTAGGACTGCAGATAATATGGAGGTGCCATGAAGTGGCTCTGCAGCTTATGCATGTATTTGCAAAAGTGTGCGAACTAAACCCTTTGTTTTTAACACATATTGTTGGACAGGATAATTTAGTTGGTTGCAGACTGGTTGGTAAGTTGAGCTGGGAATTTTCTGTGTGAGAATATACAGCCTTCACCTAGCACAGTCCTTTGGTGGGTGATTTAGCCATAATTGCTATGGGGTGCTTAGTTTTGACTCTTTTACCACCAAAGCTATTTTTGCCTTTTTTTGCACATGCGTTAAAATGCTCATTTTTTAAGCCTGAAGATTAGTTAAACACCCAACACAGCATAAATTTTCTGGAGACTAAAATAGTCATAGTTACTAGTGTCTGTACTTCTTGCTGTCATAGAGTTAATTATGTGCAACACTTCCTGTACCTGCTAGCTAGGTCAGAAACCCCGGACTTGAAGACTTTGATATCTTTATAAGGGGTCATTTCCAGAAAGTAGACCGAGGGAAAACTGAGCCACATGTCCTGTCCATGGAGTTGTTGCTGTTGTATTTTCACCCAGACCAGAAGAGACTATTATCTCTTGGTATTTAAGAAAATACTTGGGAGGGATTAAAGGGCAGAGTGGAGAGGCTGACCCTGAGTTCCTGTGCCACACCACAGTTTCTGATAGTGAGAAGTTCCATACCAGGCTGGTCAGACAACAATTGGACCTGATCTTGTCTTCAGGTCTCTGACACAAAGACAGACGCCGTATCATCCTCAGGGGCCCCTGCAACTAGACTTTGCTGCAGCATTCATCTGGAGATATCTTTAATAATAGGTATACAGTATCTCACAAAAGTGAGTACACCCCTCACATTTTTGTAAATATTTTATTCTATCTTTTCATGTGACAACACTGAAGAAATGACACTTTGCTACAATGTAAAGTAGTGAGTGTACAGCTTGTATAACAGTGTAAATTTGCTTTTCAATCAAAACAACTAAACACACAAAGTGAGTACAGCCCTAAGTTAAAATGTCCAAATTGGGCCCAAACTGAGTGTGGCCACCATTATTTTCCAGCACTGCCATAACCCTCTTGGGCATGGAGTTCACCAGAGCTTCATAGGCTGCCACTGGAGTCCTCTTCCACGACATCACAGAGCTGGTGGATGTAAGGCCCCTTTCACACATGCTGTCCGTTTGTCCGTTTTTCATCCATCCGTTGACGGATGAAAAACGGACATCAATGCATCTCTATGTAAAAACGGATGACAACTGATGATCATCAGTTAACATCCGTTTTCATCCACTTCCATCAATGTCCGTTTTTTTGAACGGATGAATGCCCTATTTTTCATCCGTCAAAAAAACGGATCGGACGAAAAACGGATGACAACGGATGAAAAACTGATGTCAACTGATGACAACGGATGAAAAACTGATGTCAACTGATGACAACGGATGAAAAAAGGATGAAAAACAGATAACAACTGACGAAAAACGGATGACAACTGACGAAAAACGGATGAAAAACGGATGAAAAACTGATGCAAAACGGATGAAAAACGGATGAAAAACTGATACATTTGACGTGACTGAACTGATGAACTGAACGGACTGTATGTGTGAAAGGGGCCTTAGAGACCTTGCGCTCCTCCACCTTCCATTTGAGGATGGCCCACAGATACTCAATAGGGTTTAGGTCTGGAGACATGCTTGGCCAGTTCATCACCTTTACCCTCAGCTTCTTTAGCAAGGCAGTGGTCGTCTTGGAGGTGTGTTTGGGGTCATTATCATGTTGGAATACAGCCCTGCCGCCCAGTCTCCAGAGGGAGGGGATTATGCTCTGCTTCAGTATGTCACAGTACATGTTGGCATTCATGGTTCCCTCAATGAACTGTAGCTCCCCAGTGCTGGCAGCACTCATGCAGCCCCAGACCATGACACTCCCACCACCATGCTTGACTGTAGGCAAGACAAACTTGTCTTTGTACTCCTCACCTGGTTGCCGCCACACACGCTTGACACCATCTGAACCAAATACGTTTATCTTGGTGTCATCAGACCACAGGTCACTGTTCCAGTAATCCATGTCCTTAGTCTGCTTGTCTTCAGCAAACTGTTTGCAGGCTTTCTTGTGCATCATCTTTAGAAGAGGCTTCCTTCTGGGATGACAGCCATGCAGACCAATTTGATGCAGTGTGTAGAGTATGGTCTGAGCACTGACAGGCTGACCCCCCACCCCTTCAACCTCTGCAGCAATGCTGGCAGCACTCATACGTCTATTTCCCAAAGACTACCTCTGGATATGATGCTGAGCATGTGCACTGAACTTCTTTGGTTGACCAGAGCGAGGCCTGTTCTGAGTGGAACCTGTCCTGTTGGTCTTGGCCACTGTGCTGCAGCTCAGTTTCAGGGTCTTGGAAATTTTCTTATAGCCTAGGCCAGTGATGGTGAACCTTGACATCCCAGATGCTTTGGAACTACATTTCTCATGATGCTCAACTACACTGCAGAGTGAATGAGCATCATGGGAAATGTAGTTCCAAAACAGCTGGGGTGCCAAGGTATGCCATCACTGGCCTAGGCCATTTTTGTGTAGAGCAACAATTCTTTTTTTCAGATCCTCAGAGAGTTATTCGCCATGAGGTGCCATGTTGAACTTCCAGTGACCAGTATGAGAGAGTGAGAGCGATAACACCAAATTTAACACACCTGCTCCCCATTCACACCTGAGACCTTGTAACACTAACGAGTCACATGACACCGGGGAGGGAAAATTGTTAATTGGGCCCAATTTAGACATTTTCACTTAGGAATGCACTTACTTTTGTTTCCAGTGGTTTAGACATTAACGGCTGTGTGTTGAGTAATTATATAGTTATACAAGCTGTACATTCACTACTTTACATTGTAGCAAAGTGTCATTTTTTCAATGTTGCCACATGAAAAGATATAATAAAATATTTACAAAAATGTGAGGGGTGTACTCACTTTTGTGAGATACTGTATATATGTATATATATATATATATATATATATTTATATATACATAGGTATATGTGCACACTTCCACCAGGACGCCTACTGGGCCCTTTGCTGAAAATACCTGTATGTACATTGGATGAATGTACTGTTTTTAATCTCCTCTTACATAAAGCTTGTATTATTTCTATACTGGTGTATGTTTTCATACATAGGTGCACCCCCTGCACATGTTTATGTTTTTATGTGCATGTACATAGTGGGGATAGAGAGTCGGGCCCTAGTGGGTAGGAGGTAGGGCACCAGGGGGTAGAAGGTTGGACACCAGTGGTAGAATGTTTGGCATCAATGGGTAGAAGAATGGGCACCAGGGGGTAGAAGGTTGGGCACCAGGGGGTTGAAAGTCGGCACTAGTGGGTAGAAGGTTGGACACTAATGAGTAGAATGTTGGGCACCAATGTGTAGAAGGTTGGGCACCAGGGGGTAGAAGGATACACACCAGGGTATAGAGGGTTGGGAACCAGGGGGTAGAAAGTTGAGCACTAGGGGGTAGGAGGTTGGGCATCAAGGGGTAAAAGGTTAGACGCTAGGGGGGTAGAAGGTTGGGCACCAATGGGTAGAAGGTTGGGAACCAATGGGTAGAAGGAGGGGCACCTGGGGGTTAAAAAGTTGGGCACTTTGAGGTAGAAGGTTGGGCACCATGGGGTAGAAGGTTGGGTACCAATGGATAGAAGGTTGGGCACCAATGTGTAGAAGGTTGGGCACCAGGGAGTAGAAGGATGCACACCAGGGGATAGAGGGTTGGGAACCAGGGGGTAGAAAGTTGGGCACTAGGGGTAGGAGGTTGGGCATCAAGGTGTAAAAGGTTCGAAACTAGGCGGGTAGAAGGTTGGGAACAAATGTATAGAAGGTTGGGAACCAATGGGTAGAAGGGGGGCACCCAGGGGTTAAAAAGTTGGGCACTTTTAGGTAGAAGGTTGGGCACCATGGGGTAGAAGGTTGGGTACCAATGAGTAGAAGGTTGGGCACCAGGGGATAGAAGGTTGGACACCAGGGAATTAGAAGATTGGGCACCAGGCATTGAAGGTTGCACACCAGGGACTTCGAGAGTACCTGTAGAGCAACTGTGAATGCTTGCCAGTGTTGACTAGCACTGCAAGTCTCTGAGGATGAATAGAAAACAGATTATTATTCTGGATCGGGGGGTGAGGCACAGTACAGTCCCAGCTGAGATATCACAGCCTTGCCAAGTGTTCATACAGAGATATCCAATATCCACCAAGGGTCATGATGATAATGTCAGGATCAGCGGATTAATGTATGCAGAGAGGGCAGTTAAAATATTCTGCGTTGCATTAATATTCTGGCAGAATTTATCAGCTTACAGCCACTTGTGCCCCCCTCTGTGACCTACAGAATCATGCCTGATTACACCATACATTAAGCTTGCATTTAATGTTAAGGCTTGGAGCATTAAGCCCCTCAAAAATGTTTTTTAATTAAACATACGATACGGAAGAGCTCAGGCTTAATGTCACACTTGAACTATTTCCATTGCTGTTTACAAGATGCGTTTCCTCCAATGTAGAGATGCCAGGGGATCAGACACTTGACGCGAGATGTGTCACAGTATCTCAGGATGCAGAAAAAAAAGTGCAAATCTACAAAGTGACTTTTTAAAAAAAAAAAAAAGTTTGAACATTTGCTGATACAGTGAAAAAAAAAAATGTGCTGCGTTCTTAAACACATTACTTCCAACTCTGAAGCTTTTTTCTTCGCCATGTACGATATTAGCTTATAAGGGGGCTTGGGAAGGGCTATGAAAGGGTGCCAAGAGCACAGGTCCACCAACAATCCACCTGCTTGAGGTTTTAGCCCTCCGCCATATTTTGCTTATCTCCTTACCAGAGGCCTTCTCATGACATTCCCAGCCACCTTTATATCCTAAAGAAACATGGGCGTCTGCAAAGGGGGGCAAGTGCCCCCTCCTGGAAATTTCCTGGCCTGCTCTAAGGGGGGAATTTATGGGGACCCTGCTCTAAAGAGGGATCTATTGGAGACCCTGGCCTGCTCTAAAGGGAGATCTATGGGAACCCTGCTCTAAAGGGGATCTATGGGGTAACCTGGCCTGGCCTGCTCTAAAGGGGGATCTATGGGAACCCTGCTCTAAAGGGGATCTATGGGGTAACCTGGTCTGGCCTGCTCTAAAGGGGGATCTATGGGGGACTCTGGCCTGGCCTGCTCTAAAGGGGGATCTATGGGGACCCTGGCCTGCTCTCTCTCTCTCTCTCTCTCTATATATATATATATATATATATATATATATATATATATATATATATATATTTATATTCTTTGCAGGAAGAGCCTGGAGTACCTGGTGGTGCAGGAAAACCTGGTGGCATGGAGAATATAGGTGAAAAGGTAAGACTGAAGGGGGGTCTATGGGGACCCTGACCTGCTCTAAAGGGGGATCCATGGGGGACCCTGGCCTGGCCTGCTCTAAAGGGGGATCTATGGGGACCCTGCTCTAATAGGGATCTATGGAGGACCCTGGCCTGGCCTTCTCTAAAGGCAAAAATGGGCGGAGCATGGGGAGCCTTAAAATGATACCGCCCCCTTAATAAAGTTCTGCGGACGCCCATGTAAAGAAAGAATGTCCACGCAAAAAAGTTAGGATTGCTTCACTTTCCTGATAGGCAGGGCTGCTGTTAGAAATCACAAGGCCCCCTACAGCCTACCTGACAGGGCCCGCCCTTCCCGGCTGAAAGTGACTGAGGACATAGATGTATCAGTCCCTTTCTTTGCAGCCTTAGCAGCACAGATGAATGAATAGGAAACACTCTGAGGCTTCCTGCTCATTTAAAAACTGAAGCATATTAAGCACAGTTTACTATGCGTCAGTGATGAATAGACACAGAAGTGATTGGTACAGATCACTCACTGTGTTCATTCAGGAAAGGATGCAACCAGTAAATTACATATTTACCAGCCCCTTCCCTCGCTCTCTATCCTGAAACATCTCCCTTTGTGCCCACAGTAGCTGCTGGCAGGAGAAGAGGGAAGCCAGAAGTGCTGCCGGGCAAAGGAGCAAATGGGGGGGGCTCGGAAAGCAGATGGAAGGGGCACATGTGCTAGGACAAATCCACCTGCAGTGCAGCCGTAGAAAGAAAGAGGAAGAGAAGCTGGCAGCGCTGCAGGGGTTGGCAGAAAACAGCACAACCTGTCCTCCTGCTCAGAAGGTGCCTGGGCCCCCCTTTTGAACTGATGGTGCCTGGGTCCAGTACAGGAGGGCTGGCTGCACTGCCTTATCAGCAGCCCTGCTGATAGGATAGCATCACAGTCACATCACATAGACATAGACTACTCGTGGTCACTTGACAGCATTTTTTCAATCACTTATAGTGGTCGAACTGCCACTGCTATAGCAAGATGACAGCTGGGCCGGAATCTCGTCAATTCGGGTGGATGTCAGACGTCAGCTTGGGCTCAATGAAAGTCGAATAAGTAATTTTGGCTATAATTCACCCCCCCCCACCCCCAAGTTTGAGGCCATCCAGTGGTCTAAATGAAATACTGAAGGGGACAGCTTTGGATTAAAGGTGACTGTTGCAGGAATTGTTGCATTTTATTCTTTGCTATTACCGGGCTCTATTCTCTTTTTGCTCCTTTAGTCAGCCCCAAGGGCAAGTCCATTACAACCTGGGCTCAGAGGAAGTTGGTTGTGTGAGGTTGGTTGCCATTCACCCTGCAAGGCTGAGGACATCTAGTGGAGGAAAGAAGTGACTGCATGGGATAGCTCTGAATCAAAGGTCCTTTACAACTTGGGCATAGAGGAAGTTAGTTAAGCGATGTTGGCTGTCATTTAACCCCCCCCCCCTTCCCTTTCCCAAGACTGAAGCCATCTAGTAGTCTAAATTAAATACTGCAGGGGACAGCTGTCGATTAAAGGTGACTATTGAAGCAGTAGTTGCTTCTTATTCTTTTCTACTAACAGGCTCTATTCTCTTTTACCTCTTACAGCGGCCCCAACGACAGGTCTATTACAGCCTGGGCTCAGAGGAAGTGGGCTGAGTGATGCTGGCTGCTATTTAACCTCCAAGGTTACTGCCAAACAAGATGCTGATTAGGCCAGTGCTTTCAACTCATATTGGAATAAATACCATTGTGGGTCCAGTTCACTACTGGTTTATTCACCTGGTTACCAGCGAAGCCCTGATGAAGGGGCACGTAGACCCCTGAAACGCGTTGGCTATTTTTTGATCTGTTTTCCTGACCTTTATTGCAATAGAGTTGGATCTGGCCCTTTTAGCAGTGGCGTGGCGCTTAAATTTCAACCCTTCTTACATTACACTACAAGCCAAGGAGACTCTATGACTGAAGCCAACGAGTGGTGGAAATAAAATACTACAAGGGACCAGCTCTGGATTAAAGGTGACTATTGCAGCAAAAGCTTATTTTTTTTTTTTTTAGTATTTTTGCAATTACTAGGCTCTTTTATTATTATTATTTAATTTTTTTTAGCTTTAATCAGTTTACAGTACATGTTTTCTTCGCATTCAGCTTTAATAAAAAAACAGAGTGACTAATCCCCTGGATCAGTATTGTCCTCGTGGCTTGCCTCTAACCTCTCTGTTGTAATTTCATAAAACTGCTCACATAGTTCTGGCTTCAGTCGATCATCACAAAAGACGTGCCGCTATCAGGGGAGCTATGAAGGCAGGCGGTAATGTATGGTGTATGAGCGGAGATGGGAAGTGTTCCAAAGCAGATCCTTAAGTAGAAAACAACATAAAGAGGCTTTTAGCATTTGACTTTGTATAAAATTTCCAACGCAGCCACCTTCTCATTAGAAGAAGGCACAAGGGGGGACTGGAGTTAAGTGCTTCCACACAAGGAAAGCATCTTCGAAAAAACTGGCAAGCGGCTCGCCAACTTGAGATGGGCCTGCGTGTTTACAGAGCTTTGAGAAGTTTCATTACCTTCACATCAATGTGTATTTCTGCTTGCAAAGAAAAGACGCGTTTCAGCTTCGGCAATTTTCAGTAAGTGGTTTGCTTGGTGGGTATGCGGAGATTGTGGAGAGGTGCCAAGTGCAGATGGGCTTCCACAATTTTAAGTTGCTGGTGAGTGCATGATAATACTATTTATTTGGCCTTACCAGGGCTTTTTTTCTCAAAGAATAGTGCAGGAACTCCCCCTTTCTGAGTCCCCTTATTTCTCTGCCCCTATCCACCTCTGAGCACCATTCCTTAGTTCCACCCCCTACCCACCTCCAAGCACCATTCCTTGGTTCCACCCCCTACCCACCTCCAAGCACCATTCCTTGGTTCCACCCCCTACCCACCTCCAAGCACCATTCCCTGGTTCCACCCCCTACGCACCTCTGAGCACCATTCCTTGGTTCCACCCCTACACACCTCTGAGCACCATTCCTTGGTTCCACCCCCTACCCACCTCTGAGCACCATTCCTTGGATCCACCCCCTACCTACCTCTGAGCACCATTCCTTGGATCCACCCCCTACCTACCTCTGAGCACCATTCCTTTGTTCCACCCCCTACCCACCTCTGAGCACCATTCCTTGGTTCCACCCCCTACCCACCTCTGAGCACCATTCCTTGGTTCCACCCCCTATGCACCTCTGAGCACAATTCCTTGGTTCCGCCCCCTACCCACCTCTGAGCATCGTTCCTTGATTCCTCTCATCTACCCACCCCTGAGCACCATTCCCTATTTCCACTACCTACCCACCTCCGAACACCATTCCTTGGTTCCACCCCCTATCCACCTCTGAGCACCATTCCTTGGTTCCACCCCCTACCCACCTCTGAGCACCATTTCTTGCTTCCACCCCCTACCTACCTCTGAGCACCATTCCTTGGTTCCACCCCCCACCCACCCCTGAGCACCATTCCTTTGTTCCATCCCCTACACACCTCTGAGCACCATTCCCTATTTCCACTCCCTACCCACCTCTGAGCACCATTCCCTATTTCCACTCCCTACCCACCTCCAAGCACCATTCCTTGGTTCCACCCCCTACCCACCTCCAAGCACCATTCCTTGGTTCCACCCCCTACCCACCTCCAAGCACCATTCCCTGGTTCCACCCCCTACGCACCTCTGAGCACCATTCCTTGGTTCCACCCCTACACACCTCTGAGCACCATTCCTTGGTTCCACCCCCTACCCACCTCTGAGCACCATTCCTTGGATCCACCCCCTACCTACCTCTGAGCACCATTCCTTGGATCCACCCCCTACCTACCTCTGAGCACCATTCCTTTGTTCCACCCCCTACCCACCTCTGAGCACCATTCCTTGGTTCCACCCCCTACCCACCTCTGAGCACCATTCCTTGGTTCCACCCCCTATGCACCTCTGAGCACAATTCCTTGGTTCCGCCCCCTACCCACCTCTGAGCATCGTTCCTTGATTCCTCTCATCTACCCACCCCTGAGCACCATTCCCTATTTCCACTACCTACCCACCTCCGAACACCATTCCTTGGTTCCACCCCCTATCCACCTCTGAGCACCATTCCTTGGTTCCACCCCCTACCCACCTCTGAGCACCATTTCTTGCTTCCACCCCCTACCTACCTCTGAGCACCATTCCTTGGTTCCACCCCCCACCCACCCCTGAGCACCATTCCTTTGTTCCATCCCCTACACACCTCTGAGCACCATTCCCTATTTCCACTCCCTACCCACCTCTGAGCACCATTCCCTATTTCCACTCCCTACCCACCTCTGAACACCATTCCTTGGTTCCACCCCCTATCCACCTCTGAGCACCATTCCTTGGTTCCACACCCCACCCACCCCTGAGCACCATTCCTTTGTTCCATCCCCTACACACCTCTGAGCACCATTCCCTATTTCCACTCCCTACCCACCTCTGAACACCATTCCTTGGTTCCACCCCCTATCCACCTCTGAGCACCATTCCTTGGTTCCACACCCCACCCACCCCTGAGCACCATTCCTTTGTTCCATCCCCTACCCACCTCTGAGCACCATTCCCTATTTCCACTCCCTACCCACCTCTGAACACCATTCCTTGGTTCCACCCCCTATCCACCTCTGAGCACGATTCCTTGGTTCCACCCCCTAACCACCTCCCAGCACTGCCCTTTTTAGAGAATACAGAACCACGTATCATTTTGTGGTGTTAAGTAATTTGTATGGAATTTGGTAACAATAACAAGAAAAGCAGTAAAAATAGATCCCCTGAAGCCAGTAACAATCGCCCCATTCAGCGATGTTGCAGGCATGTCTCGACTGCCCGGGACTCCCCTCCTCATTGGCTGAGACAATAGCGTGGTGCCATTGTCTCCCGCTGATGTCAATCAAAGTCAGTCAGCCAATCAGGAGAAAAAAGTGGATGGGGCTGGGCTGTGGCTTTGTGTCTGAATAGACAAAGTGAGCTGTGACTCGGCTCGTGTACCCCCATAGCAAGCTGCTTGCTGTGGGGGTATTTAACAGGAGGGAGGGGCCAGGAGTACCAAAGAGGGACCAGAGAAGAGGAGGATTGCGGATGCTCTGTGCAAAACCAATTGCACAGAGGAGGTAAGTATAAAATGTTTATTATTTTTAACTAAAAAAAAAAAAAAAAGAGGCTTTACAATCACTTTAACCTGTTTTGCTTTCTTTTTTATTTTTCACATGCATGTAAAAATCGTAATTTTTGTCAATACAATTATTTAAATACCTAGAACATTATATATGTTCCGAAAAATGAACTTAAAAGAAAATAAGAGATGGCGCTCAGATGTGCATATAATAAGTAATGAACCCCAGTGCAGACTTGGGTGAATAGTCTCATGAACACTTTATTTGCATTGATCCAATGATTAAAACATGGTATGGGATAAGCAAACACAGTCCTACCGCCCCTTGAAACCTCTGGATCTTCTCACCGATGGTTTTAGGAAATCCTTAGGGAACCGGTGGCTGCTGTTGGGACCTGGCTGGCAGATGGATAAGCAGATAGGGTCGCAGGCAGGAGGGCTCAACCGGTCTGATGTGCGGCCGCTTCTTCAGACCGGAGCCTCTGTGTCAGACTCCCCCGGGGTCTCGTGTAAGCATCGGGAGTCGCACTTCGATGACGTCACTGCGTGGGACCGAAGATCTGCTGACGGCCGGCTCCGAAGTTACCTGGAGGTCAAGGAGGACGGGGGACTGGCTGGGTTTGCTTCTGAAGAGCCTCCCGATCGCCACAACGACATGTTTCGCTACACTAGTAGCTTTGTCAAGTTGTGGCAAGAGGCGATCGGGGGCTCTAAGAAGCCAAGCGATGGGTGGGGTTTAGGCACACTGGCCAATAGGATGACCCCAAGCAGCTGTATCAGAAAAAGCACTATGAAAATCAATACAATAAAAAATAATAAATATAAACGGGATTTGAACATGAAAAATAAATAAAAAGGAAATAAATCACTCCAAAAAAAAAATAAAAAAAAAAAAAAGGAGAAATGAAAAAAATTTAAAAAAAAGGGGCGGAAAATAAACGAAAAATTATATTAAAAAATATATTAATGGTATATTGAAGGTCCAGAATGCTTCATGGGGCTAACAAAAGTCAGTATTCATAAAATAATATATCACAATTATATGTATATGGTTGTAATACCTTGTTATTCTGTTGACATACATAGATGAATCTAAAAATTAATAGGATAATAAATATGTGTCAGTTCCATAAAAATACATATCTATAAAATATATATGTATATATATAAAAAAGAATTAACCCATAAGCACCTGAATCTCTATAGGCCAGCGGGTTTAAAATTTAAACGTCATTATTTCAGATTAAATATTACTTTAAAAATGTATTAATAAAAAATATGTTTGGATTATAAAATACGTCAGATAAGACAATTTACTTCTAATTCCTCGTTGAGGCCTTGAGGTGCTAAATAATTAAATTTAAAAATCCAGTATGTTTCTCTTTTGCATAACAGAGAAAAACGTTCATTCTCCGTCAGTGTTCCTTTCGGGATGCTTTCTATCGCCATAACTTCAAGTTTCTTGAAGTCTTTATTGTGGTATTTTAAAAAAAATGACGTGGGACGCTGTGCTTATCACATCCTTTGTGGATGAGCCGGCGGTGTTCTCCTATTCTTTTTCGCAATGTCCGCATCGTGCGTCCCACATAGATCAATTTACATGGACATCTAAGCACATATATGACGTATTCGGTCGAACATGTGATGAATTGTTTAATGTAAAAAGTATCGTCCCTATTGTAAATAACAGTACAAGCTTGTACTACCAACTGGCATGTCAGGCAGCCACGTTTTTTACACTGATATGTGCCTACGCGGTTATCGAAATAAAACCTAATATTGTTGGGGGCACGGGCCTGAGGCTTTAATTTGCTGGGAGCTTAAATGTTTTTAATTGTGCGTGTTTTTCTAAAAGTCACTTGTGGTGCGGTGGGTAAGATGGGACCTAATCTACTATCAAGCTGAAGAATATTGAAGTTTCTCTTGACAATATGTGAGATCGCCCTGTATTGGTCGTTGTAACCAGTAATAAACCTTACGTTGTTCGTGTTACTAACTTGGTTCCTTTTTTGGGGTGGTTCAGGCTCCAAATGAACTTTGAAGGCCTCCTAGACGAGGGGTAAGGGGAACCCCTTGTCCAGGAAGCACTCCTTCATTTTAGTTCCCTGGTCACAATAATCTGCCCTTCTCGAACAATTACGGCGGAGTCTGTGGAACTGACCACCCGGAATATTTTGTTTCCATGCAGGGTGGTGGCAACTTGCATAGTGTAAATATGAATTCCCACTGGTGGGTTTTGAGTGATTCTTACTGATGATGTTCGGGCCTTCATGGGAAAGTACAAGATCTAAGAATACCAACTCACTAGGGTCAATAACCGATGTAAAGGATAGCCCCAGTGAATTGGCATTACAATGTTCCACAAATGCCCTAAAGGTCACTGTGCCACCACTCCAAATGAGAATGACATCATCAATATATCGTCCATAATAGACGACATATTGAGCAAAAGGGTTATTATTCCAGATATGGCGCTCTTCCCACAGACCCATGGTTAAGTTGGCATATACCGGAGCAAAATTGGCTCCCATAGCGGTACCCTTGATCTGTAGATAGAACTGGTTCAGGAAAGAAAAATAATTGTGACGCAAGCAGAACTCGATACAGTCCACAATGAATATGGACTGTAGGGAGTTAAATGAGCCAGAATGACTTAAGAAGTGTGTAGTGGCCTGAAGTCCCACTTCATGTGGTATTGACGTGTATAGTGACGTGACGTCAAGGGAGGCCCACATATAGTCATCCTCCCAAGTGTAGGACTTAAGGGCTTCTAAAACCTGTGAAGAATCTCTAATATAAGAGGGTAGTTCACATACTAAAGGTTGGAGGAAGAAGTCTAGGTATTTAGCAATACCACTCGTGAAACTATTCGTACTCGCCACAATAGGTCTCCCTGGTGGCTGTATCAAGGATTTGTGTACCTTTGGCAGGTGGTAAAAGTACGGAGTACTGACTTCACTTGGGAGCAAGAATTTTTTCTCTTTATCATTAATGACTCCTTGGTGCCACGCTCTCTCAACCATAGATCTAAGCTCGAGTTGGTATTTGGGAAGTGGGTCACAAGTCAGTTTGGTATAGGTCTCTGTGTCGGCCAGTAACCGATTGGCCTCACTGAGGTAGTCTATTTTGTTCTGGACAACCAAACTACCTCCCTTATCTGCCTGTTTTACTATGATCTCGTTATTGTTCGTTAGTGCCTTTAGAGCTACCTTCTCTTCTCTACTTAGATTACTCCGGAATGTGTCCCTCGGGGATTTACAGAGTTTAATAAAGTCCCTGTAAACCGCCTGGTAGTAGGTCTCAATGTAGGGACCCTTTGAATGAACTGGGTTAAAGGATGAGCTGGGCCTAAAACTACTGTGACGTACCTCAGGATCAGTCAGTACAAGTTCTGATAATTCTAAGCCTGAATCATCTATCCATAGATCTTCCAGTATTTGTAGGGCTTCTTCGTCTAATGTAGTGAAAGGATCAGTTTCAATCAGCTGGGGTTCATCAATCCCGGCTCGATTGGAAGGTAGCTCATTCGTTTGATTAGTGGCAAAGTGCCTCTTTAATGTTAACTGGCGGATGAATCTATTTAGATCCTTGAATAAATTAAATACGTTGGGTGTTTTTCTCCATCGATAGGGCCCAACGTATTTCATTTATTCAAGGACCTAAATAGATTCATCCGCCAGTTAACATTAAAGAGGCACTTTGCCACTAATCAAACGAATGAGCTACCTTCCAATCGAGCCGGGATTGATGAACCCCAGCTGATTGAAACTGATCCTTTCACTACATTAGACGAAGAAGCCCTACAAATACTGGAAGATCTATGGATAGATGATTCAGGCTTAGAATTATCAGAACTTCTACTGACTGATCCTGAGGTACGTCACAGTAGTTTTAGGCCCAGCTCATCCTTTAACTTTTATAATCCAAACATATTTTTTATTAATACATTTTTAAAGTAATATTTAATCTGAAATAATGACGTTTAAATTTTAAGCCCGCTGGCCTATAGAGATTCAGGTGCTTATGGGTTAATTATTTTTTATATATATATACATATATATATACAGCGGAAGATGCCAAGTGTCTTGGGCAGTGGTGGAACTACCAGGCCCTGGCTTTCCTTTCCACCACTGTTGGAGGGGTCCCAAAAGGCAAGAAGGGAGCCCCCCAGAGTGCTGCCTAATCCTCTATAGGTGAAGCTGAGCGGCAGGACGTGACTCTCTGCACTGAGCTGGTGGGCAGCCGTTTATTTCCCTGGGTCGGTATTAAGCAGGGATCGGAGGAGAGCTGAACCTGAGCCGGAGCTTGGCACGGGAGGGTGGAGCCTTTACTGGGGCAGAAGCGACGAGGCACCAGAATGGTCTGAGGATGTTGGTGATGAAGGACGTGCGGAGCTCTTACTGCTGCTTTTCCCTCCACCAGGAGCCACAGTTTAACAGGGGTTCGGGGTCACCAGGTGTACCATGAGGAATTGGGATCCCTGGGTGTGCCATGGGGGACTGGGGTCCCCAGGTGTGACACGGAGGAACATCAGGGTCCCCAGGTGTGACACGGAGGAACATCAGGGTCCCCAAATGTGACATGGAAAAACATCAGGATCTGACATAGAGGTACATCGGGGTCAGTGGGTATGACAGCATGACATGGAGTAATATTGGGGTCCCAGAGTGTGACATGGAAAAACATCAAAGTCCCTGGGTGTGACATGGAGGGACATTAGGGTCCCCGGGTGTGAAATGGAGGAATATGGGGGTCACTGGGTATGACAGCATAACATGGAGGAAGCATCAGATCAGGGTCACATAGAGGAGTTTTTAACCCCTTCCCTTTTTTTGTGGGGGAGGGCGCAAGTAGCTGGTCTTGCCTAGGGCATAAAATAGTCTGCTCACTACCCCAAACCTCCTCATTGATGCATATTGATGTGTATTACTGAATTTCTATGTCTTTCTCTCCCTCACAATTTCACACAATTCTTAAGCACCCTGTTATACTTACTGAATATTACCTTGTACTTTCAGTTTGTTACTGAACATGCTAACTAATTGTTTGTAATATGAAAACACCTTTAATAAAAATCTTAAAATAAAATAAAAAAATAAAAAAAAACTTTTGGCCATGGCTGTTGTATTTTATCCCAAAAAGGAACAATGCTCGGAGAGCAGGTGCCCCAGATATGTCTCATGGTATCAGTGGCCTGTACACATCTCCAACATGTATGTGGGATGGTAAGGTCAATTCTATGTAGGATATTAGGGTAATAACAATACTTAGAAACATAGAAACATAGAATGTGTCGGCAGATAAGAACCATTTGGCCCATCTAGTCTGCCCAATATATCTGAATCCTATGAATAGTCCCTGGCCCTATCTTATATGAAGGATAGCCTTATGCCTATCCCATGCATGCTTAAACTCCTTCACTGTATTTGCAGCTACCACTTCTGCAGGAAGGTTATTCCATGCATCCACTACTCTCTCAGTAAAGTAATACTTCCTCATATTACTTTTAAACCTTTGCCCCTCTAATTTAAAACTGTGTCCTCTTGTGGTAGTTTTTCTTCTTTTAAATATGCTCTCCTCCTTTACTGAGTTGATTCCCTTTATGTATTTAAAAGTTTCTATCATATCCCCTCTGTCTCTTCTTTCTTCCAAGCTATACATGTTAAGGTCCTTTATCCTTTCCTGGTAAGTTTTTTCCTGCAATCCATGTACTAGTTTAGTAGCTCTTCTCTGAACTCTCTCTAGAGTATCTATATCCTTCTGGAGATATGGCCTCCAGTACTGCGCACAATACTCCAAGTGAGGTCTCACCAGTGTTCTGTACAGCGGCATAAGCACTTCTCTCTTTCTACTGCTTATACCTCTCCCTATACATCCAAGCATTCTGCTGGCATTTCGTGCTGCTCTATTACATTGTCTTCCCACCTTTATGTCTTCTGAAATAATTACTCCTAAATCCCTTTCCTCAGATACTGAGGTCAGGACTGTGTTAAATATTCTATATTCTGCCCTTGGGTTTTTACGCCCCAGGTGCATTATCTTGCACTTATCCACATTAAATTTCTGTTGCCAGAGTTCTGACCATTCTTCTAGTTTTCCTAAATCCTTTTCCATTTGGCGTTTCCCTCCAGGAACATCAACCCTGTTACATATCTTTGTGTCATCAGCAAAAAGACAAACCTTACCATCAAGGCCTTTTGCAATATCACTTATGAAGATATTAAACAAAATTGGTCCCAGTACAGATCCCTGAGGTACCCCACTGGTAACATGACCTTGTTCTGAATGTTCTCCATTGACTACAACCCTCTGTTGTCTGTCACTCAGCCACTGCCTAATCCACTCAACAATATGGGAGTCCATGCTCAATGACTGCAGTTTATTGATAAGTCTTCTATGTGGGACAGTGTCAAAAGCCTTACTAAAATCTAGATATGCAATGTCTACTGCACCTCCACCGTCTATTATTTTAGTCACCCAGTCAAAAAAATCTATAAGATACCATCTAGACACAATGAGGTCATTTAGTTCCCGGGCATAAGATGATATAGATAATTTAAAAGACAGCGCATTCAACTCCCACTCCCATTCAGTTAGGAACGGCGGAGGCAGGACCATCTTACCGAATGGGCACGCTGGGCAGTTGCCCGGGGGCCCCAATTGCCTGGGGGGTCCCACCTGCCCAGCGACCCAGCCCCAGCCACAGCCAAGCATTAGTCCCGAATTCTGTGTGCATCCCGCTGCCGAACTTAGCAGGTGGCAAGCGCCTGTCAGCCCTGCGCTGCTGTCAGACCACTTGGACCATGGAGGAGGAGCCCATGACTGAAGGAATGCCTGTCCTCCTTCTCGGGAACAGGCACACACAGGACAGTCAAATCTGACTCCCATCCGTGTGTGTGATCACTGGACTTAGCTGCCAAACTTGGAAGTTGTCATTTGCCTGGCACTGCTGTATCAATAAATATCGCCTTATCGATAATTTGCATTTGTATTCTTGTGGGTGATTGTGTAGGCAGGGACCCAGTGCACTGCATTGCCCGGGGGCCTATAATGCTCTTAAGATGGCACTGGGCGGAGGAGCTGCATAGGAGGCGTTAATAAAAATTTGATAAATCTGGGACGATAAGTGTTCCGGTCTGGTAAACTGGGAAAGCAGCGACTCAGTATTAGCAGATTTAGATACACTAACAAATTGAAGCCAGACTCCAGCTCACACTTCTTTATCAGCTACAGCAATAAATGCTTTTTATTTTTGGGATAAAGGTTGTACATGAATAAATAAAAAGCCCACCTGCCAGTGGTAAATGGTTTGTCTCATCTATGTAAACCGATACATTTTGCTGGAGAGCTTGAGATATAAGCAGACTTAAAGCGGTATTAAACCCAAAAAGAAATAGTTTATTATATTGCAGTTTACCAATTCTTAGATGTGATGGTTGCATTAGTAAACTTTTTTTTGTCTTTCTTTCATCTATTTTCATCTGGTGATCCAGCCAGTATGTCTGTTATTTTTCAAAAGCTCAAGCTCTCCAGTTTACCGGGATGAGAAAAACCACTTAACATTGATAGGGGTGCTTACAATGATCAGGGTTTATTCATTCATGTAAAACCTTTATCCCAAAAAGAACAAAACAGTTTACTGCAACTGATTATAAAGTGTGAGCTGGAGTTTGACTTAAATTTGTGAGTGTGTCTAAATCTACTAATATTAACACTCCCTTCTCCCCTGACTGACAATGCTGCTGTCTTCTGTGCCTCCTGTGCTCCTTCATCCAGAGTTGTGTCTAATAGGGATGAGCCGAACACCCCCTGTTCGGTTTGCACCAGAGTATCTCGAACAGAGAAAAAGTTCTAGTGAACATCCAAACTCTATTAAAGTCTATGAGACACGAACATGAAAAATCAAAAGTTATTGCCATAAAAAAATGTATGGGGACCCGGGTACTGCCCTGGGGGGGCATGTACCAATGCAATTTTTTCTAAAAAACAATAGTTTTTACAGGAGCAGTGATTTTAATGCTTAAAGTGAAACAATTAAAAACAAAAAATACCTTTAAAAATCTTGTCTGGGGGGTCCCCTTAGGCTGGCTGTAAAGTGGCGCATCTGTACAATGTATGGAGCCTGCTGCAGCAACACTGACATTTCTAAAGGAAGAAATGGAATTTAAACTTGCTCCCAGCTGTAATGTATTATCAGCTCTCGGCAATACAGATTAAAAAAAATAAATAAAAAAACAGTGTCATGTCTCCCCCCATCCCCCCCCCCCCCCCAGTCCATACCAGGCCCTTTGGATTTGGTATGGATTTTAAGGGGAACCCCACGCTGAAAAAAAAAAAAAAGCGTAGGGTCCCCCCCAATATCCATACCAGACCCTTATCCAAGCATGCAGCCTGGCAGGTCAGGAAAGGGGGGGGCGAGCTAGCACCCCCTCTCCTATACCATACCAGGCCACATGCCCCCAAAATGGGGAGGTGGGTGCTTTGGGGTACCTTGTCCCCATGTTGATGGGGATAAGGACCTCTTCCCGACACCTGGTTGTCGGGGTCTGCAGGCAGGGGGCTTATCAGAATTTGGAAGCCCCCGCAATTTTGTTGCCAGCGGTTTAGACATTAATGGCTGTGTGTTGAGTTATTTTGAGGGGACAGCAAATTTACACTGTTATACAAGCTGTACACTCACTACTTTACATTGTAGCAAAGTGTCATTTCTTCAGTGTTGTCACATGAAAAGATATAATAAAATATTTACAAAAATGTGAGGGGTGTACTTACTTTTGTGAGATACTGTGTATACCCTAAAACCCCTCCCATCATTATCACCCACATGTGATGACATTAACAAGTGTAATGTTCCAGCTAAAAACAATCAGGGGAAAATGCCCAGGTTTGGGAGAACAAAAAACAACAACAAATGTACCTGCAAAAAAAAAAGAGAACAAAACCCAGGCAGCAAAGACAAAAACAGACAGGGTACACCAAAAAAAGTGTATCAATTTTTTCTTTTTTTAATCTTTTAAATAGAAGGGAGGGGAATAGAGGTCTGTGTGCTTGTAGTTGTCTGGGTGCTTTTCTATGTGATTGCTACATGTACATTGTTTTATGTATAATGTTTTCAATACTTTGGGTTGTGCATAGCCTTTCACCATTGGACAAAATGCAATGCTATTGGGTGTAATTGTATTTTTACTCCTCTGTTATGAGAACAAAATGCCTAAAAAAGAATTACACAGCCCCTACTATTTGATGCTTTGGCCAACAGGGTGTGAAGCAGGGCCTGATCTAGGGGGCTCTGGGGTGGGCTGTGCCCCTCCTGATTCTAGTTGTGTCCCCCATTGAGTGCATCCATTGATCCATGATCCAGTCTAATGCAAACAGTTGTTGTAGGGAGGCACTCTGAGGACAATCCATGTAGGGAACACTCTGATGAGGACAATTGTGGTAAGAGTGGACTCTGTTGGGGACACCTCATTCTAAGGGGCACTTTGATTAGGATACCTGATGTAAGGAGGCACACTGATGAGGAGACCTGATGTAAGGGGGCACTCGTGATGGGGACACCTGATGTAAGGGGGCACTCGTGATGGGGACACCTGATGTAAGGGGGCACTCTTGATGGGGAGACCTAATGGAAGGGGGGACACTTGATGGGGACACCTGATGTAATGGGGCACACTGATGGGGGAACCTGATGTAAGAGGGCACTCTGATGGGGACACCTGGTGAAAGGGGGGAATCTTGATACCATTGTCACATGAAAAGATATAATAAAATATTTACAAAAAATGTGAGAGGTGTACTCACTTTTATGAGATACTGTATGTATGCGTGTATATATATATATATATATATATATATATATATATATATATATATATATATATATATATATATATATATATATATATATATATATGTATATATATATATATATATATATATATATATATATGTATATATATATATATATATATATATATATATATATATATATATATATATGTATATATATATATATATATATATACACACACACACATATATATATATATATATATATATATATATATATATATTTATGACTATTTAAAAGTTATTAAATTAATATTATTATTATTTTTTCTTCTTTTATTTACCATAAAAAGTGAAAGTAGTAAATGACATGTCATCCCAATAGTGATTTTTTCTTTAGATAGATAGATAGATAGATTTTTTAATATTTATATTTTGTATATTTATTTATATTTATTTTTGGAATCTGTTACTTAACCACTTACCTACAGTGCACTTTCACCCCCTTCCTGCCCAGACCGATTTTCAGCTTTCAGCGCTCTCACACTTTGACTGAGAATTACTCAGTCATGCAACACTGTACCCATTCAAAAATTGTGTCCTTTTTTTCACACAAATAGAGCTTTCTTTTGATGGTATTTAATCACTACTGGGTTTTTTATTTTTTGTGCTATAAATAAAAAAAGACTGAAAATATTGTGAAAAAACGCATTTTTCTTTGTTTCTGTCATAAAATTTTGCAAATTAGTAATTTTTCTTCACAAATTTTGGCCAAAATTTATACTGCTACTTATCTTTGGTAAAAAATAACCCAAGTAAGTGTATATTATTTGGTCTTTGTGAAAGTTATAGAGTCCACAAGCTATGGTGTGAATCATTGAAAATTGATCACACTTGATCACACCTGATGTACTGAAGGCCTATCTCATTTCTTGAGACACTAAAAAGTCAGGAAAGTACAAATACCCCCCAAATGACCCCTTTTTGGAAAGTAGACATTCCAAGGTATTTAATAAGGGGCATGGTGAGTTTTTTGAAGTTGTAATTTTTTCCCACAATGCTTTGCAAAATGAAGATTTTTTTTTTTATTTTATTTTTTTTTTACAAATTGCCGTATTAACAGGTTATTTCTCTCACACAGCACATGTATACTTGCAACTACACCCCAAAACACATTCTACTACTCCTTCTGAGTATGGCGATACCACATGTGTGAGACTTTTTCACAGCCTGGCCACATACAGAGGCCTAACATCCAACCAGCACCGTCCGGCATTCTAGGAGCACAAATTTCACATATAATTTCCTGACAACCTATCGTACTTTTGAAGGCCCTGGAGCACCAGGACAATGGAAACCCCTATAAAATGACCCCATTTTGGAAAGCAAACACCCCAACGTATAATTTTTGAGGCATAATGAGTCTTTTGAATATGTCATTTTTTTCCACAAGTTTTTGGAAAATGTGGAAAGAAAATGAAAACACATTTTTTTTTACACAAAGCTGTCCATTTATGCAATATTTCTAACACATAGCATGTACATAGCAAAAATTGCACCCCAAAATACATTCTGCTATTCCTCCTGAGTATGGCGATACCACATGTGTAACACTTTTTCACAGCCTGGCCACATACATAGGCTTAACATCCAAGTAGCGCTTTACACAAAGTTGTCCATTTATCCACTTTAAGACTGGGCCTATTTTTGACACTTGGTGTTTACAAGCTAAAATCATTTTTTTGCTAGAAAACTACTTGGAACCCCCAAACATTATATATTTTTTTTTAGCAGAGACCCTAGAGAATAAAATGGAGATCGTTGCAATATTTTTTATCACACCATATTTGCGCAGCAGTCTTCCAAATGCGATTTTTTTGAAAAAAAATCACTTTTTTGATCTAAAAAATAAGAAAACAGTAAATTTAGCAAATTTTTTTTCCATAATGTGAACGATAATGTTACGCCGAGTAATTAGATACCCAACATGTCATGCTTCAAAATTGCGCATGCTCACAGAATGGCGCCAAACATTGGTACTTAAAAATCCCCATAGGCAACATTTTAAAAATTTCTGCAGGTTACTAGCTTAGAGTTACAGAAGAGGTCTAGGGCTTAAATTATTGCTCTCGCTCTAACGATCGCGGCGATACCTCACATGTATGGTTTGAACACCGTTTACATATGTGGGCGGGACTTGCGTATGCGTTTGCTTCTGCGCGCGAGCTAACGGGGACAGGGCGCTTTAATTTTTTTTTTTTTCCTATTTATTTTATTTATTATTTTTTTATTTTTACACAGTTTAAAAAAAAAAATGTTTTGATAATTTTTATTCCTATTACAAGGAATGTAAACATCCCTTGTAATAGAAATAGGCATGACAGGTCCTCTTTATTGTGAGATCTGGGGTCAAAAAGACCTCACACCTCACAACTACACTAAAAAAGCAAAAAAAAAAAAAAATTGTTGAAAGAGGAAAAAAAAAAAAGCAAAAAAAAAAAGCGGCCCTTTAAACCGGTTGCTAGGCAACATCTTTTGACGTAGCTCCGGTCCTCCAAGACCATAGAGTTGAGTGAGGGCCATCTTGCCCTCACTCGACTTCCTGTCTCTGAGGATCCGGGACCGGATAGTTTTCCCCGCTGCCGGCGGGTCCGGTAAGCTGGGAAAACGTCTGGGACGCGGCAGGAGGGGGGGGGGGCACCTCTTCCCCTGCACCGTAAGGGTAATTCCGCGGCGAATCCGCCACTGGGACCACCCTTATCTGAAAGCCGACCGCCCGCCGTTTCAAAAAATACCGGGGTTATGGGGGCTATCTTCTGCCATAACCCCAGTATTTAGCTTTTAATGGCCGACGCATATAGTCGTTAGGCGGTCAGTAAGTGATTGCATGTATATGGCAAACAGGTGACGATGACTGATGGGGTGACAGGTGACGATGACTGATGGGGTGACAGGTGACGATGACTGATGGGGTGACAGGTGATGATGATTGATGAGGTGACAGGTGACGATGATTGATGAGGTGACAGATGACAATCACTGACCGGGTGACATGTGACGATGATTGATGGGGTGACAAGTGACGATCACTGATGGGGTGTCAAGTGACGATGATTGATAGGGTGACAGATGACGGTGACTGATGGGGTGACAGGTGACGATGACTGATGGGGTGACAGGTGACGGTGACTGATGGGGTGACAGGTTACGATGACTGATGGGGTGACAGATGACGATGACTGATGGGGTGACAGGTGACGGTGATTGATGGGGTGACAGGTGACGGGGCGATGGTCACTGATGGGTGACAGGTGACGGGCGATGGTGCACGGCGGTACTGATGGCAGTCTCTGGTGACCGGTGAACTTTAGGCTACATTCACATGTGAGCGTAGCGATCACGGGCAGAATCACTGCGATTCTGCCCGCGATCCAGAAATCATTGCAAATGGCGGGACGCCTGTGCGTTGCCCGCTGTGCGATGTTGCTGCGATTTCCGCCTGCCGAATCGCGGTAACATCACGCAAACAACGCATGACGCCCCAAAGAAACTCTTGTACTTTTTTGGGCGTCATGCGATGTTTGCGCAATGTTACTGCGATTTGGCAGGCGGAAATGGCGGCAACATCGCACAGCGTTTGGGGTGCTATTGCAAATCACGGGCAACGCACAGGCGTCCCGCAATTTGCAATGATTTCCGGATCGCGGGCAGAATCGCGGTGATTTTGCCCGCGATCGCTGCGCTCACATGTGAACGTTATGGGTGTCAATTTCTGGGCACTGATGAGGTGACTGTTGGGTGACAGGTGACATTGGGGGGGGCTGGGGACTGTGTGGGGACCTTTATTACTGTGATTTTAGTGTGATTTTACTTTTTACATGTGTACAGAGCAGTAACTCACTATTTCTAGCTCTGCTCCCCTCATACTGGAAACTGTATGAGGGGAGAAGAGCTAGTAACAGTCAGTTACTGCTCTGTGTTTACATTTTGTGATCGGCTGTGAATGGATTCACAGCCGATCACTTAGTAAACAGTCACTGTCAGTGACTGTTTACTACCGCCGGTGACAGCTGTGTTCCTACGGAACACAGTGCCACCGACATGACCGCGCTGCGCGCTCCCGATCGCGCATGCGTGGTCATCTCCCGGCCGCCTCCATTGTGATCGGCTGTGTCATTGGAACACAGCCGATCACGTGGGAAACAGCCATGCCTATTGGCTGTTTCCCCCCTGCCGGTGACCGGCTGTGTCCCGGGGACACGCCGACACCGGCAGTGCACGGCGGCGCGCCCGCGATCGCGCGCCTGCCGTGCATTTACTGGGTCACGTCATATGACGTCCGCCCAGGATAATAGCCGCACCGTCCCGCCGTCATATGACGGCGGGCGGGCGGTAAGTGGTTAATCTTGCCACATTAAGTGCCGGTGTAACGTGAGAATTACCTACCCCGTGAGAAAAACCTACCCCTCGTCACTTCCGGCCAGGAGCAGCTGAGCAGCGCAGCAGTGCGCATGCTCACAGCCCCGGATACCTAATGGAAGAGCTGAGGATCAGACTAGTGCGCATGCGCACTAGTCTGAAACGATCTCGGTGTCCGTTAAAAAAACCTACCGACGCGGCGGTGACATAAAATAGCTGTGCTGCACTATGAGTCATCTCCGCTCCTGTCCCGGTCACTTCCCTGATCTTGGCTAGTAAATATAAAAGCGGCCGGCGGCTCCGTGATTTATCTTTTCATATAGCCGCCGCCGCTTTTATATTTAGTAGCCGAGAGCAGGGAAGTGACCAGGACAGGAGCGGAGATGACTCGTGGTGCAGCACAGCTGTTTTAATGTAACTGCTCGCGTTACACAGACTGCCGTGAACCGGAAGTGACGAGGGTAGGTTTTTCTCACGGGTAGGTAATTCTCACGGAACACCGGTTCACACAGTACGACTTGCCAGGCGACTTGTCAGCCTGGCAAGACGCGGACCGTCGCGGTCCATTGTGTAGTACAGGAACGGTTCTAATAGGAGCGACACAAGTCGCTCCGACTTAGAAAAAGGGTCCTGTACTACTTCGGGGAGACCTCGGAGCGACTTGCATTGACATTCATTTTATGAAGTCCGTGCAAGTCGCGTCAAAGTCGCGGTGCACGCGACTTCACAGGTCGCCCCCGAAGTCGTGCCGCTGCAGTGTGAACCGGCACTAACACCTATCAAGTTGTTTTTACAATAACTATCAACAAAATACTTTACATTATAAGTTATTAAATTATTATTATTTTTTTTTTATTTAACTTAAAAAATAGTAAGGCTGCATTCACATGTCAGCTTATAATCGCGGGCAGAACCGCCGCGGTTCCGCCTGCGATTCGGAGATTTATTGCAAATTACAAAATCGCGGGATGCAATACGCTCCAAAGAAGCTCTTGTACTTTTTTGGAGCGTATTGCGTCCCGCGATTTTGTTTGCGCGATGTTGCCGCGATTCGGCGGGCGTAAATCGCGGCAACATCGCTCGGCGTTTGGGGGGCTATTGCAAATCAACGGGCAACGCTAGGCGTCCCGCGATTTGCAATAAATCTCCGAATCGCGGGCGGAACCGCGGCGGTTCTGCCCGCGATTATAAGCTGACATGTGAATGCAGCCTAAATTTAATTTCATCCTAATAGGGATTTATTCTATTTTAATATAAGTAGCAATTAAATATCTTATATGTATACCTATATTTTGTAATTTTTCTTGTTTGTTTTGCAATCTGTTGCATTCAGATTTCATAGTGTCCAGCCATAGTTAATATCTATCTAGTGGTTTTAAAATAACAAAAAAAACACTCGAAAAAGAAGCAATAAACACCACGGGTTTAGATCCCTTCACTACGTGTGACAAGACAGGCTACTTGCCTGAGGGTTCATTTTTTTTGTTTTGTTTTAATGCCACCTGGAAACTAGCCAGTCTTGTAGAAGTTTTTCTTTTTAAGGACATGCAAGAGCAAAGGTGAAAAATGTCCCTGTCTGGCCGAATTAATCAAACATTTCTCAGCGCCTCTCCAGCTTAAAACACTCCAGATTTCACAACTGTTTGATAAATAATAGGTATTCATCAAATCTTTTTTTTTTTGTAATCACCATCAACTGAGTCGGCGTGGCAGGGCCATAAATTACCGATCAAACCGACAGAAGGAAAAGGGCTCTTAAAGGGCTGTTTTTCGCTACAATGTAACTTGTGCGTCTATTGATGCCTTCCTAAAAAGACATGCATAATTTAAGGGCACCATCTTCCGCCTGCCAAGTCAGTGTTATTCTAAAGAGACTCGCTGCCACTTTTAGCTGACTGCGCTCTCCAAAATAATGATTTAAGGTTTTCTAGAGGCGTATTAAAATTCACAGTGTTAAAAATAAAAAATGGCTGAATTTGCCTGGCTGCGACGCTGTGAAGCCATGGATGGATTTAAAGATCAACCGTAAAATAATTATACAGTAAAAATGGGGACTTGTAAATGAACAAGGGCAAAAGATCAAAGTCAGAAGTTCCCAATTTTGCCCAATTTTCCTAATCTAAAAAGTTAAAGTGGAACTCCATCAAAAGATGTATAAAAATTTTAAGCATTGGAGCCCCGTAGGTAAATAAGGCTACATTCACACCATATTTTTTACCGCCATTTTTACCGCAATTTTTACCACGATTTACAGGCGTTTTTACAGGCGTTTTTTGTGAAGGCATTTTTAGATTGAATAGAGACCAATGGAAAACGCCTGTAATCTGCCCAAAAAGAAGCTCATGTACTCAGATGTGAACAGGGGCCATTGAAATGAATAGGATTTGTCTTGTTGGGCGTTTTGAGAGCTGATCCTAGAGCAGAAAAACTCCCCAAAAATGCCCCAAAACGCCTAGATGTGAACGGAGCCGTAAACTCCAGGCGCAAAAACATTAATTTAGATAAGGTCATTAATAGCCACAAAGGATATAAATCTATTTTGAGTGCACCAAATACCCATATATCACTTTGTAGAAGTAAAGGATAAAGACTCAAAAAAAGACGAACAAGAGAAAAAATTAAAGTAAAGATTTTGGAGCTACAGCATACACCAATAATGTGTTACCACACCAAAAATCACAAAAAAACAAAAGAAACAATGTCGCGTTACTCCCAATTATATATTATGTATATGGTGACTTCAATCAAAAAAAAAAAAATAATTATATCAATATTAACCAATTCAGCCCCGGAAAGTTTTACCCCCTTAATGACCAGGCCATTTTTTGCCATTCGGCACTGCGTTGCATTAACTGACAATTGCGCAGTCGTGCGACGTTGTACCCAAATACAATTGATGTCCTTTTTCCCCACAAATAGAGCTTTCTTTTGGTGGTATTTGATCACCTCTGCAGTTTTTCGTTTTTGCGCTATAAACAAAAAAAGATCGTCAGTTTTGAAAAACACCAATATTTTCTACTTTCTGCTATAAAACATTCCCAATAAAAACCTTTTAAAAAAATCTAATTTTTTATCAATTTAGGCCAATTTGTATTCTGCTACATATTTTTGGTAGAAAAAATCCCAAAACACGTAAAATAATTGATTTGCGCAAAAGTTATATATATATATATATATATATATATATATATATATATATATATATAATGTATATATATATATATATATATATATATACAGGGCTTTTTTTCAGCAGGAACGCGGGGGAACGCAGTTCCGGCACCTCCAGCTCTGAATGAATGTAATGGCAAGGAGCGCTGGGTTGTGCTACATTGTCTGTCGATGCTGGCTGCTAAGGGATCCATTGGTGCTAGAGGGGACCTATACCTGCAGGAGGGTTTATTGCTTCTGGGGGGATCTAGTCTGGCTGCTGGGTGATCTATTTTTTCTGGAAGAGATCTCGTTTTACAGGGAGGTCTATTGTTGATGGGGTGGGTCTTATGTTGCTGCGGGGTCAGTTGTTGCACGGAGGGATCTACTGTTTATGCAGCAGTCTGTTGTAGCTGGCTGCTGGCAAGTCTATTGATGCTGTCTGCTGGGAGATCTGTTGTTGTTGCTGCGGGCCCATTATTGCTGGTTGGATCTATTGTTGCTGAGGGGGGGGGGGTGTCTATTGTTGTTGGCTGCAGGGGATCTATTTTACTGCTTTTTTTTTATCATTAACACATTCTATACAAATTACCTAGTACCACAAATGTTACTTGGTTCTGTATTTTCTAAAGGGGATGGTACTGGGAGGTGGGTAGTGGGTGGAACCAAGGAACGGTTCACGGAGGTAAGTAGGGGCAGAGACAAGGGGTAAGTCCAAAAGGGGGAGTTCCTGCACCTATTCTCTGAAAAAAAGCACTGTATATATATTCATATATATATATATATATATATATATATATATATATATATATATATATATATATATATATATATATATTTATATATATATATATATACACACACAGTGCATTCAGAAAGTATTCACAGTGCTTCTCTTTTTCCACATTTTGTTATGTTACAGCCTTATTCCATAATGGATAACATTCATTATTTTCCTCAAAATTCTACAAACAACACCCCATAATGACATAGTAAAAGAAGTTTGTTTGAAATCTTTGCAAATTTAATAAAAAAACAAAAACAAAATCACAAATACATAAGTATTCACAGCCTTTGCCAGGACAATCACAATTGAGCTCAGGTGCATCCTGTTGCCGCTGATCATCCTTGAGATGTTTCTACAACTTATTTGGAGTCCACCTGTGATAAATTCAGTTGATTGGACAAGATTTGGAAAGACACACACCTCTCTATATACGGTCCCACAGTTAACAGTACATGTCAGAGCACAAACCAAGCCATGAAGTCCTAGGAATTGTCTGTAGACCTCGGAGACAGGATTGTATTGAGGCACAGATCTGAGGAAGGGTACAGAAAAATGTCTGCATCATTGAATGTCCCAATGAGCACAGTGGTCTCCATTATCAGTAAATGGAAGAAGTTTGGAACCACCAGGACTCTTCCTAGAGCGGCCGCTCGGCCAAACTGAGCGATTGGGGGAGAAGGGCCTTAGACAGGGAGGTGACCAAGAACCCGATGGTCACTCTGACAGAGCTCCTGTGGAGAGAGGAGAACCTTTCAGAAGAACAACCATCTCTGCAGCACTCCACCAATCAGGCCTGTATGGTAGAGTGGCCAGAAGGAAGCCACTCCTCAGTAAAAGGCAGATGACAGCCCACCTGGAGTTTGCCAAAAGGCACCTGAAGGACTCTCAGGCCATGAGAAACAAAATTCTGTGGTCTGATGAAACAAAGATTGAACTTTTTGGCATGATTGGAAAGCATCAAACCTGGAGAAACCAGGCACCGCTCATCACCTGGCCAATACCCTCCCTACAATGAAGCATGGAGGTGATAGCATCATGCTGTGAGGATGTTTTTCAGCGGCAGGAACTGGGAGACTAGTCAGGATGGAGGGAAAGATGAATGCAGCAATGTACAGAGACATCATTGATGAAAATCTGCTCCAAAGCACTCTGGACCTCAGACTGGGGCGAAGGTTCATCTTCCAACCGGACAATGACCCTAAGCACCCAGCCAAGATAACAAAGGAGTGGCTATGAGACAACTCTGTGAATGTCCTTGAGTGGCCCAGCCAGAGCCCAGACTTGAACCCGATTGAACATCTCTGGAGAGATCTGAAAATGGCTGTGCACTGACGCTCCCCATCCAACCTGATGGAGCTTGAGAGGTCCTGCAAAGAAGAATGGGAGAAACTGCCCAAAGCTTGAAGCATCATAATCAAAAAGACGTGAGGCTGTAATTGGTGCTAAAGGTGCTTCAACAAAGTATTAAGGAATGGCTGTAAATACTTATGTATATGTGATTTTTCTTTTATTTTTAATACATTTCTAAAGAGTTCAAACAATCTTCTTTCACGTTGTCTTTATGGGGAATTGTTTGTAGAATTTTGAGGAATATAATGAATTTAATCAATTTTGGAATAAGGCTGTAACATAACAAAATGTGGAAATAGTGAAGCCGCTGTGAATACTTGCTGGATGCACTGTATATATATATATATATATATATATACAGGGCTTTTTTTCAGCGGGAACGCGGGGGAACGCAGTTCCGGCACCTCCAGCACCTCCAGCACTGAATGTATGTAATGGCAAGGAATGCTGGGTTGTGCTACACTGTCTATTGATGCTGGCTGCTGAGGAACCTATTGTTGCTGGAGGGGATCTATTCCTGCAGGAGGATTTATTGCTGCTGGGAATATCCAAATGTGGCTGCTGGGGAATCTATTGTCTCTGGAACAGATCTCGTTTTGAAGGGGGGTCTATTGTTGCTGGGGTGGGTCTTATGTTGCTGAGGGGTCAGTTGTTGCTGGAAGGGATCTACTGTTTAGGCAGCAGTCTATTGATGCTGGCTGCTGGGAGATCTGTTGCTGCTGCTGAGGGCCCATTGTTTCTGGCTGGATCTATTGTTGCTGGAGGATATATTGTTGTTGGCTGCATGGGATCTATTTTACTGATTTTTTGTTATCATTAACAAATTCCATACAAATTACCTAGTACCACAAATGTTACTTTGTTCTGCATTTTCTAAAAGGGATGGTACTGGGAGGTGGGTAGTGGGTGGAACCAAGGAACGGTTCACGGAGATCAGTAGGGGCAGAGACAAGGGGAAAGTCCAAAAGAGGGAGTTCCTGCACCTATTCTCTGAGAAAAAAAAAGCCCTGTATATATATATATTATCCAATGGCTGCCACCACACACAAATCAGGGATAAAAAATGAGCCCGGGTGCACAGCAGAGACTGCAGTGCATATAAACCAAAAAAGAGAGCAGAACTCACAGGTCTTGAAAGGTGAACTCACAATCAATGTTTTGACGAGGCACAGGCTTGTCTTCCTCAGGATAACAAACAAGTGAAGCAACACAACATATATATATATATATATATATATATATACCCTACCCCCCCCCCCCCCATCATTATCACTTGACATTAACAAGTGTTCCAGCTAAAAACAATCAAGTGAAAATGCCCAGATTTGAGGGAACAAAAAACAACAAGAAACGTACCTGCTAAACAGACATAAAAATAAGAGAACAAAACCCAGGCAGCAGAGACAAAAACAGACAGGGTACACCAAAAAAGTGTACTGATTTTTTTTCTTTTTTTTTAATCTTTTAAATAGAATGGAGGGGAACAGAGGTCTGTGTGGGTGCTTTTCTATGTGATTGCTACATGCACATTGTTTTATGTTTAATGTTTTTAATACTTTGGGTACTGCATAGCCTTTCACCATTGGACAAAATGGGTGTAATTGTGCCCCTCCTGGTTCTAGTTGTGCCACCCCCCCCCCCCCCCGTTCTCTGAGAGTGCATCCATTGATCCATGATCCATTCTAATGCAAACAGTTGGTGTAGGGAGGCACTCTGAGGACAATCCATGTAGGGAACACTCTGATGAGGACGATTGTGATAAAGGTGGACTCTGTTGGGGACACCTCATTCAAAGGGGCACTCTGATCAGGATACCTAATGTAAGAGGGGGAAAAATGATGAGGAGACCTGATGTAAGGGGGCACTCTTGATGGGGACACATGATGTAAGGGGGCACACTGATGGGGGAAACCTGATGTAAGAGGGAACTCTGATGGGCACACCTATTTTAACGGGGCACTCTTTATGTGGACACCTGATGAAAGGGGAGAATCTTGATGGGGACACCTGATGTAAGGGGGTACTCTTGATGGGGAAACTTGATGTAAGGGGGGACTCTGATGGGGACACCTGATGTAAGGGAATACTCTTGATGGGGAAACTTGATGTAAGGGGGAACTCTGATGGGGACACCTGATATAAGGGGACACTTTGATAGGGACACCTGATGTAAGGGAGCACTCTTGAGCGGGACACTTAAAGTGTAAGGTGGAACTCTGATGGGGACACATGATGTAAGGGGGCACTCTTGATGGGGAAACTTGATGTAATGGGGCACACTGATGAGGAGACCTGATGTAAGGGGGCACTCTTGATGGGGACACCTGATGTAAGCAGGCACACTGATGAGGAGACCTGATGTAAGGGGGCACTCTTGATGGGGAGACCTGATGGAAGGGGGGACTCTTGATGGGGACACCTGATGTAAGGGGGCACACTGATGGGGGAAACCTGATGTAAGAGGGAACTCTGATGGGCACACCTATTTTAACGGGGCACTCTTTATGTGGACACCTGATGAAAGGGGAGAATCTTGATGGGGACACCTGATGTAAGGGGGAACTCTGATGGGGACACCTGATGTAAGGGGATACTCTTGATGGGGAAACTTGATGTAAGGGGGGACTCTGATGGGGACACCTGATGTAAGGGAATACTCTTGATGGGGAAACTTGATGTAAGGGGGCACTCTGATGGGGACACCTGATATAAGGGGACACTTTTGATAGGGACACCTGATGTAAGGGAGCACTCGTGAGCGGGACACTTAAAGTGTAAGGTGGAACTCTGATGGGGACACATGATGTAAGGGGGCACTCTTGATGGGGAAACTTGATGTAAGGGGGCACACTGATGAGGAGACCTGATGTAAGGGGGCACTCTTGATGGGGACACCTGATGTAACGAGGCAAACTGATGAGGAGACCTGATGTAAGGGGGCACTCTTGATGGGGACACATGATGTAAGGGGGCACTCTTGATGGGGAGACCTGATGGAAGGGGGACTCTTGATGGGGACACCTGATGTAAGGGGGAACACTGATGGGGAAACCTCATGTAAGAGGGCATTCTGATGGGCACACCTATTTTAACGGGGCACTCTTTATGTGGACACCTGATGAAAGGGGGGAATCTTGATGGGGACGCCTGATGTAAGGGGGAACTCTGATGGGGACACCTGATTTAAGGGGATACTCTTGATGGGGAAACTTGATGTAAGGGGGAACTCTGATGGGGACACCTGATATAAGGGGGCACTTTTGATAGGGACACCTGATGTAAGGGAGCACTTTTGATGGGGACACCTAAAGTGTAAGGTGGAACTCTGATGGGGACACCTGATGTAAGGTGGCACTCTTAATGGAGAAACTTGATGTAAGGGGGCACTCTGATGAGTAGTCATGATGTAAAGGGGGACTCTGGTGGGAACATCTGATATCAGAGGGCGCAGTTTCTGTTTATCAGTGTTTCCCAGGTCATAGCACTGTGCAAAAAAAAAAGTCAACGACTGCAAATTACATTATTGTCAGAGAAACAGCCATGCTGCAACTGGCGACTCTGCCAGTACTTCCAATGGCCGCAATGGACTCAGGCCATAGACTCATTGTCAGTGAAATGGCTGTGCTGCAAACTGGCAACTTTCCAGTACTTCCCATGGCCGCAATGGACTCAGGCCATAGACTAATTCACTGGCCTATAAAAGGGCTCTGCTCAGCCCATCAGATTGCTGGATTGTCTTCAGCTCTTCCTGTTTCCTGTGCATTGCTACTTCCTGGATTCCAGTTTGACCCGGCTTGTTCCTGACCTGTCTGCTCTCTCTCCTGGCTTTGACCCTCGGCTTCGTCTGACCATCCCTGCTCCAGTTTGGCTCTCCTGTTATCTGATCTCGGCTTGGCTCACGGACTTGCTTCCTGTCTACCTGCCCTCCAGTACCTGATCTTGGCTTCCCCACGGACTTGTCTGCTTCTGGCTTTCCTAACATACCTTTGGCTTGCACCTGTTGCAGCTTCCTGTGTTTGACCCCCGGCCGGTCTTACACCTACTGCCTGGTTGTTCCTGGTTCCTCCTTGGACTGTCCGGTGTATTCCTGCCCAGCACTCTGCTAGAGACCGCCTGTTCACCATCAGGACCCTGCTGGCAACCAGTGCTTCTGTGGGCGCTACACCCTCTGTCTCAACCCCAGGGGTGTGTCGCACTCAGCCGCAAGGGGAGCCCTCTCTGCATCTCGGCCTCGGATCAGGTACGTGACAGTACAATCCAGCCATGTCAGAGGCCGACAGAGGTGCTTCCCCAATTGAGGCTTTGTGCCAGCAAGTCACCGCCCTCACTCAGGCAGTGCAAAGACTCCAGGAGGGTTATTTCCAGTTGGAAGGTCGCCTGCAACACCTGGCCGTTTCGCCTCCTACAGACTCCAATAAATCGCCTGCCAGCACCTCTTCACCCCCGTTACAACAAGGACACGCTAGCTCCGCCCATTCCATGCTAGTCCCGCCTCCTGAACCACGAGTACCCACGCCTGAGCGATTTTCTGGATATCGAAAGAAGTTCAGGGCCTTTAAGAACGCCTGCTTGCTATACTTGGCCTTGCAACCCCGGACCTTTTCTCTGGACTCTGTGAAAGTGGGGTTCATCATCTCTTTGCTGTCTGAAGGACCCCAAACCTGGGCTCATAACTTAATGGAACAGAAGAGCCCTGTTCTGGACTCTGTGGACACATTCTTTGAGGCTATGGCTCAGCTTTACGACGACCCCCAGCGCACGGCCACCGCAGAGGTCGCCCTACACTCCCTGCTACAGGGCAAGCGCCCAGTGGAGGACTACACGGTTGAATTCCGTAAATGGTCCGCTGACACTGATTGGAATGAGGCTGCCCTCAAGTATCAGTTTCGCCAAGGACTTTCTGAGACATTAAAAGATGAGCTGGCTCGAGGGGAGACCCCCGCTACCCTTGAGGGTCTCATACAACTCGCCATTCAACTTGATAGACGTCTGCGGGAGCGACGCTCGGAGCGTCTCCAAACATTCCGGCCCACCTGCATGCTTCCCAAGATCTCTTCTGCTCCACCTGCACCTCCTGTCTCTTCCCCCATGGGAGCATCTGAAGGGGAACCTATGCAGCTGGGCCTGGTCCGTTCCTCCCTGACTCCTGATGAGAGACTACGTCGTCGGCAGGCCAACCTATGCCTCTACTGCGGCGGGGCTGGACATTTTCTTCGGAACTGCCCCGTGAGACCCAGTAAGCCTTACTCTCAGCCCCCATTTAACTGCCGAGTTTCTGAGCTTTCGCTCTCTCACCTTATTCTCCCGGTCTCCTTACAGGTGGCGGAAGGGGAGGTCCAACTTCGAGCCATCGTTGACTCTGGGGCCTGCAGCTGTTTTCTGGACATTTCTTTGGCCAAGAGACTCCATATTCCTCTTATCCCTAAGACACAAAGGCTCGAGGTCCATCTCGCCGATGGGTCCCTACCCAGTTCCGGACCAGTTATCCTAGAGACTGGACCCATCCTCACCACAGCAGACTCCGGTCATCAGGAGTTCATCCGTTTTGATGCCCTTTGTTCCCCCATGTTTCCCGTCATACTGGGACTTCCTTGGCTGCAAGCCCATAACCCCCAAATCGATTGGGCCAAGAAGGAACTCAACTTTTCTTCTGCCTACTGTCAGCAGCATTGCTTCCCTCAAAGACCTAGTGGGCCTGCTAGTTGCTTGTCTGTTCAACCAACACCTGAGCCACTCCTGGATATCCCACCTGCTTACCAGGACTTCAGGGACGTCTTTGACAAGAAAAAAGCCGAGGTCCTTCCTCCCCATCGGCCTTACGATTGCCCTATAGAAATGCTTCCCGGAGCCGAGATCCCGTTTGGAAGGATATTCCCCCTTTCTGAAAAGGAACTGGAGGCCCTACGGGTCTATATTGATGAAAATTTGAAAAAGGGGTTTATTCGCCCATCTTCTTCTCCTGCAGGTGCTGGTATATTCTTTGTGGAAAAGAAAGATGGCACCTTGAGACCCTGTGTGGACTATAGAGAGCTGAATAAGGTCACTATCAAAAACCGGTATCCGCTCCCCCTTGTCCCCGAACTCTTCCAGAGGTTCCGGACCGCCCAGCTCTTTACCAAGTTAGACCTGCGGGGAGCTTATAACCTTGTCCGGATACGGGAGGGAGATGAGTGGAAGACCGCATTCAGAACTCGTTTTGGACATTATGAATACCTTGTCATGCCCTTCGGCCTGTGTAATGCCCCAGCCACATTCCAGCACCTGGTAAATGATATCTTTCGGGAGTTTCTTGACCACTTCGTCATCGTATACCTTGACGATATCCTCATTTTTTCTGCCTCACTGGAACTCCATCGGGTTCACGTTAAAAAAGTCCTTTCTACCTTGAGAAAACACGGACTCTATGCCAAGGCAGAGAAGTGTGACTTTGAAAAGGGGTCCATTCAGTTTTTGGGACTCATTATTTCCACAGATGGGATCGCTATGGACCCACAAAAAGTGAAAGCGATCCTAGATTGGCCTGCTCCTTGTGACAAGAAAGGTGTTCAGAGATTCGTGGGCTTTTCTAATTTTTACAGGCGTTTTGTGAAAAATTTTTCTTCCATCATCTCCCCCATCACCCAGTTAACCCGCCATCAGTCCCGCTTTCTGTGGTCTCAGGAGGCCCAAGTGGCATTTGACAAACTTAAACAGCTGTTTATTTCTGCACCTGTCCTACAACACCCTGATCCGGCTCTGCCCTATGTGTTGGAGGTCGATGCCTCGGAAGTGGCCACCGGGGCAATCCTGTCGCAACGTCAAGGGCCCAAATCTCTCCTACATCCTGTGGCCTTCTTTTCTAGGAAAATGTCACCTCCGGAGAAGAATTATGACGTTGGCGACCGAGAACTGTTGGCCATTAAATTTGCACTAGAAGAGTGGAGATATCTATTGGAAGGAGCCACTCATCCTATTATGATCTTCACGGACCACAAGAACTTGGAGTACCTCAGGACTGCCAAACGGTTGAGACCCAGACAAGCCAGATGGGCGCTGTTTTTCTCCAGGTTTAACTTCCATATTTCTTATCGACCTGGCTCCAAGAATGGGAAAGCAGATGCTCTCTCCCGGATGTTTCCAGATACCCCAGAAACAGCAGAACCTGATACCATCCTTTCTGCCCATAATTTTCTCCTTATCCAGCCTGACCTGATGACGGCAATCCGACAGGCCTCAGCCCTTTGCTTGGATCCTGCCCAAGTAAGACCTCAAGTTCTTAAAATATTTCATGACAGTAAACTTGCTGGGCATTTTGGGGTGCGGAAGACCTCGGAGCTTATCCAACGCTCTTTTTGGTGGCCCAACCTTGGGCAGGATTGCAAGGATTACATCGGCTCTTGTACCATCTGCCAACGTAACAAGGGGTCAAGTACCAAGACTTGGGGTTTGCTAAGACCACTTCCCATTCCTGAGCAACCCTGGAAAAACATATCTATGGACTTTATTGTTGAACTACCCCCTTCAGAAGGATTTTCCACCATCTTGGTGGTAGTGGATCGCCTTTCCAAAATGGCCCATTTTCTACCCATGGTTGGCACACCTTCAGCCCTGGACACAGCCAACATATTCATAAGGGAGATAGTCAGGCTACATGGCCTTCCAGATAACATTGTCTCAGATAGAGGAGTGCAATTTACCTCCAGGTTCTGGAGGGATCTCTGTAAATCCCTGTCCATTGAAGTTTCTCTTTCTTCTGCATACCATCCTCAGAGCAATGGGCAAACAGAGAGGACTAATCAAACTCTAGAACAATACTTACGATGCTTTTGCACCTGTTCCCAAGACGACTGGGTCTCGCTCCTCCCCTGTGCGGAATTTGCTTACAACAATTCTCTTCATGCATCCACCAACCAGTCCCCTTTCTGGGCAAATTATGGATTTCATCCCTCCTTTCTGCCTAACACCCTTCCGGAAGCATCAGTTCCTGCTGTCCAAGATCGGATCAGCTTCATTCAAACCAACTATCAAACCCTACAGGAAGCCATGCGTAAAGCCCAGGAGGACTATAAACGGTTTCATGACTGTAAAAGAAAGAAGGGTCCGAATCTCAAGATTGGAGACAAAGTCTGGCTGTCAGCCTTAAACCTTAAACTCTCATGCCCATCCAAGAAGCTCGGGCCAAGGTTCATTGGTCCGTTTGAAGTCAAGAGGGTGATCAATCCTGTGGCTTTTGAGCTGGCACTTCCCGACTCCTTTAAGGTACACCCAGTTTTTCACATCTCCTTGCTCAAACCAGTTGTCCCCAGTCCATTTCCTGGGAGAGACGAGCTACCTCCACCTCCTGTCTCAATCGAAGGGGAGACAGAATTTGAAGTTGAGTCCATACTGGATTGCCGAAAGAAAGGGAGACAAACTCAGTATCTTATTAAATGGAAAGGTTACCCCCCTGAAGACAATTCCTGGGAACCCGCTAGTAACCTGCATGCCCCCAGGCTGGTACAGGAATTCCACAGGAGATTCCCGGGAAGCGTGGCCCGGTTGGGCATCCGGAGGCTGCCCCTTGGGGGGGGGCACTGTCAGAGAAACAGCCATGCTGCAACTGGCGACTCTGCCAGTACTTCCAATGGCCGCAATGGACTCAGGCCATAGACTCATTGTCAGTGAAATGGCTGTGCTGCAAACTGGCAACTTTCCAGTACTTCCCATGGCCGCAATGGACTCAGGCCATAGACTAATTCACTGGCCTATAAAAGGGCTCTGCTCAGCCCATCAGATTGCTGGATTGTCTTCAGCTCTTCCTGTTTCCTGTGCATTGCTACTTCCTGGATTCCAGTTTGACCCGGCTTGTTCCTGACCTGTCTGCTCTCTCTCCTGGCTTTGACCCTCGGCTTCGTCTGACCATCCCTGCTCCAGTTTGGCTCTCCTGTTATCTGATCTCGGCTTGGCTCACGGACTTGCTTCCTGTCTACCTGCCCTCCAGTACCTGATCTTGGCTTCCCCACGGACTTGTCTGCTTCTGGCTTTCCTAACATACCTTTGGCTTGCACCTGTTGCAGCTTCCTGTGTTTGACCCCCGGCCGGTCTTACACCTACTGCCTGGTTGTTCCTGGTTCCTCCTTGGACTGTCCGGTGTATTCCTGCCCAGCACTCTGCTAGAGACCGCCTGTTCACCATCAGGACCCTGCTGGCAACCAGTGCTTCTGTGGGCGCTACACCCTCTGTCTCAACCCCAGGGGTGTGTCGCACTCAGCCGCAAGGGGAGCCCTCTCTGCATCTCGGCCTCGGATCAGGTACGTGACAATTATGCCCTCTGACTTTTTTTCTGTGCAAAAAAAAACCCGTCAACGACTGCAAATTACATTATGCCCTCTGACTTTTCTGCACCCCTAGATCAGATAGTCTAGATCAGGGCCTGGTGTGAAGGCAGGCAGTTGGCAGGGCATCAGTGTTTAGACTTTAAATGGAGTTATGGAGTCTGCAGAACAGTAGAAGGCAAAAATTGATGTCACTCTCCTTTTCTGCTCAGCTCTACAGCCCAACAGGGGTATCATTTGGGTCTCTCTTACCCAAACCATTTGGCCTGTACCAACTGTGTTATTAACCAACTGTCCAGAGTTGCCCTTTAAGTGTAACCAATCTTTCTTATTCTCTTGAGATGCATCTGAAAATACAGAGAGGGGGGTCAAAGTGACTTTGAGGATGTCAGTCGTCAACTATTAGGAGAAGTCACTTTCCGCAGAGAATTGTGGATGCAAATCCGCAGACCGAGCACAGAACATTCCGCTGATGTCATCAATTTTAGGGGAAGGCAGATCAAGTAGTTTATGAACTGCAGCAAATCCCTCTGATTGAATTACAGTTCTCATATCCAATTCACGAGAGTTTATTGTTACCTGACTGCTCCGGAGATAAAAATGAATATTAGTGCGCTCCAAGTACATAAAAATCTATTGAAGTTCACTAAACTGCCTCGTGTAAGTATGATTTTCAGGCATCTGAGCCTGGAAGAGAAAAAAAAAGTTATTAAAATGTTATGTGTTGCAAATGTGCATAATATATCAAGCACTTGTTCATGCACAAATAGCTATTAAAAATGTATAGGCTGAATGGGAAGCACCAAAGGCTTTTCAGCACACTGTATGTTGACTGGGTGAACGCCAAAGATTGCGGCGATTAAAGAGAAAAGCCAAGCATTGAGTAAAATCATTGAAAGATTGATGATGTTCACAATGTCCACTCAGTTTACCTGAGTTTAACCACTTGCCGTCTGCTCACTCGAGCTCTACTGCGACAAAGTGGTTCGTTATCGTCTAGCGACGTAGACCTACGTCGCCAGACACTCCCCTTTCTCGGCGGCGCGCGCGCTCCGCCGGGAGCTCGCTCGCGCTGTATTCAGTCACAGCGGGAGTCGGGCCAGGGGAGGAGCAGCGGCGATCGCCGCTGCTCTTCCCCGATCGTCGGGGAATCGAGTGTGGAGATCCGCCTGCTTGTGTAAACACAGAGGCAGGGTCAGATTGCAGGGTTCAGCATAGCTGAACATGCGATCTGTCCTTGTGTCACTCAGTCACCTCCCCCCCACACACGTTAGTAAGCACCAGGCATACATTAACCCCTCCCTCTCCAATAAAATTAACCCCTTCCCTGCCAGTGTCATTTTTACAGTAACAGTGCATATATATAGCACTGATTACTGTAGTAATGTCACTGGTACCCCCAAAAGTGTCAAAAATGTCAGTCGAGGGTCCGATCTGTCCGCCGCAATGTCGCAGTCCCGCAAAAAAAAATCGCAGATCACCGCCATTACTCGTTAAAAAAAAAAACACCAAAAATGACAGAAATCTTTCCCTTAGTTAGTAAACACAATAACTTTTGCGCAAACCAATCAAATTATGCTTATTGTGATTTTTTTTACCAAACATAGGTAGCAGAAAACAAATTGGCCAAAAATTTTAAAAAAAATTAGATTTTTACATTTTTTGGGGGGAATTTCATATAAAAAAAATGTGAAAAATATTGTTATTTTTTCAAAATTTACGCTTTTTTTTGTTTATAGTGCAAAAAGTAAAAATAGCACAGGTGATCAAATACCACCAAAAGAAAGCTCTGTTTGTGGGGAAAAAAAGGACGTAATTTTAGTTTGGGTACAGCGTCGCAGGACCGCGCAATTGTCAGTTAAAGTCGCACAGTGCCGAATTAGGAGAGTTCCAGCATGTCTTCTCTGTTGGACTGCAGACTCTTCTCGGATGACTCTGTAGTAAGTAGGGATGATGTTTTGTCACGTTTTTGGGGTTGTGTTCAATATGTGCAAAGAGAGATCACACAAATACTTAAAAGTATAACATTTATTAAAAGTAATAAGGGATACTTAATTTAGTCACGTCTCTTTCCATTAGACATACAATGGAGGCTTGTATATTGGGCATGGTTGAACCCTTGTCACCGACTGAAATGGAGCACACTTTGATTGGCCTTCTTCTTTTCTATGCCAGAAAATCTATTACGATGCATGGGAAACGACCTTCTCTGCCCTCCCTCTCTTTCTGGAAACAGCTTGTTACATAGTTACATAGTTTGTGAGGTTGAAAAAAGACATCAGTCCATCTAGTTCAACCTATCTATGATGTGTGTGTGTTTGCTGTTAACCATACATTGTATACCCCTGTATGTTGTACATTGTATACCCCTGTATGTTGTACGTTGTATACCCCTGTATGTTGTACGTTGTATACCCCTGTATGTTGTACATTGTATACCCCTGTATGTTGTACGTTGTATACCCCTGTATGTTGTACGTTGTATACCCCTGTATGTTGTACATTGTATACCCCTGTATGTTGTACATTGTATACCCCTGTATGTTGTACATTGTATACCCCTGTATGTTGTACATTGTATACCCCTTTATGTTGTGGCCTTTAAGGTGCCCATTTAATAGTTTTTTGAAACTATCAATGCTCCCTGCTGATACGACTGCTTGTGGGAGAGAATTCCACATCCTTACTGCTCTTACAGTGAAGAACCCCCTACATATTATAAGGTTAAACCGTTTTTCCTCTAGTTTTAGTGAGTGGCCACGTGTCTTATTGTATTCCCGTTCTCTGAAAAGTTTGTTCCTTATGCTAGGGTCACATATAGGTATCTCAGATCCCAGGCAGATTCCCGCGATCCCGAATCATTGCAAATCGCGGGACGCCTTTGTGACTCCCTTGACTTGCAATGGCACCCCAAATGCGGCACGGTTTTGCCATGATTGTCGCCTGACGGTAAAATCGTGCAAACCGAATCGCACGACGCTTGTCGTCCAAAAAAAGTACAAAAAAAAAACTGATTCTGCCTGCGATCAGTGTTCATTTAGTCGATTAAAATGTTTTAGTCAACTAAATTAACACAATTTTAGTCGACTAAAATACGACTAAAACTAAAACAATTTAGATGACTAAAATACAACTAAAAATAAAATGTCATTTTAGTCATAAGACTAAAATATGACTAAAACTAAAAATGGCATTTTAGTTTAAAGACTATAACTAAAACTAACTTAAAAATTGACATCAAAATGAACACTACTCTGCTGGCCATTTCTAAATCGGCAACACAATTCCATCCAGAGCATGTAATAATCGCACATGAAAGTTTAAACATGTATTACACCACCGCATAAGCATAGGTAAGGGGCATTTACTAAGCTGCTGAAAGAGAAAAAAAAATGGGAAAAAGGTTTATCTGATATTTTTTCTTAATATTTAATGCTGGTAATATTGTCAGGTAATATGTGCAATTACATTACAGCCAATAGAGTGTACAGTTTTTTGTATTTTAAAGTTGCACTTCTGTTTGTCAAAAAGCAATATTTTTGCTTGTTTATGAAACTTGGTTTTATTTAGAAAGACGTTATTTATCACAATGGCTAAGAGTCGGTTCACACTAATCCGACTCGAAGTCACCCGTGCAGCGCGACTTCAGCGCAGCTTGCAATGACTTCTCATAATAGAAGTCAATGCAAGTCGCTCCGACTTTGCAAAAAAGTAGTGCAGGACCCTTTTTCTAAGTCGGAGCGACTTGAGTCGCTCTGATTAGAACGGTTCCATTGCACAGCATTGGAAGCTACTTGTCAGGCGACCAAGTCACCTGACAAGTCGGATCAGTGTGAACTGGCAGTAAATCTGGGTCTGTAGTTAATACCAGAAATAATAACATATTATTAGATTTTTACTCCAAGAGTATAATAATTTGTTTGGAAATTCTAGAGAAATGTTTAAATAATGCATTACAATTTACCTTAAGCTATTCGATTGGTAGTTGACTAAAACGTATGAGATTTTAGTCGACTAAAACGTACTGGAGATTTTAGTCGACTAAAATATGACTAAAACTAAAACAATTCAGATGACTAAAATATGACCAAAACTAAAATAGCATTTTAGTCAAAAGACTAAAATATGACTAAAACTAAAATGGCATTTTAGTCAAAGGACTATAACTAAAACTAGATCTAAATTTGCTGGCAAAGTTAACACTGCCCGCGATCCAAGATGCCTATATGTGAATGGAGCCTTAGACCCTTTTGAGTTTAAGGCACTGAAGACCTTTAATTACACAGTGTGACGGTACTCACCGTCACTATGAGTAAAAGACAGACACTTAATGGTTTGGATTGCTTCAAGTGGGACAGTAATATTCGTCAGCAATATCTCTCCTGAACTATGAAGATTTAAACCCACTTTACACTGTGACACCTAGATGTGTATTCCATGTATTTCAAGGAAGGAGACACACAGACTTTCATTGGCAGTCTTGTCCTATTGTCTGTTTTGAGATGGAATGTGTATTGTGTTAAAGTCTACCTTTCCCATTGTTAAATGTTAATGACCTCACATTGTTCTGTCCAGATGGCCAGCTAATTAGTTCAGGTTAATTCTGTTTCTGTATACAATTTCATCTGCATAGGATAATGTAATCAGGTAACCCCTGACATGTAGTAATTTGATCAAGAGGGGGATGTGCTTATGTGTGTATACATTGAGTGTGTGTCTGTTCAATAAATTGTCTGTTTTTACCCCTTCCTGAAGTCTCGACTCATGTTTGGGGGAATCTGCTACAAGGGAATGCTATGCTTTTCATACTCCCTTGAATAATCACTAAGCTCTTGTAAGAGCTTGTTCCTGTTCCTGCTTCACTCTCTGGGGAAAGAGAGGTTCACCCACTCTAACCTGGCGCCTTGTCGTTGGTCCAGGGTGGGTAGGAGATGGCGAGACGCCAACCAAGCTGCGGCGGTTCGTGGGGTCTGTAGTGGTTTGGTGTGTGGTGGAGTGCTTGGAGCCCTCGGGAAGCACTAGGAGCATCCCTCAACGGAGGTACCCAGTTGGGGTGCCGGTTGATCCGTTACACACAGTGCTTATCAAACCAGTCACCATATATTCTTTCCTCCTAAAGAGATTGTTTTTATATAATTGTTATATGTGTATTGTGTTTATTTTTTATTTTTGATAAAATAAAAATATGGATTTTATTGAATCATTAATATCTCTCTGTTTGGCCTGTACAGTCCGACTTTTTTTCTTTCTTTTTTATATATACATATATATATATATATATATATTTATATTTTTTATATCTTTTTTATATATACATATATACATATTGTGGATGGTGGCCACATGTGCCACAGGTATCTTTTACCATAGTGAATTTCAGGGTTAAGGGTTTAGTAACTGTAACGGAACAGGGCACCCCTGACCAGGTACCTCCGTTAACAGATGCTCCTAGTGCTTCCAGAGGGGCTCCAAGCACTCCACCAGACACCATAACCACTTCAGACCCCACAAACCGCCTCAGCTTGGTTAGGGTCTCACCGTTTCCTATCCACCCTGGACCTCCGACAAGGCTCCAGGTTCCTGTGGGTGAACCTCTCTTTCCCCAGAGAGTGCAGCAGAACAAGCTCTTACACAAGCTCTTACAAGAGCTTAGTGATTCTCTAAGGGAGTATGAAAGACCATAGCAATCCCTTATAGCATATCCCCCCCAATAAGAGACAGGACAGATTGAGGGTGAACTAACTCTAGAACAACTTTATTGAACAAGACTTACAGTTTTCACCCACAAGGTTACCACCCAGATGGACCTTGTTGAAGACTGGACGTGATATTCAAAATCCGATAGGAACAGATTTTTACACTCTCATACAGTGTACACAATCCCTCCCCTCTGGCTGATTACAGAAGCAAATACAGATGAAAGTGTATACAGGGACTGAACTAATTATCTAGCCATCTGGACAGAATAATGTGAGGTCATTAACATTTAACAATGGGACAGGCAGGTAAACTTCATCACAATACACCTTCCCTCCCAATACACAAACAATAGGGAAGTCTGCGAATGAAAGTCTTTGTATCTCTCTCACAGCCAAGCATGGAATACACTGTGTAAGGTGGTATTAAATCTTCATATTTCTATATGAAGATTTTGCTGACAAATATTTAAAACGGAGTCCCGGGCACAGAAAACATTTTTCAGTAAACATACCCCCGGGACAGTCAGGGCTAGTACATTCCACAATGGCTAGCCTCTCATCTGTCCCGGTTCGCACTTACCTGCAAGATGAAATAAATGAATTTCTTCCACAGTGTTGCCATCTCTCTTGTGGGCAGCTGAAGCCGGTGCGGTCCTCTTCTGCGTCTTCTTCCGCGTCCTCTTCTCCCAGAATGCGCCTGCACCGGCCCCTCTCGTCACTTCCGGTGCGGCGCCGCATTCCTCCACAGCTTCTGGGCATGCCCAGAAGCTGTTTAGTAGGGGAATGAGGCGTCGCCCCGGAAGTGACGAGCGGGGCCGGTGCCGTCGCATTGATTCCTGGGAGCGATGATGTTCAGCTCCCAGGAATCATCGCGAGACAGGAAGTGAGGGCGGAGCCACGGCGCTGAAGGAGGAAGTACACTGAGGTGAATATTTACGATCTTCAATTACAAGGTGAGTAAACAAAAAAAAAAAAAACCTAACTATCCAATTCCTTTTCAGGTGATGTCGAACTAGCGGACGGACACAAAAAAAAATATCGATTTTGTGCCCGGAACTCCGCTTTAACCATTTAAGCCCCAGAAGATTTTACCCCCTTCCTGACCAGGGGGTATTTTGCGATTCGGCACTGCGTGAATTTAACGGACAATTGCGCGGTCGTGCGACGCTGTACCTAAACGAATTTTATGTCCTTTTTTTCCCACAAACAGAGTTTTCTTTTGGTGGTATTTGATCACCTGTGCGATTTTTTGATCATGCGCTATAAACAAAAAAAGAGCGACAATTTTGCAAAAATAACAATATTTTTCACATTTTTTTTATATGAAATTCCCCAGATCGGACCTTTGACTGACATTTTTTGACACTTTTGGGGTTACCAGTGACATTTCCCCAGAGCCTCACAGGCTAGTGACGTATATATACGTCACTTTGCCTGTGAGGGGCTGACCGCCGCAGTATATGTACTTGCGGCGGTTGGCAAGTGGTTAAGCAATCCAAACCATTACTTATCTGTCTTTCACTCATAGTGACGGTTAGTACCGTCACAGTAACACTTTAATTGAACAAGCCGAAGTTAGAAGCTGATTGGCTCCCATGCAAAGCTGCACCAGATTTTGCACTCTCCAGTTTTAGTAAATCAACTCCAATTAACGCCAATTGCATCTTTGAAAACCACAAACATTCATTTAGCCTTCTCCAATGACTTCACTGCATTTTACTAATTGGTTGAATTATGCAAAAATGTTCAAATCAGCCTTTGCTGCAGACTCTCCTCTTGGGACTTTCTAAAAAATGACAATGTACCATTCTAATCACTGAGGAAGTGAAGACTGAGGAAATGCTTCCTCCTGCCTGCAGCAGACTGGTGACAGCATCTCACCCTAGGCAATGTTCGCAGGAAAAGAACTCAAGGATATGTGCAGACTTGGACAGCTTTAAAACGGTCTCCTTTAAATACAGAAAAGGTAAAAATTCTAGTAATAAAAATAGATACAGGATTAGCGCGGCTGAAAACAAGAAATATGTCAATCAAATCCAACCTCCTGAAAATTCTTTCACAGATTGGATCCACAGGAAGCGCACAGAGCGAAATCACAGGTATTCACCAAGGTTTGTTTTTGTTTTTTTTCGATGCGCCATTTGCAAGAAGGCGCGTGTTGTTCCAGAATGTTTTGACTATATTATATTTTATTTATAAGGTGTCAACATAATGTGTTGCACTCTATGTAAGAGTATACGGTAAATGTACATTACCACCAACGCAGAGCATTAAAAAAGATCCTTGCTCATCACACTTTACCATCTACTAAGAAAGAGGCAATTATGCAAAAGGTATATGAAATCTACGGGGGATGGGCCAGACATATGTAATGCAGACTATATCAGAAATTTACATGCCCTCAATTGCCGTGCAGCTGGCATATATCTGAGTGCCATTCTAAAGTGCTTTAGCCTAGGGGAGCAGATGTGATTACTGGAAAGTCTTAAAGCATATGTAATATGAATCAGATGTGGAGTTAATAAGGAAAAAAGTATGAAACAAGGATTCCAATAAAAAGTGATAGAAGTGAATAGAATACTGTGTTTAGTGGATGAAAATATAAAGCTATTTGGTCTGGAAATGAATCCTCAGGGTACCTACCCATTACACACAATGTAATTCCATCCAGCAAGTGCTTCCTCCAATTTAAAGGTCCAGTCTACTTTTTTCGGGGGGGGGGGGGGGGCATCATTTTGAGGTCTATGACCTTCAGAGTTCCTTGCCGGGAAGTTGCCAGAAAGTTAATCCCCCAGTGATGTCATCACGGCTCCGGCCACTCACAGCGCCGGAGCCGCCGAACCCGGAAGAGACGCCGAGGGATCATGTCCGCTCCCACAGCAGTGTCCGGGAGTCCGTGTCGGGGCTTCGTTTTAAGGTAAGTATTTCATAATAAGCTAGTATGCGATGCATACTGGCTCATTATGCCTTTAACTTGCAGGGGTTTTTTTTTTTTTGAGTATACAACCGCTTTAAAATTATGGACGGTCTTGAGACGCTGCATTGTTAAATATAAAAACTATTCTAAGTTTTACATAATGCAGCAATATCCACAAGTCCAAGTAGGACACCCAACATTGGAGGTGTTTATTCTTCCGAAGCAAATGCGCTTTTGCAAACTGGTACTGACTAGTATTTCAACGTTTCACCATCACTCAGCTAATGTGACCCACGGCTGATGGAGAGGGGCAAGGGAAGGTCAAACAAGGATGCTATGCAGGTGACTGACATCCACTTTATCAACCGATGACGCCATTGGTCATTAGGCCCCTGGTGTTCTGCCGAAAAAACTCCAACTTGCCGAGAAATCCAATCACGTCACTTCCGGTGACTGTACATCATGAATAATTTCAACAGCTTGATGTTTTCACAGAACAGGCGGCGGCAACTAGTCGGTGGACTAACAATGTCCACTCATTATAGCATGTATCAGCAGGGGAGGACTGGGCCAGGGGGCAGGGGGGCAATTGCCCCCTGGGCCACTTTAATGCCCCATAAAAAGGCTGCACCACTCCTGCCACGGACATGCCCAAAGGATTCCTGGAGAAGAGAAGTAAAAAGTCCCCACCGCTGACCTACTGAATGCGGGATGAAGACAAGGACAGAGCGCAGTCCTCCTTCCCCAGTATGGATGGTGTAAACTGTGTCTGAGCAGAGGCCAGTTCCATTCCCCACTGGAGACTCTCCTCCTCTAGCTGTCCCAGCTCCCCCGTACCACCCCCTGCTAACCAGTTCGGGAACCCGGATTCGGCCAGTGAGTAGAGAGTACCCGGAGCGGAGCTTCAGCCTGAAATGGGGGTCAGGAGGAGACAGGGAAGAGGGGAAGTGGGAAGGGGGAGGAATTTCTGCAGCATGGGTGTCTGGTTTGTACTTGCCCCCCAGGCTGAAAGTTGCCATTCAGCCCCTGTCTACCAGACTGTAAAGGCTGCCGGTGTTCTGTGAATAACACCAAGTGGTCAAAATCTCCAACTATTCCTGGTGTATACTCACCAGAATTAACGTCGTTGGAGTTCTCGGGCAAGTTGGAGTTTTCGCCAGAACACCGGCAGCTAGAAGGTAGTAATGGTGCACAATGAAAGCCTGTGACTTCATCCACACGCCAGCTTGTATACATTTTTTAGGCAATTTTTAGGTATATTGCCAAGGCACTCCTGAAGAAACCTCAAGGCACCCCAAGGTGCCTGGGCACCCTGGTTGAAAATGGCTCAGTTAGATGATGCTGGATGTCCTCCAGCCAGGAAATAAGGCAGGCTCTGGCTGCCTTGCTGCAGTTTCTAATGCACACTGTGAGAGTCTCACAGCAAGCAGTAAAATGAAAGTAAGCAATTTCAGTACAGTTGTGCAAGACTGAAGGGAAGGTTGGTGTTCTTTAGTGCTTTAGCAAAAAATTTCATTCAGTTAGGGTTTACATCTATTTTAAATAGTATTTGTCTTTATCGGATTGAATTTGAAAAGTAAGCAGAGCCTAAGAGCCAGAAGCATATAAAGAAGTAAAGGAATGATAGTCGCAGACAAAGAGCAAATTAAGGATATATGGTATTGGAAAATTTGAACTTGGTAATACCGAAGCCTTGATACCTCTGGCAAGTCGATCTTTTCTGCAAAAGCCATTGCACAAAGCAGACATGGATAAAGAAAGGATATTAGCATGTGTCTGAGAGGCAGAAGCAAGTTAATTTCAATTCACACGAGGTGGTTTAACATACAAATTATCACCAAGTTTAGCGAGAACCAGAAAATAACGGGGGCTGGATGGCTTATTTATTGCTTGTAATCCACAGATGAGACGTGGCAGTATTCCCAGAGAGATTAGCATAACGTGTCTTTGCATTTTTAAAAGTAGCTTATGGTTGATCTCTAGACGAAACTTCATCATCAAATGGCTTTGGGTTGGATGGAGCCATGGCACTGCTGTACAGCCAGGCACAACGCCAGGGCTGCAAATAAATTGTTTACGCAGAAGTATTACTTACTAGCAGTGCTTGAATTTGAGTTGTGCCTCACTCCAAGTGGCTTTTTATAGTGCTGTCCTCTTGTGGTTGATCAGACCATGGGGCACAGATTTAGTCCTTGCCGATTCGTTGGAACTGTCTTAACCCTGTCTCCTGGTAATCACAGCAGATGGAGGCAACTTTGCTTTACTTACCACCTCTGGACATTTAAGTGGATGGGGTACACTACATGGAAATTTGAAATTTTACAAATGTATGGAGCCCTTCACTTCAGTATCGGTTCACACTATGGCGATCCGACTTCGGGAAGACCTGTGAAGTCGCGTGCACATAATGGAAGTCAATGCAAGTCGCTCCGATGTCGCCCCGAAGTAGTACAGGAACTATTTTCTAAGTTGGAGCGACTTGAGTCGCTCCTATTAGAACGGTTCCCGTAGCACAGAATGGACCGCGACTTGTCAGGCTGACAAGTCGCCTGACAAGTCGCGGTAGTGTGAACCGGGACTCAGGCCTTTGTTGGCACACTCAAGATAAACAAAAGAAGAAATTTCTGCTCTACTATTGACAACCTGTTCCTCGATGGACCTTGTGGGACAGGTCCATTTTCCCCATGTGATGGAGTAAAAAATGTGTCCATCCTAGTTTGACTGGCCTGGTATATTGCAGCTTGATGGCCCTCAATCCCTACTTTTGAATCCAGCCTCTAATTGGGGAAGACCAATCTATTCACGTAACCTGAAGCCACTTCCCCAGTGTAGGCAGATATCAAACACACTATATGGCCAAAGGTTTGGCAGGTGTATCCAGTAAAACATATTGTTAATATTATAGCATACAAAGACATTTTAGGCAATTGTGCTATTTCAACCTTGTAGGATGTAGGATGACTTGTATAATATATTTGCACAGGAAAACAACTATGTAATATTGATCACCTGCATTAACCCAAAATCATAAAATAACTTATGTTCCTCCTCATCATTCCTTCTCCTTATATGTAGAAATAAAAAAACATAGCAAAGAAAAAAGGATATAGCCCTGGGTCATTAAATGAGGTGTACACAAATGGTCAATTGTAATGGAGTAGATATAGCAGCAAATTTATTGAGTATAAAAAAACATCAACAAATGTGCAAATGCATGTGCCAATACAGACATAATTACAGTACATGATAAAGAACATGATGGTTGGTATACTGTACATGCTTGCGCATAGCAGTAATAACATTCAATGGTGAACTAGATGCATCTTTCTAACTCAACGCGTTTCGTGAGTCAATCACTCACTCTTCAGGAGTAGATGCGTACAAGTATATTTAAAAAATACATAATATCGGTTTTTAATTATGAAAAATAGCCAAAAAAGAATGGAAACTTGTGGAGAGCCCTATGTAGGGAAAAACCATACTCACAAATTGGCTGAGCCAGTGTACAAGAGGACAAAGCAAATGTCTGGCGGCGACCAAGTAGTCTGACCCGGGAACTGAAGGAAGCGGGGGCCGAAAAGATAGCCTAGTGCATTGGGCCATAACACCTTATATTAACCACTTGCCGACCAGTCACGTTGACTGTACTGCGGCAAAGTGGCTCGATTCCGTCCAGCGACGTAGACGTACGTCGCTGGACTCCTCCCCCTGTAGGCGACACTGGCGCGCCGCCGGAGGCGTGCTCCCGCTGTTTTCACTCACAGCGGGAGTCGGGGAAGGGGAGGAGCAGTGGCAATCGCCGCTGCTCTTCCCCGATCGTCAGGGAATCGAGTCTGGAGATCCGCCGCTTGTGTAAACAGAGCGGGCGGATCTCCTAAGTGACAGGCAGGGTCAGATAGCATGGTTCAGCATAGCTGAACATGCGATCTGTCCCTGTGTCACTCAGTCACCTCCCCCCACACACGTCAGTAAGCACAAGGCATACATTAACCCCTCCTTCTCCAATAAAAATTAACCCCTTCCCTGCCAGTGTCATTTTTACAGTAACAGTGCATATATATAGCACTGATTACTGTAGAAATGTCACTGGTACCCCCAAAAGTGTCAAAAATGTCAGTCAAGGGTCCGATCTGTCCGCCGCAATGTCCCAGTCCCGCAAAAAAAATCGCAGATCACCGCCATTACTCGTTAAATAAAAAAACACCAAAAATGACAGAAATCTTTCCCTTAGTTAGTAAACGCAATAACTTTTGCGCAAACCAATCAAAATACGCTTATTGTGATTTTTTTTTACCAAACATAGGTATCAGAAAACAAATTGGCCAAAAATTAAAAAAAATTTAGATTTTTACATTTTTTGGGGGGGGGGGGGAATTTCATATAAAAAAATGTTAAAAATATTGTTATTTTTTCAAAATTTACGCTCTTTTTTTGTTTATAGCGGAAAAAGTAAAAATCGCACAGGTGATCAAATACCACCAAAAGAAAGCACTGTTTGTGGGAAAAAAAGGACTAAATTTCGTTTGGATACGGCATCACACAACCGCGCAATTGTCAGTTAAAATCACAAAGCGCCGAATCGCAAAAAGTGGCCTGGACGTAAGACAGCAAAATCCTCCGGTGGTAAAGTGGTTAAATGAAAAAAAAAGTTATAATCAAAAAGCATGTAGAGCTACAAGCTCAAAGCAAATATACAACAGAACAACCAGAGCCTGTAACACTCCTTCAGATGGACTGAAGCGTTGCCCCTGGATTCTGCAGGCACTTAGACCTTTCAAGGGTACCCCTCTTCAATAGAGCAAAAGCCTTATACCTTAGTGCAGATGTGATACTGTTACATATACATTTTGTGTGTTTTTTCTCCTCTTATCTATAAATGAATATTATTTTTTGAAACCTTGTATCTTTATTTGTCTTTTATAGTCCTTAGTCATGAGACATCTAAAGATACAAGGTTTTAAATTGTAATTTAGAGGGTTGTCCTCGTTTCCTTTTTGTCCAGTATTAATATTACTTTTTTTTTTTCATTTTCATTTCAAAAATATTACCAAAAACATATTTGTCAGAGCAAGGGGATGTTAAAAAAAAAATGTTCTACCTTGGGTGTCAGATGCTTTAGGTATGCCCCATTATTCTTTTGTTAATTATTAGTATATCTATGTCATACTGATTGTGCTAATCTGCCATTGGCTGTAGATATAATAGTTTTAGCTGAAGTTTTTTTTAAGACTTGAAAAATATTTCAAGGGTTCCTTCAGGGTAAAATAACTGAGAAACTTTTGTTAACCCCCCTTCAATCCCCATCCCAAATAAAGTGATAAAACTACAATTTTAAATTTCTCTTGGGCATCCTTTTTATCCTCATTTATTATATTCTTTCTTTACTTTTGGCCACTTTAAAAGCCTTTTTATTTTCAAGAACCTTTTTTATAAAGCCTTTCAGTTGTTTCAGCACCCTGTTGTTTAAAAATCTCAATTTCCGTACAATTCTATTTAATTCTATAGAATTGGTCTGGGAATATTACTTATCCACTTTGTATGATGGCAGCTCTCTGCTCTTCGTAGACCATTACAATCAGGGAGTTTCTGGAAGGTTTTGGCTTACCAGTTTCGTTATTTCAAATCTCAAGTCTAAAAAAAAAATGATCCACTTCTATGATATATGTTTTACAAAGTTTCAAATGCCAGTCTGGAGTATTAAATGGTTCTAAAACTGTTTCAAAGTTTCTTTTGAACCTCTTTAACCACTTGCCGACCGGTCACGTTGACCGTACTGCGGCAAAGTGGTTCGTTATCGTCCAGCGACGTAGTACTATGTCGCTGGACTCGTCCCCCTGTAGGCGCGCCCATGCTGTTTTCATTCACAGCGGGAGTCGGGCCAGGGGAGGAGCGGCGGCGATCGCTGCTGCTCTTCCCCGATCGTCGGGGAATCTAGTTTGGAGATCCGCCCGCCTGTGTAAACAAAGCGGGCGGATCTCCTCAGTGACAGGGAGTGACAGATCGCAGTGTTCAGCATAGCTGAACATCCGATCTGTCACTGACTCACTCAGTCACCTCCCCCACACACGTCAGTAAGCACCATGCATACATTAACCCCTCCCTCTCCAATAAAAATAACCCCTTCCCTGCCAGTGTAATTTTTACAGTAACAGTGCATATATATAGCACTGATTACTGCAGTATTGTCACTGGTAACCCCAAAAGTGTCAAAAATGTCAGTCAAGGGTCCGATCTGTCCGCTGCAGTGTCGCAGTCCCGCAAAAAAAATCGCAGATCGCCGCCATTACTCGTTAAAAAAAAAACACCAAAAATGACAGAAATCTTTCCCTTAGTTAGTAAACGCAATAACTTTTGCGCAAACCAATCAAAATACGCTTATTGTGATTTTTTTTAGCAAACATAGGTAGCAGAAAACAAATTGGCCAAAAATTTAAAAAAAAATTTGATTTTTACATTTTTTTTTGGGGGGGGGGGGAATTTCATATAAAAAAATGTTAAAAATATTGCTATTTTTTCAAAATAAACGCTCTTTTTTTGTTTATAGCGCAAAAAGTAAAAATCGCACAGGTAAACCAATACCACCAAAAGAAAGCTCTGTTTGTGGGAAAAAAAGGACGTAAATTTTGTTTGGGTATGGTGTCACACGACCGCGCAATTGTTAGTTAAAGTTGCACAGCGCCGAATCGCAAAAAGTGGCCTGGACGTAAGACAGCAAAATCCTCCGGTGGTAAAGTGGTTAAATTGCAGCAAAATCCCCTATGAGCAACACCAACACATTGGGATTGATTTACTAAAAGTCAGAGTGCAAAATCTGGTGCAGCTGTGCATGGTAGCCAATCAGCTCCTAACTTTGGCTTGTTCAATTAAGCTTTGCCAAAAAAAAAAAAAAAACTGGAAGCTAATTAGTTTCAGAGCTGCACCAGATTCTGCATTCTGCTGTTTTAGTAAATCAAACCCATTACGTTTTTTTTTTTTTGCTAATACTGGTGGTATCAACTTATTCCCACATTCTGATAAATCAGCAAATTCCAGTGAAAATTTGCACCCCATAGCTGATCCTTAATTTCTGATTATAACATTCCCTTTAAACCAAAAACAGTTATTATTCAAAACAAATTCCACAAAATGCTACATAAAAATTATTTTTCTTTTATTTCCATACCAGTATAGCTGTTCCAAAAAATGTCCTAAAGCTTACATCCCCTTTGTATTTTCTGTACGTAGAGAGAGAAATTTTATATCTTTCGAAAGCAATTTATTTTTCTTAATTTATTAACCTCCCTGGCGGTATGATTCTTTCCGATTTTAGGTGCTGAAAGCGGTACCATTATTTTGCATGTAATTGTAAAGAACGAGCAGCCCAAACCATCTATTTACATATGATTTTCTTTTCTACTGTGCGTTCTTCTTTATAACATCTCGGGTATGATAAAGTTTGAAACACAAAATCATAAATTATATTAATAAATAACTATAAATAAGTTAAAGTATGTATGTATATATATATATATATATATATATATATATATATATATATATATATATATATGTGTGTGTGTGTATACATATATTGTGGCTGGCCAGAGTTGGCTACATATATGAGATGGAGGAGACTTTGGCTATAAAACTGGAGAGAAACGATATCTTTCAAAAAATGTGGTCCCACTGGCAAACATTCACGGTCTCATCAGAATACAAAGACCTTATGGCAGCTCAATAAGACTTGATAGGTCATTCACTCAAATACGGATACATTGACAACTTTTACCCCACACCCTACTCCCTTCCTACCCCGTCCCGTTTCTTCTAATATCTCTACTTCTCACTCCTTTATATTCTTAATTTCTCATCTTTCTTTTTCTTCCTTTTTTCTGTTTTCTCTTCATTATATAGACGAGACACGTCATGTGACTCGTCTGTTTGATAATATCACAACAGTAACCGACTTACACTCCTCTTTATAGACTATAAACTTATAAAATGTATACATTTGGAAATTTATATGCAGGATTGTTTTCATTTATGCATCTCACACCTTCTCATCGAGACTGGATTGTAGATGCCGTATGTGAATGTTCATCAGCCTTACCTGAATGTTACTGAACAAAATGTCTAAACTTAATATGCACTTTACTATTGTAATGCATACTATTACTTGTTTGTTCATTTTCACGAATAAAAGTTTTATATTGAGAAAAAAAAAAAACATATATTGTGTGTGTGTGTGTGTGTATACATATATATATATATATATATATATATATATATATATATATATATATATATGTACGTGTATGTATACATATATATATATATGTCTGTGTGTGAATATATATATATATATATATATATATATATATATATATATATACACAGTATATACACATATATATATATATATATATATATATATATATATATATACACACATGAAAAGTACAGTAAAACTGCAGGAAAGGGCACTGGGGGGCAAACTAATGTGAATTTATTTTATTTTGTAATGTATCAGTGTGTTTGGTGTGTTTTACTATTTGAATTTGCCGCCGGTTCCACCCCCCTGCGAGCATCACATCGCAGGAGACGGAAGCCGGGTCACAGAGCATCGGGAGGAAGATCCGCCACCGCACACTGCCAGAATATATATCTGGATCCCAGGGACAAGGTGAGTACCCTCTCTTACAGGATCCAGCAATCTCCCTAGTGGTACCCCGAGTGTGGCTCAGGGTTACCGCTTTTGGCACTGAAATTTAACCCCGAGCCACACTCTGGAATACGGCTAAGGAGGTTAAAGAGGAATTCCAGGTTTGGATATATTTACATAGTTAAATTGGTCTAGCTTGGGCACAACAAAATATATTTAAATATTTTCCTCAGTAGACCTTTGTGTGCACCAAATGTCTTTGTAAACCTATATATTATCTTGTAAAAGTATTACCACTGTGCTGTACATAGCCGTGCAGAGAGCAGAGCTGTGCGAGGGGCCCATCAGGCTCCACCCACTACAGGCTGCCTGCAGAAAACTACAGGAGGGGGTGGAGACAAGACCAGTCCCCCTGCACAAGGAGAGAGAGAGCAGTGAGCGGTCTTTGTTACAGGAAGTCTCACACTGGATTACTGCACAGATCTGGAAGAAATACACAAAGCTCACTGAGATTCAAGATAGAATACTTATAACTCTTGTATTTTAGACAACATTTACTTATATTTAGCTGTTTTTGTCAAAATCTTTTTACTGTCATTTTAGCAAAATTGTACATACAAAATTAAGTGTATTATACAAAAAAAAAAAAATAAAAAAGAAATAAAGAGACCTTCACACAGTCAGGTTAACAATCAAAATTCTGTGACAAGTATAGTATAACCTCATCCAAGAGAACAAATCAAGATGTTTAAAATTACCCCCACACTCAATTTCTCAACCCTTTAACTGGCAATTAAGGTAGACAGAAAGGATGTGATCCCACTCAAGACCTTCCACAGGATTGTAAGTATCAGACATCATATACAATGTAGAGGATGATCTACAAGGCCAACACTTAGATCAGTGTGCATTAAAACTATAGATCGACCGATTATCGGCAAAGTCGATATATCGAGGGCCGATTTGCACATTCCCTGATATATCGGAATTCGGCCACCAAGGGGACCTATATTGCCAATATTTCGGGAAAGTGCTTGTACCGGAATGATGCCTGCAGCTAGAGGCATCACCCCGGTACCGGCGTCCATAGCTGACGGTCGGCTGTCTTGTAATGACATACGATGCAGCTGAGAAGCCGCTCAGCTTTCATTACAAGGATCGGGAGGGGACGCCCCCTCCCGCCGCCTTCCGTGGCTCGCCCGGGTCTCCCGTCCCACCAGGAGACCTGGCAACCAGCCTGCATGGCCGCCGAAGACCCGATCTAAGCCACATTCGGCTCTGATAGGGTCTCCGTGCAAAAACCCAGAAGCGATGTCATGAGTGACATCACTTCCTGGTACTGTCTGGTGCTGCCTGGTACTGTCTGGTACTGTCTGATTAAAAAAAAATGACAGCATTCAAAACAGCCAAACCTGGCGTTTTGAATGCTTTTAAGTGCAGATGAGAGGTTTGGGGTCTTGTAGACCCCCAGATCCCTCCAAAAAAAAATAAAAAATTTAAATGTACAAAAATATCAGCCCATATCGGCCGATACCGATATGCAATGGCCAAAATATTGGTATCGGTATCGGCAAAGAAAAACCGATATCGGTCGATCACTAATTAAAACAGGGCCCCCAAAATACAAGAACCATACAATTACCTCTAATAAGAGAGGCGGTTGATGTGAAAGAGATCCATCCACCTCAAACCTTGTCAAATTTTAGAGGTACATTCCTATTAGAATAGTTGGCCTTATAAAATAGAAGAGAGTTGTTCACCAGCGATTTCCAGGCTGTCAGTCAGCTTTCTTGCATTAAAAAATAACAAGGTAAGAAAAGTGTGAATTGGGAGTTCAGCTTTAATGTGTAAATATTTATTTTCTTCCTTATAATCTTTTCCTTTAGTCTTCCTTAAGCCCCTATTTTACTATTTTCCTAGTTTCCTTTCTTTATACTCAATGTAGTTTCCCTGGAAAGAGTTAGTAAGTCTCCATACGGCTTAATTGTTGTTCTATTTCTTATTCATAATTTTCTATTATGACCCAGGCCTCCCTGCCCCTTTATCGGCTGGTTTAATAAGAATGGCTTGATCTCTTTCTAAATTATGCAGTGTCTCTCTCTTTCTCCCCTTGAGAGGTTAAAATGTTTTGGCTTGTTAATCTCTAATGTTTCTACAGCTTTTAAATCCTTTTTCTTTTTTTAAGAATCAATGTATCCCCCATTTTTATATGTTGGATTAAAAGTATTTATTTGTTAACCACTTGCCGACCAGTCACGTTGACTGTACTGCGGCAAAGTGGTTAGTTATCGTCCAGCGACGTAGACCTACGTCGCTGGACTCCTCCCCTTGTGGGCGGCGCGAGCGCGCCGCCGGAGGCTCGCTCCCGCTGTATTCAGTCACAGCGGGAGTCGGGCCAGGGGAGGAGTGGCGGTGACGTAGGTCTACGTCGCTGGACTCCTCCACTTGTGGGTGGCGCGCGGGCGCCGCCGGAGGCTCGCTCCCGCTGTATTCAGTCACAGCGGGAGTCGGGCCAGGGGAGGAGCGGCGGTGATCACCGCCACTCTTCCCCGATCGTCGGGGAATCGAGTGTGGAGATCCGCCCGCTTGTGTAAACAAAGCGGGCGGATCTCCTAAGTGACAGACAGGGTCAGATTGCAGGGTTCAGCATAGCTGAACCTGCGATCTGTCCCTGTGTCACTCAGTCACCTCCCCCTATACATGTCAGTAAGCACCAGGCATACATTAACCCCTCCCTCTCCAATAAAATTAACCCATTCCCTGCCAGTGTCATTTTTACAGTAACAGTGCATATGTATAGCACTGATTACTGTAGTAATGTCACTGGTACCCCCAAAAGTGTCAAAAATGTCAGTCAAGGGTCCGATCTGTCCGCCGCAATGTCGCAGTCCCGCAAAAAAAAATCGCAGATCGCCGCCATTACTCGTTAAAAAAAAAAAGACCAAAAATGACAGAAATCTTTCCCTTAGTTAGTAAACGCAATAACTTTTGCGCAAACCAATCAAAATACGCTTATTTCGATTTTTTTTTTTACCAAAAATATGTAGCAGAAAACAAATTGGCCTAAAATGTTAAAAAATTTTGATTTTTACATTTATTTGGGGGGGGAATTTCATATAAAAACATTTGAAAAATATTGTAATTTTTTCAAAATTGTCGCTCTTTTGTTTATAGCGCAAAAAGTAAAAATCGCACAGGTGATCAAATACCACCAAAAGAAAGCTCTGTTTGTGGGAAAAAAAGACGTAAATTTCGTTTGGGTACGGCGTTGCATGACCACGCAATTGTCAGTTAAAGTCGCACAGTGCCGAATCGCAAAAAGTGGCCTGGACGTAAGACAGCAAAATCCTCCGGTGGTAAAGTGGTTAAAGTGGTATATTTAGATTCACAGAGCCCATGCTTTTTATGTGTGACAGTCTGTAGCTCGTTCTTTTCGTACCACTTTAAACACCTGGAAGAAGGTAAAAGTGTGAACATTCCTCACTGTAAAAGGATTCTATGATGGCCGGACGTAAGAGGATTGTAATCATCCTGTGGTCTCCCTGGAGCTGATTCCCATCTCCCACCTGAGATAAAGAGCTGGAGATAACACCATAAGCCTGTGTGACCTTCCCTAATAGAGGGTTCAGGCTATTTGGTAAGAGTCCATCTTTATTTGTGGTGGTGGTGGTGATCTCACCTGATGGAGGTTTTACATTTGGTATTGAAAACTTAAGAGTTTCTTCACATATTATCACCATTTTCGAACTTTTGGTCTATTAATAAGACTGTTTTCATTAGCACTTTCATTATTTGCATATGTTCATTTATTTGGTTTAGCAATGTATTTAACATTTAGATTTATTCTGAATCTTATTTGTTTTAATTGTGGATAACCATTACTTTTTTTTTTTTACATTGGCCTTCTAATGAATTTTTGTCCATCTTTAAAGAGTCCACCAGCCCACAAGTGTCACCCAAAGTCTCCCAAGCAGCCGGTCCTAAATAGACCATCGATGCCCTCTGGTGAACTCATGAGGTTCATAGTCGTTATGGGGACAAATATCATTCCTTTTCCATAGTTATTTAATGTACTCTTATTTGTTTGTCTGTTCTGAACATTTTCCACCCCCTCCTCATTTTCCTGCTCTCTTCCCTCTACTTTTCTTTTCTACACTGCACATCTCTACTCTTTCCTTCAATTCCCCTTAGGTAAAAGTTCCCTCTATCAAGATCTTCTTTATGTATAGGAAGCTGAAATCTTTTTTCCTGAGTATATCTATCATTTTCCCATTCACTCCATCATCTGGATACCCAGCATGATCTCTCCATCCAACTTTAGTCCTCCTGTTATGGCCTGGACTTGAACCTGGGACCTCTGCTATGTTTGGCAATGACTCTGATTGCTAAGCCACCTGAAATACTGACCAGTTCCCTGGACAATTTATTGAATGATCCTGCCTTGAATCTTGTTTGTCTTAAACCTTGAACTCTTTGCTCCTCCCATGAACTTCTTGATTTAAGCCATGTCTCTGCACTTCCTGTTTGCCAGATTATTGTGCCCTCTCCAGCCAATATCTTGCTTTTATCTCCAGCTGCTGTCCGTATCTTCGCTACCATTCTTTACTGACCTTTGACTTGTTCCTCGGCTACGCTTCTGCTTGATCCCAACCTGCTATATCTGCTACTAGATCCCGGCTTGCTCACCTTCAGGGCAATCCTGAAGACCGCGACCTGGTACAAATACGCAGTTAAGCCCATCTTCACCATCAGGAGCTGTGGTGAATACTGGTTAGTTACTTAGACCCCGCACCTCAGGTGAACCTGTGTCATCAGCCAGAGTGACCTGCATGTTTATCAGTCCCCCTTGTTGGTGGGTGGTGCCCAACTGCTATAGCTACTGGCCCTACTCCAGACTGTGGCACCTCCTCACCCCCCATATTGGACTGCCCCTATTATCCCCATGATGTTCATCTACTTAATTTGGATACCAATATTCAGTTTTATAACTCTAAATTTAATTATTGTGTTGAATTCCCCTTTTCTGTCTTCATCCTTTCTAATTCCCTTTTTCTTTCCTTTCTTCTTCCTTTCCTTTCTTGGGCATCCTTTTCATACATTTTCACTCTCTTGTTCTTGCAATCCATCATCATATCTTCATCATAGTCTTGTTACATAGTTACATAGTTGGGGAGGCTGAAAAAAGACTTCAGTCCATCCAGTTCAACCCAAAATGTGTGTGCGTGTGTGCTTACTGCTAACCGTACATTGTATACCCCTGTATGTTATGGTCTTTAAGGCGCCCATCTAATAGTTTTTTGAAATTATTGATGCTCCCTGCAGATACCACTGCTTGTGGAAGAGAATTCCACATCCTTACCGCTCTGATAGTAAAGAACCCCTTACGTAGTTTAAGGTTAAACCACTTTTCTTCTAGTTTTAGTTTGTTGCCCGGTGACTTATTGTATGTTGTCTTGTTGTTTTATTGCGTTTTTTTTTTGCTACAAATGTATTGTATTCCTTTCTTGTGATCATCCATTTCCCCTCTGTTAACCTCCTCTCTTCATTCTAAAAGTGTATATCTATTCTAATTGTGTAAAGACTAATATCTTCTAATCCTTGAAAGAGTGTCAATTTCGCTTTTAACTCCCACACTTCCATATGTCTTCTGACTATGTTACCCTAATATTCCCATATCATCATTTGTGTTAAATCCAAAGCATGATCATCTAATTTCTTATAAAAATTTTCTTTCGATCTCCTCACTTATTTGTATAATGTTGGGTTCCATGTACAATCTTGGAATTCTTTGTACTATTCCCAGATGTGGTTACATTTGTACCATAGTTTTATATCATCAATCCATACTTCATCTACCATCAGCGTCTCTAATTTTTTAAAATTTACTTCCAATTCAACGTCCTTCACTAACATTTTATTTTTTATCATTATTTATAAATTCCTTCTGCAAAACACTACAAAATATTGCATTAAAATACATTTACTATTCTTCCATCTATCTAAATGTCCCATCCCTGGTGCCAATATATCCACTTGCCGACTGCCTAACTGGGAAAATACATAATTTGTTTGACGGTAAATATCGGGGTTATGGCTGCAGCTAGATACCATAACCTTGGTATTTTCTTTTCCCTCAGGTGCTGGACTTTCAGATAAAAGTGATCCTTGCGGCAAAATCGCTGTGGCAAGACTTTTAGAAGTGGCAGGACGGGTACCCTCCCTCCCGAAGAATGAGTGTTTTGGCCCAGAAACATTTTTTTTTTTCAATCTATTTTTCAGCAATTAAAGTTGCCTTGGATATTTTCTTTGGTCTGGCACTTCTGTTCTGTATTCCTATGGTTTGAGCTACTGTGAAGTACCCAGTGGAAAAGCCTTGCTATGTGAGAGCTGCCTCGTCAGAGCTATTAAGCTTATTTGAAGTTCTCCTTCAACTGACTGCACATCCAAAATTGAAAATTCCCAGCACCTCTTTAAATTTGTTTTTCTGGAATGGAAGACATGACTGGCACTTGGGAGGGAAGTCGCCAGGCGAGATGCTAAGGATATGGAGGAAACAAGGTAGGAGCACACTGCGAGAGCTTGTTGGAACAAGATCAGAGAAACAAGGCAGGAGAACACTGGGAGAGCTTGTTGGAACAAGATCAGAGAAACAAGGCAGGAGCACACTGGGAGAGCTTGTTGGGACAAGACTGGAGAAACAAGACAGGACGCAGGAGTTATTTGAATGGACTCTGCAATGGGTTTGGTACTGTTATATGCTTTTAAGAGCATGTGGAGGTAACTGTCTACTAAAGAATTACATTCATGTTTAACCTCCTTAGCGGTATTCCCGAGTGTGGCTCGGGTGAAATTTTTGTGCCATTAGCGGTAACCCGGAGCCACACTCGGGGTACCGCCAGGGAGCATCGCTGGATCCTAGTAGAGGGTACTCACCTTGTCCCCGGGATCCCTCAATGTGTCCCTTTGGCATATTTCTTCCACCCGATGCTGTGAGCCCCGGCTTCCGTCTCCTGCGACGTGACGCTCGCAGGGGGGTAGAACCAGCGGCAAATTTGAAAAGTAAAACACACAAACACACTGATATATTGTAATAAAATAAATTGACATTAGTTTGCCTCCCAGTGCCTTTTACTGCACTATATATACATATATATAAATAATATATGTATAAGTATCTATCTATCTATCTATCTATCTATCTATCTATCTATCTATCTATCTATCTATCTATCTATCTATCTATATATATATATATATATATATATATATATATATATATACTGTATATATACTTTAACTTATTTATAGTTATTTATTATACAGTAAACCCCCCTCCATTGCGGGGGTTACGTTCCGGACCCAGCCGCGAAAAGTGAAATTCCGCGAAATAGAAAAACCCTATTAAAATGCATTGTAGGCATGATTTTTTTACTGTCACTGTACGTGTAGAAGCATTTTAAGGTCTTTAAACACACTTTTAAAACAATAGAAACTCATTTAAACACATAAAAGATACTGAGAGACATAGCAAGAGCTATGAAAAACACAAAAATCTTTCATTTTTAATGATTTATATAGTAAAATAACATTACAAAAAAAACCGCGAATTACCGGGACCGCAAAAACTGAACCGCGATGTAGCGGGGGATTACTGTATTATAATTTATGATTTTGTGTTTCAAACTTTATCATACCCGAGATGTTATAAAGAAGAATGCACAGTAAAAAAAAAAAAAACATATGTAACTAATTGGTTTGGGCTGCTCGTACTTACGAATTACTAGCAAAATAATTGTACCGCTTTCAGCACCTAAAATTGGAAACAATCATACCTCCAGGGAGGTTAAACAACAGGAGATAAACATGAGGAGAAAGCACAGGATGGACCTTCTGAGTGTGCTTCTGCTCCTTCACTATCCAACCACACAAGCTGGTGAGGGCTCAGATGAAGCTCTGTTGTTCAGGAACCTGGCTGACAAGGTATCTGAATTAAAAAACTGGTTGATCAGAGTTATTATTTTTGGTAGGACAAGACAGGTCACACTTGGTAAATTTGACTGTGAATTCAGCTGTTTGTCTGGACTTCAACTTTAAAAAATGTTCACATTAAATTTCCTTTGATAATTTTGGCAAAGTATGGATTTAAAATAAAACTGAATATTAATTTGTGTGAGCCTTTCCATTTTATTTTGGCCTTATTATATTTTGAATGCAGGTATTGTCAGGATTGAGCATTTTTTCTCATGAGGTTGCATTTTAGTATGAATAGCACTGCATCCCTAGTTATAATTGTAGGCGCTAAAAGCACAATTAGGAAATGGGATTTTCTGCAGAGCCAAATTCTCAGAAATAAAGTCCCAACTCAAAACATTTACAAATTATTTGTACATTTTATAATATACAAAAGGTTAAAATAAAGTAAAACCAACATTCAAATTTTTATTTACCGACCCTTATGTTGGGCCTAAATCTCATCCTACATGCTGTTTTACTCTCAGACCAGAACCCAATACTAGAACATCATGCAATGCCATACACTGTAGCTATTGGATAACATTAATAGTATGATAATCCTCAATAGTTGGAGATTGTGCGTCTGTAGTATGCAAGAAGGTCCCAATGCATTTTGCAGTAATCACTTCTTCAGGAGACTTACGAAAGGTATCATCTACAGCAAAGTGTATCTATAGATGATGCTGCATATTACGCAGTGGTGGAGAAGAAACCCCTAAAGCTGTAGCCCAAAGATCAGAAAGGAATGAAGTAGGCAGCAAGGAGCCCTAAAGTAATGCCTCGTACACACGCATCGATAGTTGGCCGTGAATTTTAGGCCAACGTCCGATCGGCCGATTTTCAGCTTGTTAGTATGATGCTTTCGACAACCGACTCCGACTTTTCGCCTGAATAAAATCTGGTGTGCATGCTATAAAATTTTTGTTGGCCATCAACACAACGGCCGATTTTCCGTCAGTCAGTACAGATTTCGGCAGACAAAAATCTGATGAGCAAGACTGGGCATGCTCAGAGAAGAAAAAAAACACGGAAAGTAAACCAGAACATGACATCACTTCTGAAGTTGGTTTTTGTTGGCCGAGAAAATTTGTGTGCAGTCTAGAGCACATTTCAACCAACACAACAACACTGGACAAAAGTCGGCCGATAATCTTTGCGTGTGTACGAGGCATTAGGGCCATCCATGTAAATGAAGACAAGGTGTGTCACCAATAGATTGGTGGAAAAAGTAATGATTCTTCCAAGGATCACCCAACAGGATCATGCTTAACTATATGCATCAGCTGTCCTCCTACTCCAAAGGATGCCAATCAACAAGTGAACCACGCATCAGCAATTTTTGTTTTAGCCAATGGGAAGCATTTTCAGGTGCTCCCATTGAAGTCTATCAATGACAAAAATCTCTGACTCTGCCCCAAAGAAGCTCATGCACTTTTATGAGCTTCAAGTGACAAGCTTTAGGTGAAACAATGCTCGGGTATGAACAGGAACCTTTAAATACTGCATCACGGGAATCTTGATGTTGAGCATTGAAGAGCTTCAGGAAACACACTTCAAATTGCTCAGGTGTGAATGGGATCTAAAAGCAGACCTTTTTTTAATAAATTAGACCATGGAGGTGATTTACTAAAAATGTAAAGTCTCAAAATCTGGTGCAGCTGTGCATGGTAGCCAAGCTTCTAAATTCAGCTTGTTCAACCACTTTTGACAAAATAAACTGGAAGCTGATTGGCTTCTATATAGAGCTGCACCAAATCTGGTCTGTTTATACTACTAACCCACCTTTACAGAGTTCGCTTGTGCAGAAGATTTACAGAAAGCTAATATGAAGACAAATTAAAGGTTTTTAGTCTAGCTAAAAAAACAAAAATAAGTAAAACACGTTTAACAATATGTTAAAAACCAGATCATTGGATTTAAAGTTTTTTCTTTTTGTATGTATGCCAAGAGTTTGGCTCAAATATATTTTGTTCTTTCTTTCCTTCTCTTCCGTGGCATGTTGAAATATACAGTAGACTTGTGTCTCTTTTTTTTTTTCCTGCAGACCTGATCTGGAGCATGCTGTAATATCCCATGACATCTCTGAGTAACAAGGGCTGTAGGACTCGAATTCCCTTTTTTACTTAAAGTTCCACCTTGAAAGCTCATTATTTGCAGATATCCAGAGGGAACGACTTGTATTGTGTGTGGTGATGGTCGACAAGTTTTGACATGTTGGCCAAGAGCTGATGCATGTTGCTATTTTAATTAAATGAAGCACAGATGCACTATGCAATACTTCCTCCCAGAAGTTATGAGAGATGACTGCAGTAAATAAACTTTGCCTCTAAAGTGATTCTCTCTCCGATGTCTCTGAAAGGAGAGGAGGGAAGAAAGAATCTGCTTATTTTTAGTCTTCTTATCAGTTGAAACTAATTCAATGCACCATTTAGGCAAAAAAACCACTGATGTGCACCTGTCACCATGGATTAAATGTATTAAAATAACATACAGTTCGAAAATGCCTGTAAAGTAACCACAACAACAGTAGGAAAAATATTCATGTTTATTTTATTTAAATGTTTTACTCTCCGAGAGATTTATATTTCTGTCCATCTAGACTAGTGATCTCCAAACTGTGGCCCGCAGGCCACATGCGACCCTTTACCTACCCTAATCTGGCCCTTGGGGTACTATTTCTTCCACTAATACGAGGCAATAATCTTCCCACTGACATCAATAGAGGGACGTAATTCCCCCATTGACAACAATGATAGGGCACTATTCCTTTCACTAATACGAGGCAATAATCTTCCCACTGACATCAACAGAGAGATGTAATTCCCCCATTGACAATGATAGGGCACTATTCCTTTCACTTATACCAATAACAGGGCACTATTCCTCCCACTGATACCAATAATGGGGCACTATTCCGTCCACTAATACCAATAATGGGGCACTATTCCTTCCACTAATACAAGGCAATAATCTTCCCACTGACACCAATAGAAGGTTGTAATTCCCCCATTGACACCAATGATAGGGCACTATTCCTTCCACTAATACCAATAACGGGGCACTATTCCTCCCACTGATACCAAATATGGGGCACTATTCCTCCCACTACTATCAATAATGGGGCACTATTCCTCCCACTACTACCAATAATGGGACACTATTCCTTCCACTAATACCAATAACAGGGCACTATTCCTCCCATTGATACCAATAATGGGGCACTATTCCGTCGACTATTACCAATAATGGGACACTATTCCTTCCACTGATACCAATAATGGGGCACTATTCCTCCCACTGATACCAATAATGGGGCACTATTCCTTCCACTAATACCAATAATGGGACACTATTCTTTCCACTAATACCAATAACGGGGCACTATTCCTCCCACTGATACCAATAATAGGGCACTATTCCTTCCACTAATACCAATAATGGGGCAGTATTTCTTCCACTAATACCAATAATGGGGCAATATTACTTCCACTGATACCAATAATGGGGCACTATTCCTTCCACTAATACCAATAATGGGGCACTATTCCTTCCACGAATACCAATAATGGGGCACTATTCCTTCCACTAATACCAATAATGGGGCATAATTCCTTCCACTAATACCAATAATGGGGCAGTATTTCTTCCACTAATACCAATAATGGGGCAATATTACTTCCACTGATACCAATAATGGGGCACTATTCCTTCCACTAATACCAATAATGGGACACTATTCTTTCCACTAATACCAATAACGGGGCACTATTCCTCCCACTGATACCAATAATAGGGCACTATTCCTTCCACTAATACCAATAATGGGGCAGTATTTCTTCCACTAATACCAATAATGGGGCAATATTACTTCCACTAAAACCAATAATGGGGCACTATTTCTTCCACTAATACCAATAATGGGGCACTATTCCTTCCACTAATACCAATAATGGGGCAGTATTCTTTCCACTAATACCAATAATGGGGCACTATTCCTTCCACTAATACCAATAATGGGGCACTATTCCTTCCACTAATACCAATAATGGGGCAGTATACCTTCCACTAATACCAATAATGGGGCACTATTCCTTCCACTAATACCAATAATGGGGCAGTATTTCTTCCACTAATACCAATAATGGGGCACTATTCCTTCCACTAATACCAATAATGGGGCACTATTCCTTCCACTAATACCAATAATGGGGCACTATTCCTTCTACTAATACCAATAATGGGGCAGTATACCTTCCACTAATACCAATAATGGGGCACTATTCCTTCCACTAATACCAATAATGGGGCAGTATTTCTTCCACTAATACCAATAATGGGGCCAGTGTTGGGGTAGTTACTCAAAAAATGTAACTAGTTACTAGTTTCTTCTGTAAATTGTAACGAGATTACTTTACTAGTTACTGCATATGAAAAGTAACTTCACTACTTATTACTTTACTTTCCTCTTTCTTAATTGACCGTGTAGAAGAAGATACATGACACTCTTTCTGCATAGAGTTTATTGTATAAACACAGGCTTTGGGAAACATGAGAACAAAACCTGAAAAAACAGAATAAAACATAAAGTGCAACAAAAAGTCATAAACTTCCTCCCTCTCTATTCTTGGAAATAACGATTGTATCGCACGGCTTGGGTAACGCAGGAAAGCGCGTTCCTATAGCCTAGTAAAGTAGTGTAGTTACTTCCTATAGCCTAGTAAAGTAGTGTAGTTACCAATATTAGTATTGTAACTAGTTACGTTACTTCGTTACCAAAAAAAGTAATGTAGCTACTGTAATCTGTTACTTTGTAACTAGTTACCCCCAACACTGAATGGGGCACTATTTCTTCCAGTAATACCAACAATGGGGCATAATTCCTCCCACTAATACCAACAATGGGTACTATTTCACCCACTAATATCAATGATATCAATCAATCTATGGTTTTAATAAATATATTAATATTTTTTGTTATTTTCTTTACAGGACGGGGAAACCTGCAGCACTGGGGGCGGGCACAGTGAAATAGGGGCACATGGGGAAGGGGGGTCAGAAGCAGGCACAACAGGGAGGGGGATCGGTGTAGGGGAAGCAAACATAGGATTGATGCCCTGTGTCTACATCTTTCCCTGCAGGAGCTGAAATCTGGCAGGAGGGGAAGAAACTGTCTTTCAGCTGCTGCTGAGAGCCACACATGGCTTCCTTCCTTAATTGCCCCTCTGCCCGACCGCACTGATTTCTCATGCTGCTGGGGCCCGGGCCCCATACAGGTGGACTGGTGCCCCCCCCCCCTATCGGGGGCCCTGCCTACAACAGATGAGTTTATCAGTCAGCTTTTACTTCAGTCACTTAATCTCTAGTCACATTGCTCTCTCCTTCTATCAGCATGCTCCTTGCACTGCAGTGCAACCGATTGGTGCCTTGCATTGCCTCTAGCTCTCCCAGTCTGAGCTCTACTGTACAGGGACTGTACCAAGTCAAACTCAAGTCTTTACATTGCTTGCATTTAAAAAAAACATACACTCAGTGATGTACCAATGAATACTGAGCAGCATTAATTTGTGTCTTTAACATCTTCCAAATGTTTAACTTTAATAAAAATATCATTTCATGAGTCAATACATGGCCTTTCATTATTTAGCCTTGTCTCCGAATCTGCGGAAACATTTCTTTCTCTACTGTACATATTCACTGACTCACTGACTGGTATAGGTCAGAGCAGCTGACAAGCAGCCAGTGTACTGTACTCATTACCAGTGCAATGACGGTAATGGAGACTCGTTGTGTAGGGGAGATTGATCAGTGTACATTTCATGATTAAACATTACATTGTGATGCCCGGTGACTTCACAAGAGACTTCCGCTCCGTATCCAGTGATAAATGGAAATTCGTTTTATTAGTCATTCCTCACAGATCCATCGTAGCATAAATAATAAAGTGCCTATACGCAGCAGATTGCCTGTGCCAGTTGTACACAATACCAACCTTAAAATGTTACTATAAATATTCATGATCGCTGACGCCATTGTTTCTTATTAAAAAGACTCCATCACTCTTTATACTCCATGTATTTACACAGGATAAAGCAGATCTAAACCCCAGCTGAATGAAATCTAGTTAAAGCACTATATTTAATTAATGGCTGCAATGTTTGTTTTTCGTTAAACCGTTCTTCCCCATTTTTGTGCATTATATTTTCTATGTCAGTGCTGCAGATCTCCCGCATTCTCTTTCAACTGCTTCCTGTCTACATGCATTCACTCCAGCAGTGGCTGCACATCATTGGCCTGGATTAGCTTTTTGATGGTGACAAAAACTCTGTAACTAAATTTTCCTGACCTCTGCACTCCCAGTGGTACTTATTCCTGACCTCTGCTCCTACTTCAAGCGTTACTTATGTCTGACCACTGAAATCTGCATATTGCTGACTCTTGAACGCTGCCCTCTGTGCGTTACTTTCTCCTGACCCCTGCACCCTGTGTGTTACTTACACCCAATCCCTTCACTCTGTGTATTACTTACATCTGGCTCATGCCCTCTGTGCGTTACTTACTCCTGAGTCCTGACCCCTGCACTCTGTGTGTTACTTACTCCTGGCCTCTGCTCCTACTTCAAGCGTTACTTATATCTGACCACTGAAATCTGCACATTACCTACTCCCGACCGCTGCCCTCTGTGCGTTACTTACTCCTGACCCCTGCACTCTGTGTGTTACTTACACTCAATCCCCGCACTCTGTGTATTACTTACATCTGGCCCATGCCCTCTGTGCGTTCCTTACTCCTGACCCCTGCACTCTGTGTGTTACTTACTCCTGGCCTCTGCTCCTACTTCAAGCGTTACTTATATCTGACCACTGAAATCTGCATATTACCTATTCCCGACCACTGCCCTCTATGCGTTACTTACTCCTGACGCCTGCACCCTGTGTGTTACTTACACCCAATCCCCGCACTCTATGTATTACTTACATCTGGCCCATGCCCTCTGTGTGTTACTTACTCCTGACCCCTGCACTCTGTGTGTTACTTACTCCTGACCTCTGCTCCTACTTCAAGCGTTACTTATATCTGACCACTGAAATCTGACATTGCCGACTCCTGAACGCTGCCCTCTGTGCTTTACTTACTCCTGACCCCTGCACCCTGTGTGTTACTTACACCCAACCCCCGAACTCTGTGTATTACTTTATATCTGGCCCATGCCCTCTGTGCGTTACTTACTCCTGACCCCTGCACCCTGTGTGTTACTTACTTCTGACCTCTGCTCCTACTTCAAGCGTTACTTATGTCTGACCACTGAAGTCTGCACATTACCTACTCCTGACCGCTGCCTTCTGTGCGTTACTTACTCCTGACCCCTGCACCCTGTGTGTTACTTACACCCAATCCCCGCACTCTATGTGTTACTTACACCCAACCCCTGCACTCTGTGTGTTACTTACATCTGGCCCATGCACTCTGTGTGTTACTTATTCCTGACCCCTGCACTCTTTCCATTCCTTACTCCTACCCTCTGCACTCTGTGAAGTACTTACTCTTGCATAGCTCCCAACTGTCCCTGAGTTGGAACAAACTCCCTTTGTCCCTCTTTCCTCCTATTTTGTCCCTCATTTTGGTCTGATCTATATAGTTGTATATAAAATGCACTATTTATCTTTCAAAATGTGTTTCCCAGTCCTAAACCTTTCATCCAAATTCTAAATTGCTGCATTTGTACATTTCAAAAGCCAATATAAAGGGAAATAGTGTTAAAAAAAAGCAATTTTGGATTTAAACAATTTAAGACCGGAAGAAAAGTAATATACTGCGCTAACTGGACTATATAGGAAGCACAAAACAACTGACAAACTGTGTTGTTATCAAACATAAAATAAAATATAAAAGTTCAGCACTAAATTGATGAGTGAACCATAACAGTTCACATTACACAAAAAAATAAATAAACCAAAATAGTTCAAATGTGACCAAAAATGATGATCATAAATAAAAGTCCCATGTGTGAAGGTGCAGTGATATATCCAAAGTGGTAGAAGTGATCACAGTGGTTGCCAGATCCCGACACCAATGGAGAAAGATATATAGATAAGCGCTCACCAGATGTCATGGACACACATTACCATATAGCATATGGATCATATGAGGCTCATACCCTGGATTCCTCTCCATCAGACTGCACCCACGGACAATCCAAAGATAAGTATCAAATGGAGTGAAGAGATGCTGAAAATCTCGCTCAACGTGTGATGTGCCATAAGCGTACAAACCAAAGGAAAAGAACATAGTGTAAAACTGCTAAAACAGGTTTATTAATCAGGCAGAAATACACTTACAAGCATCCACTGGTACAGACAAATAATATGCAATCAAGGCAGGCTGTCTATAACGAGATATTGACGCGTTTCGTCGTATCAGAAATTTTCAAAGGATATTGAACAATTGGTACCAATCACTCCTGTATCCATTCATCACTGAGGAATGCCTCAGAGCACTTCCTATTTATTCATCTGTGCAGCTGAGGTTGCAGAGAAAGGGACTGATAAATCTTTGCCCTCATTTTTGGCCAGGGGTCCCTGTCAGGTAGGCTCTATGGCAGGGGTGGAAAACTTAATTTCAGTGTGGGCCACATCAGCATTATGGTTGCCCTCAAAGGGCCGGTTGAATCTGAAGAACGAGATGTCCAGTGCATCTCACCCCCCTTACATCAGATGTCAAGAGCCCAAATCACCATCAGAAGTCCCAAAACCTCCCTTACATCACAGTGCAACCCACTTACCTGCTGCCTGAAAGAAGCTTGGGTAGGAGCTGGGAAACAAAAAAGTTTGAATCTGGAGGAGGATCCTAGGAGGGTGGGAGTCTGCTGAAAGCGAAAACCAGGGGAGGCTGATATGAGGGGTTCTTTGGCTGCACAGAGAGGTGCAGGATCTGTAGGAGGAGTTTTGTCTTTTATGCTGACAACTGCTGAGACGGGGGCAGAGAGGACACTTTCCATGGCTGCACAGAAAAAAAGAAGGATCTGGCGGAGGAGTTCTGTCCTCTTCTCTGCTGCCAACTGCTGAGATAAGATGAGGATGAAGGGAATGCCGCAGCTGGAGGAGATGTGCGAGGGCCACATGAAATGGCCTGGAGGGCCGAATTCGGCCCGTGGGCCTTGTGTTTGACACATGTGCTCTATGGGGTCCTGTGATTTCTAACAGCAGCCCTTTCTCCTCCTCATAGGTTCACATATAATGAAGCAGAGGGGAAGGGGGGGGGGGGGTCACAATTTGGCATCTTTGCCCTGGGCACTGGATGATCTTGTCCTGGCACTAATAATAGGAAATGAAAGGTCTGGTGCGCTAAATGATGAGGTGTGACTCTCTTGTGTATAATGGTGAGCAGTGCCAAACCAAATCAAAAGGCAAATTAACTAATTGCCAAAAACTACATAAATACCACATACATTAAAAATAGTGTATAGGTATGCCTTACAGAAGTTTCCCACACATCAGGAAATATCCAAGGCAACCCAAAGAAGTGCAAAATAGTTTCCAAGTGTTGATATCTACAGTCCAAAAATGTGTGCAGTGACAAAAGCCAGTGACAGTCCAAACAATAGGTGCAGATAAAATAAGAGCGATGCTTCAGACGACCACCATGTGTCAAGTATAAACTCCTGATGTCCCACCACCTGTTCCGGTTTTCTTCATACCAGCAGATAAATAGTTAGGGCGTAAAGACAGCCACCTCAAGAACAGACTCCTAGTGTCAGAAAGAGAGGTATATATCTTCCCCCACCTCTTAAGCGGGGTAGGTGGGCCTCTTACCAGATAACGGAGGATTTTAGGCCTGTATATACTCCCATCTAGGGACTCTCTCCTTCCTCCACTCCGGGTCACCTCTGGGGTGAATAAGCTGGAGAACTCCTGTGGTCTTACGCTACTGTTCTGGTTCCCCTATATCTCCAATTGGCTGGTGCACAACAGCTGACCCTCTGTGATTGGCTGGCTTGGTCTGTTCAGTGAAACGAAGAGTGGGATGGAACGCTGGCTTCTTTAACAATGAGAGCGCTGCGCGGGGGGGAGAGTCGGCTGTATTGCCGGAGGTGAGTCGACGTATGGAGCTGGGCGGGACGGGATTGGGAAGCCCCTCGACTGCGGCACTCTGCCCCGTCCATTAGTCTCACCTCCACCGGACTATAGTGTTCTGCTGTGAGGAGGGATAGTCCTAAAGGAAGGTACGCACTCAGTCCTGGGGAATTCTCCCCTGCTAGTATGTGTAGACTTGTCCCAGTGTGCTACGTTAATAGGAAATACCTAGACAAGAACCTTCATGTCAGGACCAGCAGATATTATTTCAATAAAAGCTTCAGATGTAAAAATACTAAAAAATGGGAAAGTTACAGTAACGACTTAGGAATTGTATGAAATTTTAATGGTTGGGTATTTAGCTCTTTTTTTTTGAGTGGGTTGGGGCATAAATTGATAAACCAAACCTAAAAAGTGGCAATAATTAGGGAAAACAGAGAGAAATGCATCCAAAGGGGAGACCGCTGTTTCCAAAGAAAGACAGTTCAACGCGGCGGATGGAGCGGAGTCTCGCTGTTGGCGCCAGAAGTGGGATACAGGCTGGATCCGTATGACATGTGCCCCCAGAAGCTCACCAGGCATAGCAATGTAAATTGAGAGAGACAGAAGGAAGTTCCTGCAGTACCGCCCGCTCATCTGTAACACCGCAGACATTTTCGGCCGTCCTACTTCCTGGTTCGCGTCCTCCGGCCACCTGATTGGCACAGAGGCGCGATAACGTCACTCCTGGGAATGCGCGCGGGTGCCGCCATTCACGGCACAGGGCTCTGAAGGAACGGCACGGGCACCGTTTCTTCAGAGCGCATGCACTGGTGACGTCATCGGCTGCATGCAATGTAAATATATCCTAAACGGTGCAAGTTTAGGAAATATTTACAGTACCTATAGGTAAGCCTTATTATAAGATCACCTATAGGCACAAGTCATTAAAGGGGGTTTACAACCTCTTTAACAAAAGTGGAGTTATACTTTAAAATACTAAAAAATTTGAAAGTTACAGTAATGACTTAGGACTCGTTTGAAATTTTAATGGTTGGGTATATAGCTCTTTTTTTTTGGGGGGGGGGGGGGTTTGGGCATAAATTGATAAACCAAACCTAAAAAAGCGGCAATGATTAAGGAAAACAGAGGGGAATGTATCCAAAGGGGAGACCGCTGTTTGCAAAGAAGGACAGTTCAACGCGGCGGATGGATAGGAGTCTCACTGTTGGCGCCAGAAGTGGGGTACAGGCCGGATGCGTATGACGTGTGCCCCCAGAAGCTCACCAGGCATAGCAATGTAAATTGAGAGAGACAGTTGGGAAGAGGTATTATAATTTATGCTAATTTAAAATGACAGAATGGGAGCGCACCGTATCTCCTTTCATCTCCGTTTACAAAATGACATGATTATCACTTTCCTGAGTGCTGGGCCAGGCTCACTAAATGGGGTTTTTTATGTTCGCAGTCTACACCATGTTCAAGGAACGCGCAGTTAGCGGTTGTTCATGGCTCTGCCCAAAACTCCAAGCAGCTGTGCCGCACTTTCCCGATGTGCTCATGTACGAGCTGTAATTAGCATTTGTATGTATTAATATGTGAAAGCGGTAATTTTCTCTTCTGCATATTTCTCCTTACTTAATTAAAAATTGATAAATTTGTTTTATGTACAGTGCTTCCGGAAAGTATTCACAGCGCTTCACTTTTTCCACGTTTTATTATGTTCCAAATTCCAAAATGGGCTAAATTAATTATTTTCCTTAAAATTCCACAAACAATACCCCATAATGACAGCGTGAAAGAAGTTTGAAATTTATTTTTTAAAAAAATGAAAAAATATTTTTAACAATATTATTAATTTGTGAAAACTGTAATTTTCTCTGCATATTTCTCTTTACTTAATTAAAAATGGATAATGTTTTATGTACAGTGCATCCGGAAAGTATTCACATCGCTTCACTTTTTCCACATTTTGTTATGTTACAGCCTTATTCCAAAATGGGCTAAATTAATTATTTTCCTTAAAATTCCAGAAACAATACCCCATATTGACAACGTGAAAGAAGTTTGTTTGAAATCCTTTCAAACTTATTAAAAATAAAAAATGAAAAAAAAAATCACATGTACATAAGTATTCACAGCGCTTCAATTTTTCATAATTTGTTATGTTACAGGCTTATTCCAAAATGGGCTAAATTAATTATTTTCCTTAAAATTCTACAAACAATACCCCATAATGACAGCGTGAAAGAAGTTTGAAATTTAACTTTAAAAAAAATGAAAAAATATTTTTAACAATATTATTTATTTGTGAAAACTGTAATTTTCTCTGCATATTTCTCCTTATCTAATTAAAAATTGATAATGTTTTATGTACAGTGCATCCGGAAAGTATTCACAGCGCTTCACTTTTTCCACGTTTTGTTATGTTACAGGCTTATTTCAAAATGGGCTAAATGAACTATTTTCCTTAAAATTCCACAAACAATCCCCCATAATGACAACGTGAAAGAAGTTTGTTTGAAATCTTTGCAAATGTATTAAAAATAAAAAATGAAAAAAAAAATCACATGTAAATAAGTATTCACAGCGCTTCAATTTTTCATAATTTGTTATGTTACAGGCTTATTCCAAAATGGACTAAATTAATTATTTTCCTTAAAATTCCACAAACAATACCCCATAATGACAGCATGAAAGAAGTTTGAATTTTATTTAAAAAAATAAATAAAAAATATTTTTACCATTAATAATTTGTGAAAGCTGTAATTTTTCTCTGCATATTTACTTAATTAAAAATTGATAATGTTTTATGTACAGTGCATCCGGAATGTATTCACAGCGCTTCACTTTTTCCACGTTTTGTTATGTTACAGGCTTATTCCAAAATGGGCTAAATTAATTATTTTCCTTAAAATTCCACAAACAATACCCCATAATGACAGCGTGAAAGAAGTTTGAAATAAATTTTTTAAAAAAATGAAAAAATATTTTTAACAATATTATTAATTTGTGAAAACTGTAATTTTCTCTGCATATTTCTCTTTACTTAATTAAAAATGGATAATGTTTTATGTACAGTGCATCCGGAAAGTATTCACAGCGCTTCACTTTTTCCACGTTTTGTTATGTTACAGGCTTATTCCAAAATGGGCTAAATGTATTATTTTCCTTAAAATTCTAAAAACAATCCCCCATAATGACAGTGTGAAAGAAGTTTGAAATAAATTTTTAAAAAAAATGAAAAAATATTTTTAACAATATTATTAATTTGTGAAAACTGTAATTTTCTCTGCATATTTCTCTTTACTTAATTAAAAATGGATAATGTTTTATGTACAGTGCATCCGGAAAGTATTCACAGCGCTTCACTTTTTCCACGTTTTGTTATGTTACAGGCTTATTCCAAAATGGGCTAAATTTATTATTTTCCTTAAAATTCTACAAACAATCCCCCATAATGACAACGTGAAAGAAGTTTGTTTGAAATATTTGCAAATGTATTAAAAATAAAAAAAATTAAAAAATCACATGTACATAAGTATTCACAGCACTTCAATTTTTCACATATTGTTATGTTACAGCCTTATTTCAAAATGGGCTAGATTAATTATTTTCCTTAAAATTCCACAAACAATACCCCATAATGACAGCCTGAAAGAAGTTTGAAATTTATTTAAAAAAAAAAATGAAAAAATATTTTTAACATTAGTATTAATTTGTGAAAACTGTAATTTTCTCTGCATATTTCTCTTTACTTAATTAAAAATGGATAATGTTTTATGTACAGTGCATCCGGAAAGTATTCACAGCGCTTCACTTTTCCCACGTTTTGCTATGTTACAGCCTTATTCCAAAATGGACTAAATGAATTATTTTCCTTAAAATTTTACAAACAATATCCCATAATGACAGCGTGAAAGAAGTTTGAAATTTAACTTAAAAAAAAATGAAAAAATTTTTTTTAACAATATTATTTATTTGTGAAAACTGTAATTTTCTCTGCATATTTCTCCTTATCTAATTAAAAATTGATAATGTTTTATGTACAGTGCATCCGGAATGTATTCACAGCGCTTCACTTTTTCCACGTTTTGTTATGTTACAGGCTTATTCCAAAATGGGCTAAATTAATTATTTTCCTTAAAATTCCACAAACAATACCCCATAATGACAGCGTGAAAGAAGTTTGAAATAAATTTTTTAAAAAAATGAAAAAATATTTTTAACAATATTATTAATTTGTGAAAACTGTAATTTTCTCTGCATATTTCTCTTTACTTAATTAAAAATGGATAATGTTTTATGTACAGTGCATCCGGAAAGTATTCACAGCGCTTCACTTTTTCCACGTTTTGTTATGTTACAGGCTTATTCCAAAATGGGCTAAATGTATTATTTTCCTTAAAATTCTAAAAACAATCCCCCATAATGACAACGTGAAAGAAGTTTGTTTGAAATATTTGCAAATGTATTAAAAATAAAAAAAATGAAAAAATCCCATGTACATAAGTATTCACAGCACTTCAATTTTTCACATTTTGTTTTGTTACAGCCTTATTTCAAAATGGGCTAAATTAATTATTTTCCTTAAAATTCTACAAACAATACACCATAATGACAGCGTGAAATAAGTTTGAAATCCTTGCAAATTTATTAAAAATAAAAAAATAAAAAATCACATGTACATAAGTATTCACAGCCATGACATTAAAAATTGAGCTCAGGTGCATCCTGTGTCCACTGATCATCCTTGAGATGTTTCTACAACTTAATTGGAGTCCACCCCCCCCTCCCGCCGCCTTTCGTGGCTTCGCTCGGGGCTCCCGTCCCACCGAGCACCCAGTCGGCACGTCCGCCGGCTGGATGGATGCGGAACGGCATCGATCGGGTCTCCGATGACGTAACCTGGAGGCGGCGTCCATGACGTCACTTCCGGGTTACCGTGCTGCAAAAGGCGGCACATTTGAAAAACGGCTGTATGCAAAAATGCCGTTTTTGGCGTTTTGCATAGAGGGAAGTGTAGTGGAGGGGTCTAGGGTCCCTCCCCTCCATCCCGCCATAAAGTGTACCTGTCACTGCCTATTGCTGTCACAAGGGATGTTTACATTGCTTGTGACAGCAATAAAAGTGATCCGATTTTTTTTTTTTAAAAAAACCTGTAATAAAGTTAAAAAAAACGAAAAAAATAAATAGAAAAAAAAAAAAATTTAGCCGCCCCCGTCACCGTTAGCTCGCGCACAAAAAAAACGTATACACAAGTCGAGCCGCGAATGAAATCGCTGTTCAAACCACACATGTGAGGTATCGCCGCGATCGCCAGAGCGTGGGCAATAATTAAAAAAAAAGAGCTATACTCTAACTCTAAACTGGTAACCGTTAAATAAATTTTAAGCGTCGCAGATTGAGATCTCTATTGACCGTAGTTTGTCGCCATCCCACGGGGGGGGGGGGGGGGGGTGCAATTTTAAACCGTAACATGTTGGGTATCTATTTACTCGGCGTGACATCATCTTTCACAATATACAAAAAAATGGGCTAACTTTACTGTTTAGTATTTTTTAAATGCAGTGAAATGTGAATTTTCAATTTTTTTTCCAAAAAAACTGCGTTTTTAAGACCGCTGCGCAAATACCGCGTGCCAAAAATTTTTGCAATGACCAACATTTTATTCTCCAGAGTTTGGGGGGTTTTAAGTAGTTTTATAGCAAAAAATACTGATTTAAACTTGTAAACAAAAAGTGTCAAAAATAGGCTTAGTGGTAAAGTGGTTAAAATTCTACAAACACCCCATAATGAGAATGTGAAAGAAGTTTGTTTGAAATCTTTGCAAATTAAATCTTATTAAAAATAAAAAATTTAAAAATCACATGTACATAAGTATTCACACCGTTTGCCATTACACTCAAAATTGAGCTCAGGTGCATCCTGTGTCCACTGATCATCCTTGATATGTTTCTACAACTTGATTGAAGTCCACCTGTGGTAAATTAAAAATTGATAATGTTTTATGTACACTGCATCCAGAAAAAATTCACACCGCTTCACTTTTTCCGCATTTTGTTAAGTTACAGCCTTATTCCAAAATGGATTAAATTCATTATTTTCCTAAAATTTTACAAACAATACCCCATAATGAGAACATGAAAGAAGTTTGTTTGAAATCTTTACAAATTTATTTAAAATAGAAAGTGAAAAAATCCCATGTACATAAGTATTCACACCCTTTGCCATTACACTCAAAATTGAGCTCAGGTGCATCCTGTGTCCACTGATCATCCTTGATATGTTTCTACATCTTGATTGGAGTTCATCCGTGGTAATCTCAGTTGATTGGACATCATTTGGAAAGGCACACACCTGTCCAAATGAAGTCCCACAGTTAACAGAGCATGTACGAGCACAAACCAAGCCATGATGTCCAAGGAATTGTCTGTAGACCTCCGAGACAGAATTGTATGGAGGCATCTAGGGAAGGGTACAGAAACATTTCTGCAGCATTGAAGGTCCCAATGAGCGCAGTGGCCTCCTATCATCTGTAAATGGAAGAAGTTTGGAACCACCAGGACTCTTCCTAGAGCAGGCCACTCAGCCAAACTGAGCGATCAGGGGAGAAGGGCCTTAGTCAGGGAGGTGACCAAGAACCCAATGGTCACTCTCACAGAGCTCCAGGGTTTCTCTGTGGAGAGAGGAGAACCTTCCAGAAGAACGACCATCTCTGCAGCACTTCACCAATTAGGCCTGTATAGTAGAGTGGCCAAACAGAAGCCACTGCTCAGTAAAAGGCAGGAGTTTGCCAAAAGGCACCTGAAGGACTCTCAGGCCATGAGAAACAAATTCTCTGGTCTGATGAAACAAAGAATGAACTCTTTGGCCTGAATGACAAGCCTCATATCTGGAGGAAACCAGGCACCGCTCATCACCTGGGCAATACCATCCCTACAGTGAAGCATGGTGGTGGCAGCATTATGCTGTGGGGGTGCTTTTCAGCGTCAGGAGCTGGGAGACTAGTCAGGATCGAGGGAAAGATGAATGCAGCAATGTACAGACACATACTTGGTGAAAACCTGCTCCAGAGTTGTAGCAGAGAGCACTATTTGTTGCCTCATATGTTTTGTATATACATTGCAGATGGACAGCTACAGTGATTGGAGACCGGGAGATCCAGGTTCCCTCATTTGAAACAAAGCGCTGATTGACATTCCTGTTATAAGGGGTCATATTAAAGCGGAGTTCCGGCCTTAAAATCGACATAATCGATTTTGGGCCATCCGCTTGCTTTAGGTCACCTGAAAAACAAATGGATAGTTACGATTTTTTTTTGTTTACTTACCTTGTTTTTGAAGAAAATATACTCATCTTTCTTCCACTTCCTCCCTCTGCGGCCACGGCCTGTGCCGTCACTTCCTGCTTGCATTGATTCCTGGGAGCTGAACGTCATCGCTCCCAGGAATCAATGCGCCTGCACCGGCCCCGCTCGTCAGTTCCGGTGTGGGTGCCTCATTCCCTGCTAAACAGCTTCTGGGCATGCCCAGAAGCTGTGGAGGGATGACGCGCCCACACCAGAAGTGACAAGCGGGGCTGGTGCAGTGCATTCTGGGAGAAGAGGAAACGGAAGAGAAGAGGACGCAGAAGAGGGCGCGCTGGCTTCAGCTGCCCACATCCGAGATGGCAGCACTGGAGAAGAAATTTTCAAGGTAAGTATTTCTTCTAAAAGGTAAGTGCGACCCGGGACGGTACAAAGGCTAGCCATTGTGGAATGTACTAGCCCTGACTGTCCCGGGGGTATTTTTAGCTAAATTTCACCCCCGAGGCCGGAACTCCGCTTTAATGAGGTGAGCGGCCGATTCTCTCTGTGGTGGAGGTGTTGCATTCAGTTTAGGCCACTTGCATGATAGATCTGGACGCACTCCTGCACAGTGGCTGAACCTTTCTGCTTATTTCATTCATCCACACATATATATTTTGGAGACATGGACTTTTATATATTACATTTTATTTATGGTTTTATTTTGTGCTGCACTTTTTCTCTGACTGCGTAATTTAAAAGATGTGATTTGACCTTTCAGTGTGCAGCTGCATGTTGTTCGTTTTTGGCTGTTTGCGCTGATTAGTTTTTTGCTATTTAATAGACACAATATATAGGCCACACCAGTATGTGGTGCTTCTGTCGGTAGCATCAATAATCCACCCAAAGCCAGAGAAGAACAGAGAAAACAGGATTTGTATACATGTTGATTTACATTAACCACTTACTGCCCGCACACCGTGAAATGACGGTGGAGCGGTGCGGCTCTCATTCTGGGAAGACGTCATATGACGGCTCCCCAGAATGGCCACTCTTGTGCACCCGTGGAATCTCGCAGTGCGGCAGCCACGCCATGTTCCTTGGACACGGCGCGACCCCGATCTCAGTAAAGAGCCGATGACGCGACTCTTTACCCATGTGTCCAATCACAGCCAGTCACATGTAAATCTGGAAGTGCTGTTTATCCAAATAAGTACCGTATTTTCCGGCGTATAAGATGACTGGGTGTATTAGACGACCCCCCTGATTTTCAAGTTAAAACATAGGTTTTGGGCTATACGTATAAGACTACCCCCCTTCCGAAGCAAGGCAACCCCATTGAAAAACATCAGATTTCTCATAGATCTCCAAGGTACCCCAAGTACTGTAATACATGTAATCTCTCATAATATCTCCAAGGTACCCTAAGTATAAGTATTACCAGTAGATGTAATCTCAAGACGCTGGCTGTGCGGGAATCCTGTTCCGGTATACCGTATGTACCGTAGCTTCAGCTACATACAGTATACCGCGCTGAGCCAATCACAGTAAGCGATGTATTCTTGAATTGAATGCGAAGCCTGCTCAGATTGGCAGAGTCAGAGAGGCGGGCTGATGTTACTGCACCAATCCGAGCAGGCTTTGCATTCAATAATAGAATACATCGCTCTCCCTGATTGGCTCAGCGCGGTACACTGAATGTAGCCAAAGTTACGGTACATACGGTATACCGGAGAGATTACATCTACCGGTAATACTTATACTTAGGTTACCTTGGAGATATAATACTCGGCATATAAGACGACCTCCCATTTTTGGGGGATTTTTTTGAGGTTCAAAAGTAGTCTTATACGCCAGAAAATACAGTAATCAGGGCACTGATCATCAGTGCCCTGATTACAGTAAAGCCCCAGCAGTGTCCATCAGTGATATCAATCAGCGCACATCAGTGACACCAATCAGTGCTGATTAGTGATGCCAGTCAGTTCCCATCAGTGTCACCCATCAGTGCTGCCCATCAGTGCCCATCACAGCTGTGTGTGAACTGGCCTGTATCTGACAGGAGCATGTGAATGGTGCTGTTTTTCATTTGATTTAAGGGAGATCTCACAGTTTGAACATCCAAAACATATAAGACGTCACGGGGGGAGACCCAGCCCATTCGTTTCCATCTGTAACCAAAATATCAGTTTTCGGTAAACTGACCCTTTAACAGTCCAGCATAGCATGTAAGAAAATGACAATACCTATGTAGCAAAAAAAATAATCTTGCTCCATATCCCAACAACGGTCTCTTCCTTTTCTTTCCACTCATCTGATAGGAGGGTCAACACACACCGGCTTCCCTTCTAAAACCACAAATTAAACCTTAAGCATTGATTGCAGTGGGGTAGATTAATTTATTTCTCATAATTAGCCAGTCAGAGGTCTTAGTTGGAGGTTAATGCCAATATTAAGCCATTGTGCATATTATAGCAAGTATCCATTTCAAGTGTCAATTACGATTAGTGTGATATATGGGAGAATAGATTTATGGGGAGGGAGCCGCATTGGTCTCATAAAAGTATCTCTGCACAAAGCACTTTCAGTGTGTCTATAGCATGGCAGTGGACAGCAGTAGAGCTCTGGTTGCGCATGGAGTACACCAACAGCCACATTCATATCGGCAGTCCATTTTCTGGCAGCAAGTCCATGTGAAAATTTTATTCCAGGACCTGACCATTTATCAGAAATCTTTGTTTTACAGATGGCAATCGTCAGTATATACATTATGACAGTTTCTAGTCAATCTCTGCTCACCATTATATATATAAAAACAAAATGTTATTTTATTGGCATTACTTACAGCTAATAATTAGAGACGAGGTTAAAGTGGAGCTCCCCCCATGCGGGAAGGTCCACTACCCCCCCCCCCAATCCACTACCACATTTGGCACTTTTTGGGGAAGAGGGGGTACCTGGTTTTGACAGGTACCCACTCCCACTTCCTGGTAAGATCGCCGCACAGCGATCTTCATTATGTCCAGCCCCCCCCCCCCCCCCACTGGCTTCTGGGGCTTGTGTGTGTCCCAGAAGATAGTGGGACCATTCAGAAAGTGCAGCACTACTCATGCAAGCACAGTAGGAAACTGGCTGTGAAGCCTGAAGGCTTCACTGCCAGTTTCCCTTACTTGCAATGCCGGCGCCTGCACCCGGGCCGAATCGGCTTGGGTTACTGACATTGCGGGATCCCTGGACAGGTTAGTGTCCTTATATTAAAAGTTAGCAGCTTCAATATTTGTAGCTGCTAACTTTACATTTTTTCCCCCCCAGACTGGAACTCTGCTTTATGGTATGATGCTATAATGGGTTTGCAGCGAATCCCGACTCATAGGCACTAGAAGGTCTGTTAACCACTTGCCTTCTGTGCACTTAAACACCCTTCCCATCCAGGCCAATTTTCAGCTTTCAGCGCTGTCACACTTTGAATGACAATTGCGCGGTCATGCTACACTGTACCCATATGAAATTTTTATCATTTTTTTCACACAAATAGAGCTTTCTTTTGGTGGTATTTAATCACCTCTGGGTTTTTTATTTCTTACAAAAAAAAGAAAAAAGACAGAAAATTTTGAAAAAAAAAAAAGTTTTTCTTATTTTCTGCGAGTAAATTTTGAAAATAAATTTTTCTCCTTCACTGATGTGCGCTGATGAGGCGGCACTGATGGGCACTGATAGGCTGCACTGATGGGCACTGATGAGGTGGCACTTATGGGCACTGATGAGGTGGCACTTATGGGCACTGATGAGGAGGTACTAATATGCCGCACTGATGAGCACTGATAGGCGGCATTGATAGGCGGCACTGAGAGGCGGCACTGAGAGGCGGCACTGATGAGCACTGATAGGCGGCACTGATGAGCACTGATAGGCAGCACTGCTGGGCACTGAGAGGTGGCACTGCTGGGCACTGACAGGTGGCACTGCTGGGCGCTGAGAGGCGGCACTGAGAGGCGGAGCTGACGGGCACTGATAGGCAGCACTGATGGGCACTGGCGGATGGCACTGGACACTGACGGGTGGCACTGATGAGCGGCACTGATGGGCAGCACCATCAGTGCCCACACTCAGTGCCCATAGTGCTGCCAGTCAGTGCTCATCAGTGCTTAGATGAGCAGGCACTGATGGGCACTGACTAGCAGCACTATGGGCACTGATTGTGGGCATTGATAGGGGGCACTGATGGCGGGCACTGTGGGCACTGATGGGGGGGCACTGTGTGTGTGTTTTTACCTCTAGTAATCAGGGCACTGGTGATCAGTGCCCTGATTACATTCTCCTGTGTCCCCGGCGCTGTGAGGCTCCCCCTCCTTCCTCACACTGCAGGCTCCGTGTGAGGAAGGAGCGCCCGCGATGAGAGATGATCTCATATGTTTACATATGAGATCATTGCTCATTGGACGGCCCGATCACGTGGTGAATGGCCGCTGTGATTGGCCATTCACCACGATCTGTGATCGGCCGTGTCCAAGGGACACGGCCGACACAGATTTCCCCCGCAGCGCGCTCGCGGGAGCGTGTCACTGGGAGGCCGTTTAAAAACGGCCTCCCGAAAATTTGGTTTTCCAAATTTTTATGTCATACAATATTTACGCAGCGGTTAATCAAACGCAAATTTTCAGGAACGAAATACACTTCAATGAATTTTAGTGCACACAAACACAATATAATACACAATTTTTTGGTAAAATATAAAAGATGATGTTACGCCGAGTAACTAGATACACTTGTGACACTTTAAAATTGTGTACGCCTGTGGAATGGCGATAGACTATGGTACCTTAAAAGGCAACTATTTAAAAGCTTTTACAGGTTACCTGTTTAGAGTTATACAAGATGTCTGGCAATAGAATTATTGCTCTCACTCAGAAATGTTCTTGCTCTCACTCAACATCCCTTGTGATAACATATGTCGTGACAGTTCCTCAAATAAACCCCAGATCTCTCCTCTGCACAAAGCATGTGATCAAACCGAGATAGGTGTGATCAGATGCTTTACAAGCCGTTACCAGCTTATAAACATAAAAAAAACAAAACCGGAAATTAGGAAAGCTTCATTGCTTCCAGTTTCTGACATCACAGTGTGGGAGGAACAACAAAAGTTCCTCTCACTTTGTCTTGGGCATCGGATCTGACTGGTTACATCATTACCGGACTCCCCAATGGGATGGAAAACCTCAGGAAAGGGAGGGGGGTGGATCACCGCCTGTAAAAGTGATCGAGCAGCTGTATAGCCACTCCAATCGCTTTTACTTTTTAGGGAAGCTGCCACTAAAAAATTAGATATCGATCATTGCTGTAGCGATGACCAAGATATCACTGCTCCCATCTGAGGATGTATATATACATACGGTGGGTGGGAGGAGGTAAAAGTAGATGTAAACCGTTACTGAATGTCATGTGGATAGCAAAAAATGCTGTGTATCCTAATGCTGTTGATGGCCCGCATCCTCTTTATTGACTGTCCCTGTCCACAAGCATTATAGTGATAACAGGCTGCATGTGCTTTTTCATAGTTTACATTTCCTTATTGTTGCAGGCTGCTTCTGATGCTTCAGAGAGACAGTGATGATTTTATTGTGTCACACTTCTGCCTTTCCCAAAACAATTTGAGAAGGAGAGCTGATGTTGGCACCGTATTTCTGCAAACACTGTTATGAGCACCTAAAATGGTTAGGTCACAAACCCCTTCATGATACTTCATGATGATCTACTACACCACTGGGTTGAGGAAATGTGCCAGGTAAAGTACAAGTGTAATTTTTCCCAGGCAAAGGGCAGCAAATCGTTGTCACTTTAGCTTTCTTTTCGGCAGTTTCAGAAGGCAGCCAATGCCTGCTGTGATCAGTAGCTGCACTATCATGCCACTGTACAATGTTTGTGGCTACTGTCTCACAGATAATGTACTCAAAATAAAGTTATTGTTTAACTCAAGATAAAACCTGACTCGTCTCTCCCTCCTATATTGCGGCCTAATCAAGCTGCTTACATACTCTCCGGTCACTAATATTTGTGGCTATTGTCTTTCAGATAATATACTCTAACTTTTATTACACAGCAAATCTACCTTGCCTCTAATAGTGCTGGTATACTATCTTGACAGCAGCCAATTTCTACCAAGCACATACCTGAAATCTATATTTTGAATTTTTGGGAAATAATTGGCGATTTGGAGATTTGGGGCAGTGTTAATTTTGGCAGCAAATTTCAATTTAGTTTTAGTCTTAGTCTTAGGACTAAAATGGCATTTTAGTTTTAGTCTCATTTTAGTCTTCTGCAAGTGTTTTAGTTTTAGTCGTATTTAGTTGACTAAAACTCCAGTATATTTTAATCGACTAAAACGCCCTACATTTTAGTCGACTAAAACTCATTTTAGTCATCTATAATCAAATGGGTGTAGTTCAATTGTAATTTGTAATGCATTATTTAAGCATTTCTCTACAATTTCCAAACTCATTATATACTACTGCTGGTCCTGGAGTGAAAAATCTAATATGTTATTATTTATGCTTTGAGCATGCACCAGTGTTAATTTTTGGCAGCAAATTTCGATTTAGTTTTAGTTATAGTCTTTTGACTAAAATGCCATTTTAGTTTTAGTCGCATTTTAGTCTTAAGACTAAAATGCCATTTTAGTTTTAGTCGTATTTTAGTCATCTGAGTTGTGTTAGTCGACGAAAACGTTTTAGTCGGTTTTAGTCGACGAAATTAACACTGATTTGGGGATGGGAGAGTTTGTTGGGTTGTATTTTTGAAGTTTTTTTTTGTGCACTCTGTTTTCATGTTTATTAAAATTTGTGTTGTACTGTGAAACAAGAAGCTAACAAGAATATCTAGCAGATTTGGTCACATTCGAGTAGACTTGTTCTGTAAAGTTGAAGACGTTTCTTAGTTTGTCCAAGCCCTTTTTCAGTTCTAATTAGAGTCAGGAAAATTTTGCAGCATTTATAGCCAGAAAAGTAGCACAAACATCTTGATCCAATTACCATGGAAATGTAGATTTTATTTCTGAGAACTAGATGTGAGGTGTGAAAATTGTGGAACAACCCTATACTAGTTACATAATCCCATCCTTTGTTTTGGCAAGGCTTCAAAAATGTTAATCCTACAATTTACAAGACTAAAGGTGTGAATAGTTGTCAAAACATTTTTTTTTTCAGTGAACTTGTGAAATGGAACAAAGAATCCATTATCAGTATGGGTGAGTGAAATTTAGATTTTTTTTACATTAATTAAAACATTTTGGCCAAAATTTGACATTTTAATTAAATGACATGGAGTCAAGGGGTAAGGTGACTTAAAGGGTAACTCCACTTTCGTGGGGAAAAAAATAGCAATAAAAGAAAAACTAATATAGTGTACACAATTGCGACACAAATCATATTGTAATTGAATTTTATTAAAAATTACCTTTCCTTTTCAATCTGCAGCTGTTGTAATTTTCTGAAAACGCAATGCAATATGGCTACCTGGAGCTGTTCTGTACACAGAATGTATACTGACCACACCCCCAGAAACATCATTTCCTGCTTGTGTGATTGACTTACCAATTTTCCCAGAAGTCTGTATAAGATTTGAGGGTAATAATAAGATTATTATCTAATCATATGATTAGAAATCTGTCAGATTTCCGGCATCCCCTGCAACAAAAATGACATTTTTGGTGAAATACTCCCATTAGGAACACGTCTAAAGGGATGCAGGCCCAGCAGATTTCCTCATTAGAGCCCTGCAGCTACCACAGCTGACAGATAATTATGAAACCACTCCCATTTGACCCACTCAGCACAGAGGAACAAACAATGATTTCTTCAGAATAACAAAAGGTAGGATTCTGCAACAAAGTTTGTTAAAATCCCTGAAATGTACAGAGATCACCCAGAGGGGAATGTATTTTTCTCAACAAAAGTCAAGTTACAAAGTTACACTTTAAAGATATTTCTATGGGTGCAATGAATATTAAAAAGCCCGCTTTTAGGGTTAGGAGAGCTCCTTTCAATTATCCTGGAACTGGGAACTGTTCTTGTAGCCCCCCCCCCCCCCCTTAGCTGGGAACATGTCGTTAGTTGTTGAGGAACAGAGTAACCCAAAGATTTATTTTTCATATTTTTAAATTAATATTTTCATGATTTTTTTTTTTAATCTCTTTATTTTTGTAAGAATCTTTATTCAACCAATATACGATACAATAAGAATGCAAGGGATAAGAATAATAGTGGAAAAAAATGATGTTCATTCTTAATCTCTTTATAACTAACTATTTGTTCTTTATAAAAATACAGTATCAGCTATCATTCAAATGATCACAGCTTTAGTAAAATTATGATTTTTTTTTTGTCAAAATTTTAATAAATGTGAAATCAGTCATTTTGCAGCAACATTTATTTACACTTATCCCTACTCACCAATAGACTTTGCAGTAGCTACAAAAACTCAGGTTCCAATGGAGCAGAGGCCTAAAGGAATCTATGAATCGATTAAGATCCCTGTTATGTCAGATTTGGGAGGTGGGGGGGGGGGGTTGATGAGGTGTGCATTTCCACCCCTTATTAAGCCAATTAACTTAAGTATTAAGTTCATTGGCTTAATAATAGTTTTTTTTGGGGGAGGGGGTGGGAGGCAGAAAACCCATTGGCCTTGGTGGCAGGGGCGTAACTACAGGGGTTGCAGGGGTTGCAATTGCAACCGGCCCCATGCTCCAGGGGGCTTGTGCGACTACCCTGTACACCTGGATAGGAGGGGGGGCAGCATATAGTGAAATCACTGTCCTCCTTTTTCCTCCTGTAGCTGCAGGAAAAAAATGGAGGAGATTGGTTCCTCTGTATGCTGCCCCCGCCACTCCTCCTATCCAGTTCACTTGTGTTCTGCTGTCTCTGGGCCCCTGTGTGCTCCCCTGGTCCCCCCCCCCATTGTGCTGCCCCCTACCCCCACCGTGCTCCCTCCCCTCTCCTTCCGGCTACTGCAGGGGATGTGTCACAAAAGAGAGTCAGGAAGGGGTCAGTAAATATGTAATTTACCAGCTCCTTCCTTTTCTGAATGGACAGAGTCATAGTCAGTGACATTGTAAAAAAAAATAAAATAAAATGATAAAAAATAATACAATTAAAATACCAAAAAATAAAAACGACTGACACCAGTGGGTGAACTTCCAGGATTGCAAAGGTCACACTTGTAACCGGGCCCTGGCATTCCCCCACGGAGGCCCCAAGATGGCAGGAAGGGGGCCAACTGCAGAACTTGTGAAAGGGTCCCGTTACTTGACCGTAATTAAGGGCCCCGCTATGAGAGTAAAGGGCCCCAGGATCAGTGGGAAGAGCCTCAGGCTTGAAGGGAAGTGCCCCGACCAGGGCTCCGGGGGTCCTTCATGGTTTCTTGCACTGGGGCCCCGAAGGTTCTAGTTACGCCTCTGTTTGGTTGGGGTTATTCCTGCCCCATAACCTTATGTTTCATTATAAGTCACTTTAAGGTCACTAATAAGGGGTGGAGTTTCCTTGGTCCAATGAAACATGGGCTTCATTAACTCTGTATTAGCCCAAATTCTATTAGTAATAGGTCCAATGTATGTGTTTAATAGTTCACCTCATACTGGAAGCAATATCTGTACCTGTAGAACGAATTACAGGTCTCGCAATGCCAAACTATTGATGGAACAAGTTTTCTATTATTCGCTTATTACTATTCACTTTTTTTTTTGTCTCGTGTTGGTCTGAAAATTTTATCATAAGTGTTTATTGACTCGCTTCCTTTTAAAGCAGCTAATTGAGGTTCAACCAAATATCACTTACCTTTGCCGCTGTGTTTGCAATTGTGATTGTTCTTCTGGACAAATGTAGAATAGTAAAATATGAAACCCAACCATCCACACTCCTCTCTATGTATCTGTGAATGTTGTGACATGTTTTATTCCCTGGAGGCCGATAATAAAATATGGATTTAATTTCAGTTGAGAAGTAAAGTAAATCTGTTGAGCGCAGCCTCTGTGTATTCTTTCCAATGGATATGGTGAAACGTTTGTTTTCTTATTGATTAGCTGCTGGGTCCCTTGCAGCAAAACCCCAGGTTACGGCTCATCAAGCGTCACTATTAATCTGTCCAAGGCAGTTTTAGAGCCTCACATCTCTGAGAACGCAAGAATCCCATTATTGGCCGAGACGACAGTCATTCATCATCAGTTTTTACTCCTACGGTAGGCTTGTGGCAGTAAAGTCATGAAAAGGATACAGTATGGATGTTTAGTTACATATGGAGCTTCCAGAACCAATAAAATAAATATATTTCACTTGGGAAGTGCTAACAATTTGTCTTGAGTTTCATCAATAACCCAACAGGGAGGGTTGGCCGCTGCCTTGGAAAACTGTACTCAACTGTCGACGGTCTTCATGGAATTTGAGGTTGACTAAACTCAGAGGGTGTGATTTACTCAATGGAAACCACTCAGCAGTGTTTAAATATCCATTCTTGAATTGTTTTCATACTACAGCTAATTGATTTTTTTTACTTTGCTTGTATTCTTTCCTTGTCAGAGCGGAAATATCAGATTGACTGCTGTTTATAGCGCATAAAATAAAAATTGCACAGGTGACCAAATACCACCAAAAGAAAGCTGTGCTTGTGGGAAAAAAGGACATCAATTTTATTGGGGTATAGCGTCGCACGACCGTGCAACTGTCAGTTAAAGTAACGCAGTGGCCTGTTCATTATCCACCTAAGCCCCGTGGTGGATCGCCAGGGCCGGTCGCAAGTGCGATGTTTGTGTGGTATTTCTTCCACTGGTGTCAATAATTGAGTTAATCGGTGGAAAAAACATGGACTATTACTATATCGGCACAAGGATATGATAAAAATAAACATTTTATTATTGTAAATTTTAAAAGAACAAAAGCAGCGCCTATGCGGCAGCAATATGCCAACAGTTCAGTGATTGACATTCAATGTAACAAAAGTACAGTACACATAAACACATAGGTAAAAATATTATTGCATAGTTATCTGTGATGAAGTCCACATGAATGAGAACCGTCAGGAAAGACAGGTAGGTAAAGCTGTCCTGCGACAGGATCTATCAAGGTGGTCACCACAGGTACATGTAATTAGTATCGTATCTTGAGCCAGAACACTCAACATGGGAGCGAATAGGGGGCAAACGCGTGTGACCGGTGGACCCGATGTCCGCCGGTCACTCGCGATTGTCGGGCAGAGAGGGAGAAAGGCAGGCGGCTAGTGTTAACAAAGCCGCCTGTCATTCTCCCCTGTGTAAAAACACAAATCACTCGGTCCTGTTATGTAGGACCGTTGATCTATGCTATTACACCACTAGCCACATCCAATGACAGTTAGAAACATTCCCCTAGGGACACACTTAACCCCTCCCTCTCCAATAAAGTTAACCTCTTCCCTCCCAGTGTTATTTTTACAGTAACAGTGCATATGTATAGCACTGATTACTGTAGTAATGTCACTGGTACCCACAAAAGTGTCAAAAATGTCAGTCAAGGGTCCAATCTGTCCGCCGCAATGTCGTAGTACCGCAAAAAAAATCGCAGATCGCCGCCATTACGCGTTAAAAAAAACCCAACAAAAATGACAAAAATCTTTCCCTTAGTTATTAAACGCAATAACTTTTGCGCAAACCAATTTAAAATACGCTTATTGTGATTTTTTTTACCAAACGTAGGTAGCAGAAAACAATTGGCCAAAAATTTTAAAAAATTTTGATTTTTACATTATTTTTTGGGGGAATTTTATATAAAAAATATTGTTATTTTTGCAAAATTTACGTTTTTTTTGTTTATAGCGCATGATCAAAAAATCGCACAGGTGATCAAATACCACCAAAAGAAACCTCTGTTTATGGGAAAAAAAAGGACATCAAATTTTTTTGGGTACAGCGTCGCATGACCGCGCAATTGTCCGTTAAAGTCACGCAGTGCCGAATCGCTAAATACCCCCTGGTCAGGAAGGGGGTAAAATCTTCCGGGGCTTAAGTGGTTAAATTCATAACTCTATACTATACAGTGATACCTCGGTTCACAACGCTTCTGTTCACGAACAACTTGGTTCACGAACAGAAAAGTTCATAATAATATGCTCCTGTTCACGAACTCCGCTTCGGTTCACAAACAGGAGCCGCGGCCATTTTAATGCTATTTCCAGGCTGTCACATGGCCGTGACTTCCTGTAGGAAGATCAGGGAGAGAAGAAGAGACACAGAAAGAAGTACTGTGAGTACTGTGAAGACACTTTCAGTGACTTTTTGGTGTGCTTTTTAGCACATACAGTACTGTACTGTACTACTGTATTGTACAGTTCACCCGTTTGAGTGCTTACTGTACTGGACTCCCAATATGGCTTGATAAAGGAGAGAGGAAACCCCTGAATGAGATCCCCGGATGGGACTTTCCCTCCAAACAATAACCGCCTCCCACCCGCCTCCCACCTGCCTTCCTCAATGCCAGAAGTCATCTCAAGCAAGGTTAGTGTTCTCTCTTTATACATTACTATACTGTACTAATGTGTAGTGTAATTTGTTTCATATTTTTGTGCTTCAAAAACAAAAAAAAAAAAGGTCAGAACGGATTAACCGGATTTACATTGAACCCTATGGGAAAATGTGCCTCGATTCACGACCAATTCGGTTCGCGACCAGAGTCAGTTCACGAATTAAAGCGGAGTTCCGGGCACAAAATTGACCTAATGGATTTTGTGTCCATCCGCTTGCTCTTCTTCACCTGAAAAGGAATTGGATAGTTAGGATTATTTTTTTTTTTTACTCACCTTGTATTTGTAGAAAGAAATACTCACCTATTTTCCACTTCCTCCCTCTGTGGCCCGCGCCGTCACTTCCGGTGCATGCCCAGAAGCTGTGGAGGAATGCGGCGCCACACCGGAAGTGACGAGAGGGGCCGGTGAAGGCGCATTCTGGGAGAAGAAGACGCGGAAGAGGACGCAGAAGAGGATCGCGCTGGCTTCAGCTGCCCACAACAGAGATGGCAACGCTGGAGAAGAAATTTTAAAAGTGAGTATTTCTTCTTGCAGGTAAGTGCAAACCGGGACAGATCAGAAGCTAGCCATTGTGGAATGTACTAGCCCTGACTGTGCCGGGGGTATGTTCATTGAAAAAATGTTTTTGTGCCCGGAACTCCGCTTTAAGTTTGTGAACCGAGGTATCACTGTACTTGCAATTGATATATACACACGGAGGCAAGGGAGGTGAGACCACAGGAGCCAGGAACCATCTGAGATGACTAGGAATCATGGACACTGATTCCAATTATAGTAAGGACTCATGGAAATCCATGGCCCAAATGTCCTAAATATAGCCCACTCAGAGAGAAGAGGGTCAACGGTATTTATGTCCAATAGTCCAAATATACAATCTGGGGTAACCATGGGTTACTTAGAGAGGAATATAAAGACCTTTACCCGGCTCCTATCTGTCCTGTTCACCTCCCCAGTATGGGGGCTTACCACCAACTGGTGTCAGTCATTTTTTTATTTTTATTTAATTTTTCTACCACGTGTTTTATTAATTTTCTTTACAATATTATTTTTTTTTTATATTTTTTTACAATTTTTTAGGAGCCCCATTGGGGGGCTTTGGTGAAATATCAGTTTTCTAATCACCTCTGATGTTCCATCTTTGAGACAGAGAAAGGAGAATGAGGACACAACCACAACCTAAGGTTCCACTGAACTCTCATTGAGAAATCCTGAATTAGAGCCACCCCATCCCCACAAATTCCTCCATCACAGAGCCCCCCAGTCACACAGTCCACCTATCACAAAGCCTCCCAATCACACAGTTCCATCTTCAAAACTGAATTCTACCTTTTTACTTCAGCAGCATGACAAAGGGCAGAAGGTGAAAGGGTTCTTGAGGAGGTGGATTCCATCTTCTCCTGAACGCTGGGAGAGGCCCTGTTGTCTGCCCTGGATCAGGGTCATGTATTGCCATGTTGTTGGTGAGCTGGCCACCATCGTTATCGCAATGAGTGATGTGTCTTTGGATTTAAAACATCACTGGTTGTTATGGTGCTGGTGGCCAGCTCGCAAAATCGCAACAAGGTACAAATCGTCTCCAGGTTCCTATATTGCACTGAATTTTACAGAAAGTAACAGCAGTGCAAATTGAAAAGGAAAGGTAACCATTAATAACACTGTAGCTAGATGCTGGGCTACAGCATTATAGAGGAGATATTCCCTTTTATTCTTCTCCCCCTCTACTGAGATACTTATATTATGCTGCACCATTCTCCTCTGCAGAGGGAGTGCTAAAGCCAAGCAAACCCATAGACTTCTATACAAAGCACTGAGAGTTCTGGAAGTGGAAGTTGGAGAATGGAGATGGCAGCCATATAATGGGGCACATATCTGCATCTGAACCACATCTACCTTGCACCTGTGTCGAGACCATACCGTATCTATACTGTACCTATACTGCATGGTGGTTAACTGGGACTGCCATTAAGTGCACCAACGCTCTTAAAGGGCCCCAAAAATAAGCTGCAAAAGAACATCTCAAAGGACTGCCACTCCCATAAAAATTATTTTGCAAGTCTCCTTTGTTCCCCTGATCTGGTTTCCTGCAAACAAGATGCTTGCCATTCAGGCCAAAAAATTCAATCTTTGTTTCATCAAACCAGAGAATTTTGTTTCTTATGGTCTAAGAGTCCTTTAGGTGCCTTTTAGCAAACTCCAGGTGGCCTGCCATTTGCCTTTAACTGAGGAGTGGCTTCTGTCTGGCCACTCTACCGCACAGGCCTCATTGGTGGAGTGCTGCAGAGATGGTTGTTCTTCGGGAAGGTTCTCCTCTCTACAGAGAAACTCTGGAGCTCTGTCAGAGTGACCATTGGGTCCGTGGTCATCTCCCTGACTAAGGCCCTTCTCCCCCAAACACTTAGTTTGGCCAGGCGGCCCGCTCTAAGAAGAGTCCAGGTGGTTCCAAACTTCTCTCATTTATGGGTGATGGAGGCCACTGTGCTCACTGGGACCTTCAATACTGCAGACATTTTTCTGCACCCTTCCCCAGATCTGTGCCTCGATACAATCCTGTCTCGGAGGTCTACAGACAATTCCTTGGACTTCATGGATTGGTTTTGATCTGACATGCACTGTTAAACAGGTGTGTGCCTTTCCAAATCATGTCCAATCAACTGAGGTTACCACAGGGAGACTTCAATCATATTGTAAAAACATCTCAATGTATTTTACACACACACACACACACACACACAATGTATACAGGTGATTTTTTTTTTGTTTTTTATTTTTAATAAATTTGCCACAATTTCAAAAAATTTTTTTTCACATTGTCATTATGGGGTATGGTTTGTGTAGTATGTAGAGAAAAATAGTGAATGTATTATTATTATAATTATTATTATATAGCGCCGACAGTTTACACAGCGCTTTAATGTAAATAAATGTAATTATAATGTAAATAAATGCAATCCATTTTGGAATAAGGCTGTAATATAACAAAATGTGGAAAAAGTGAAGCGCTTTGAATACTTTCCTGATTCACTGTATATGCTATAATATTATTATTATTTTCATAAATATTTTCCACAAAAGTGGAGCTACCCTTTAACCACTTGCCGACCGCTCACATTGAGCGTACTGCGGCAAAGTGGCTTTTTATCGTCCAGTGACGTAGGTCTACGTCGCTGGACTCCTCCCCTCGTGGGCGGCACGCGCGTGCCGCCGGAGGCTCGCTCCCGCTGTATTCAGACACAGCGGAAGTCGGGCCAGGGGAGGAGAGGTGGTGATCACCGCCGCTCTTCCCTGATCGTCGGGGATCAAGTGAGGAAATCTGCCCGCTTGTGTAAACAAAGCCGGCGGATCTCCTAAGTGACAGGCAGGGACAGATTACAGGATTCAGCATAGCTGAACCTGAGATCTGTCCCTGTGTCACACAGTCCCCTCCCCCCAAACACCTCATTAAGCACCAGGCATACATTAACCCCTTGATCACCAATAAAAGTTAACCCCTTCCCTGCCAGTGTCATTTTTTTCAGTAACAGTGCATATTTATAGCACTAATTACTGTAGTAATGTCACTGGTACCCCCAAAAGTGTCAAAAATGTCAGTTAGGGGTCCGATCTGTCCGCCGCAATGTCGCAGTTCCGCAAAAAGAATCGCAGATCACCGCCAGATCGCCGCCATTACTAGTTAAAAACAAAACAATAAAAATAACATGAATTTCCCGTAATTAGTAGCTGCGATAATTTTTGTTTAAACCAATCAAAATAAGCTTATTGCGATTTTTTTTACCAAAAATATGTAGCAGAAAACAAATTGGCCTAAAATGTTAAAAAATTTTGATTTTTACATTTTTTTGGGGGGGAATTTCATATTAAAAAATGTGAAAAATATTGTTATTTTTTCAAAATCGTCGCTCTTTTCTTGTTTATAGCGCAAAAAGTAAAAATTGCACAGGTGATCAAATACCACCAAAAGAAAGCTCTATTTGTGGGGGAAAAAAAGACATACATTTAATTTGGGTAAAGCATCGCACGACTGCGCAATTGTCCATGAAAATAACGCAGTGCCGAATCCCAAAATATGGCCTGGTCAGGAATGGGGTAAAATCTTCCGGTCTTAAAGCGGTTGAAAACGGTCATTGAGAATTTTTTTGTCAAAGACATGTAGTTAAATACATTTTGGCCTAAATATATGACAAAAAAATTAATATATTGGATGTTTTTTAACTGTCAAAGTAGAAAAATATTGTTATTTTTTCACAATTGCCGCTTTTTTTTATTAATATCGCAAAAAATAAAAATATCAGAGGTGATCAAATACAACCAAAAGAAAGCACTGTTTGTGGGAAAAAAAGGACGTAAATTTCGTTTGGGTACGGCATTGCATGACCGCGCAATTGTCAGTTAAAGGTCGCGCAGTGCTGAATCGCAAAAAGTGGCCTGGACGTAAAGCAGGAAAATCCTCCGGTCCTAAAGTGGTTAAAGAGCTGCAAAATCTGTCTGTATAAAAAAAAAAAAAACGAAAGGAATAATAAAAAGATATATATTTTAGGTCTAGTGTGTTAAATTTTTATCTATGAGAAACAGTTTAGTAATGGAAATGTCAGCGGTTGATGTGTGAGTTTAAGTCCAAACAAAAAGACCTTTTAATCTGGGTGAGCCAATTTTTACCTTAAATCAAATGCCACCTTTGAAAGAGAGTAAAGAGGACAGCTTCCAAAACTATCGTGTTAGCGGCTTACAAGCGCACAGTAAGGACAAATCCACTCCGGAGGCTGTGCTAGCCTGGCACCGTGCCCTTAATCTGAAACTTCATTATTGGAGCCAAGGGAATCAATACATCTTCCATGAGCCATCCTAAAGACTGGAAATATTTACTGTACATCATTACGTGGTAAGAGGCTGATGTGAAAGGGAATATATTGAAGTCATTGGCACTGAACAGTTTCATTTCCACTCCAGACAATATGCTGACTTCCAATTGTGATGTCATGGGGTGAGCATAACTTTACAAGAGGCCCTGGCGCCAAACTTTAAGGGTAACTCCACTTTCGTGGGGGAAAAAAAAATCAGCAAATAAAGAAAAAACAATATAGTGTATACAATTGCGACACAAATCATATTGTAATTGAATGTTATTAAATATGACCTTTCCTTTTCAATCTGCAGCTGTTGTAATTTTCTGAAAATGCAATACAATATGGCCGCCCCCCCGCTGCCTTCCGCGCTCGCACAGGTCTCCTGAAGACCCGAACAAAGCCGTTCTTTAGGGTCTCCAATGTAGAAACCCAAAAGAGAAATCATGATATCAGTTCCAGTTACTGGAGCCTTAAAGGTACCAGATTTTTTTAAAAAAATGACGGCATTCAAAACAATCAAACTTGGCGTTTTGAATGCTTTTAGTGCAGAGGAGCGATTTGGAGTCTTTTAGACCCCCGATCCCTCCATAAAGTGTACCTGTCACTGCCTATTACTGTCACAAGGGATGTTTACATTGCTTGTGACAGCAATAAAAGTGATCAATTTTTTTTTTAAAGGGACAGTGTAAAAATAAAAAATAAAATAAATAGGAAAAAAAAATGTAACGAGCCCCACCCTTGCACACATAAGCGAACGCATAGGTAAAAGTGATCAGTTTTTTATTTAAATGGACAGTGTAAAAATAAAAAAATTAAATAAAATAATAGAAGGAAAAGGCCCCCTGTCCCTCTGTGCTCGCGCACATAAGGGAACACATAGGTAAAAGTGATCAAAATTATAATTTTGTTAAATGGGCAGTGTAAAAAAAAAAAATAAATAATTAAGAAAAAAAAACATTTCAAGCACCCTGTCCCTCCATGCCGAGAAGCGAACGCATATGCAAGTCGTGCCAGCATATGTAAACGTGAGGTATCGCTACAATCAATAGAGTAAGAACAATAATTCTAGCGCAAATCCTCCTGTGTAATTCTAAACAGCTAACCATAAAAAATGATTTAAGTGTCGCCAATGGAGATTTTTCAGTAACGCAATTAGTTGCCATTCCACGAGTGTGTGCAATTTTAAAGTGTGACATGTTAGGTATCTATTTACTCGGCGTACCATCATCTTCCACATTATACAAACAAATTGGGCTTACTTTACTATTTTGTTTTCTTTAATTCATGAAAGTGTATGTCTTCCCAAATAATTGCAATTGAAAGACCGCTGCTCAAATACCGCGTGACATAAAATATTGCAATCGTTATCATTTTATTCTCTCGGGTTTCTGTTAAAAAAAAATAATAAAAAAAAAATATATATATATACTGTATATATATATATATATATATATATATATATATATATATATATATATATATATAATGTTTAAGGGTTCTAAGTAATTTTCTAGCAAAAAATACAGATTTTAACCTGTAAGTAACATATGTCAGGAAAAGGTTTAGGCTCAAAGGGGGTTAAAAAATTAAAAAGTTGACTTTCACGTTAAATCTTTAAAAGTCCACAATTTTTGTTTCATTAATTTTAACAGAAAAAAAACTATCTTTGGGCCTATTAACAAGTCTTCACTCATTTCATTAGTGCCGAGCATAAAGCATATGGCAGCCAATGACTAATTTTTCGCAATACCTGATTTAGACCTGAATAGCTAATTAGAACTTTAAAATAAAACTTCTCTGGCTCAGCTGTAACCTCCTGTATGTAGTGTTCCGCACATACACTCCATACTCATTTCAGCCATCTGGATGTTTGATGTTATCTTATCTCTTGGTTAATGGGCAATTTTTAATCACCTTGTCAAAAGGAATAGCTGATATGTTTTAATCTTTCGAGCAAACTGAAGTGGTAATTAATTGCAGTAATAAATCTGTAATATAGAAATTGTATTTATGTTCAGATAAGAAAGGGAAAAATGTCCTATGAAAATGTCTTACAGGGGATTCTATACACACAGACACTCCCACGCATTGTTTTGTATTATATTCAGGACTAAAAATAAAATGAAAACATTCCTATTTTGTAATTTAAGATCACATAACATGTAGATGAGAATGAGGCATGACTCAATATTGTACAGGGTTACAATAAGAGAGAGACGGTCTGAAAGGAAACAGTTACTGCTCTTGTTTATCTTTAGTTCTGTGACATGTTATGTGCGCATCTTGCATTAAAAGGCTATTGGTAAAATCATTTCTTTTCATATAATAGTACAATAATACTTTAAGCTTATATTACATGTTCAGCCCTGGCCAAAAGTTTTGAGAATGACACAAATAATAATTTTCACAAAGTCTGCTGCCTCAGTTTTTATGATGGCAATTTGCATATACTCCAGAATGTTAGGAAGAGTGATCAGGGGATTTGAAATTAATTGCAAAGTCCCTCTTTGTCATAAAAATGAACCTTATCCCCCCAAAAAAAGCCTGCCACAAAAGGACCAGCTGACATCATGTCAGTGATCCTCTAGCTAACACAGGTGTCAGTGTTGACCAGGACAAGACTGGACATCACTCTGCAATGCTGACTGAGTTAGAATAACAGACTGGAAGCTTTAAAAGGAGGGTGGTTCTTGAAAGCATTGTTCTTCCTCTGTTAACCATGGTTACCTGCAAGGAAACACGGGTAGTCATCATTGTTTTGCACAAAAAAGGGATTCACAGGCAAGGATATTGCTGCTACTAAGCTGATGCGTTAGGGGCGCAGGGGCGCACCCCCCCCCTATCCATGCGTCTGGCCCCCTAATCTACATGCGGGGAGCCGGACACATGGATTCCAAGGGTTTTTTTTAAGCATGGGATTAGAGACAGAGGCTTCAAAAATGGGTGGGCTCGGGGCGCAGAGCACTGCGCCCTGAGCCCACCCAGTTGTGTGACAATAGCGAATGAATATTCGCTATTGTCACATGGATCCTCCTCCTGGCCAATCAGGAAGTGGGTCCTGAGACCCATTTCCCGATTGTCCGAAAGGCGAAGCCATGCCATTGGCCAAGGTGGAGGAGGAGGAGGGAGTACTTGAAGAGATGGGAAAACTCGAGGAGACTGAATAGAAGCCACCACTGCCTGCCTGCCTGCCCTTCACGGTGAGTAAGCCGGGGTGTATGGTGTGCGGGCTGGTGTGGTCTGGGGGGCGGGGTATGGTGTGGTCCGTCTGCCGCCCTCCCCTTCCGGCCCATGAAGCACCAGCCGCCATTGCTACTAAGATTGCACCTAAATCAACCATTTATTGGAGAGAGGTTCAGTTGTTGTGAAGAAGGCTTCAGGACACCCAAGGAAAGTCCAGCAAGCGCCAGGACCATCTCCTACAGTTGATGCAACTGTGGGATCGGGGCACCACCAGTGCAGAGCTTGCTCAGGAATGGCAGCAGGCAGGTGTGGGTCCATCTGCACGAACAGTGAGGAGAAGACTTTTGGAGGTTGGCCTGGTGTCAAGAAGGGCAGCAAAGAAGCCACTTCTCTCTGGGAAAAACACCAGGGACAGACTAATATTCTGCAAAAGGTACAGGGATTGGTGCTGGGGACTGGGATAAAGTCATTTTCTCTGATAAATTCCCTTTTCGATTGTTTGGGGCATCTGGAAAAAACCTTGATCAGAGAAGAAAGCTGAGCTCTACCATCAGTCCTGTGTCGTGCCAACAGTAAAGCATCCTGAGACCAGTCATGTGTGGGGTTGTTTCTCAGCCAAGGGAGTGGGCTCACTCACATTTTTGCCTAAGAACACAGGCATGAATAAAGAATGGTACAAAAACATCCTCTGAGAGCAACTTCTCCCAACCATCCAATAACAGTTTGGTGAGGAACAATGCCTTTTCCAGCATGATGGAGCGCATTGCCATAAGGCAAAGGTAATAACTAAGTGGCTTGGGGAACAAAACATGGAAATTTTGGGTCCATGGCCAATAAACTCCCCAGACCTTTATCCCATTGAGAACTTGTGGTCAATACTCAAGAGTTGGGTAAACAAAAAAAAAACGCACACACTCTGACAAACTCCAAGCATTGATTATGCAAGAATGGGCGGCCATCAGTCAGAATGTGGACCAGAAGTTGATTGACAGCATGCCAGGGGGAATTGCAGAGGTCTTCATAAAGAAGGGTCAACACTGCAAATTTTGACTCTTTGCATAAACTTCCTGTAATTGTCAATAAAAGCCTTATGACAATTATGAAGTGCTTATAATTACACTTCAGTATACCATAGTAACATCCGACAAAAAGATCTAAAAACACAGAAGCAGCAGACTTTGTGAAAATTAATATTTGTGTCATTCTCAAAACTTTTGTCCATGGCTGTAGATGAGAATGAGGCATGACTCAATATCGTACAAAGTTTCTATTAAAAATAGACAGTCTAAAATGAAAAACTGCTCTGCTCTCCCTTTAGTTCTTTGACATCAATTTTTGTGCATCTGGCATTAAAAAACTATTCGTAAAATACATTTTTTATATAATAGTATTATTATAGTCCAAGCTCACGTTACATGTAGAGGTGAACAAGTCAGAGACATAGTTCCGTATCTTCTAGGGTTTCTTCTAGAGAGACAGTCTGATAGGAAACAGTTAAGGCTCTTCTTTTTCTATAGTTCTATGACACAAATGTTATGTGTATCTATATAGGAAATTCGCGCTATGGTTGATATGTCTCCCTGGCTGCAGCCTGCCTCTAATATAGTCCCAATAAAGGATATAGTAACAGAACAAAAAACAGGAGGAAAATGGCGCTGCCTGGGGCTGCCTGGAGCAGAAATTAGGTAGAAATTAGAATACGGGATTAGTGAAAATACTCCGCTACTTCTAAAAAATCCCAGTGGTTGAAAGTACTATAGTGCAATAAACAAATCGATAAATAAATATATAACTAAATAAATAATGTGCATTGAAAGGTATCACATTGACGAAACGCGTAGGGCGTCACCACATCACTTCCGCTCACTTCCGGCCCATGGGAATGCACAGCATTCTGGAAGCACTGTCTCTTAACCGTATTATTACACTGCGATCGTATTATTAAAGTTTTGTGAGTATATTACCTATATTTAAATAAACTTTGTGGACTATACAGATTTACACTATGTGGATAACTTTCTTTTTATATACCTATGGCCTTTGAGACAAGATCTCTCTGCATTGGGAACAAGGTTCTTTATCCAGCTGGGCAAAGTTATAATAGCCATCTCTAATACCAAAGAGGCTTGCTACCCCTGCAGGGGTTTGGTGATCTAGTGAATGTGGTCCTGGGAGAGTGGGGGAGCATGCGTGTTCTTTAACAATCACAAATCACCATTGAGGATTGAATATTAGATATCAATTGTGAATTTTACGGACACATTGTTTTTGGATTTTTATCTCATTTTTTCTAATGTGAAAGTTGATCAGTACTATTTTATGAATTTATATTTCAATGCACATTGTTTTTTGGATTTTTATCTCATTTATAGTTCACACGGACAGCTTTTTTTGCACTTTTCACTTTATTGGAAATTTTTTTTTAATGTGAAAGTTTATCAGTACTATTTTATGAATTTATATTTCAATGCACATTGTTTTTGGATTTTTATCTCATTTATTGTGCACACGGACAGCTTTTTTTGCACCTAGTCACTTTATTGGGAATTTTTCTAATGTGAAAGTTGATCAGTACTATTTTATGAATTTATATTTCAATGCACATTGTTTTTTGATTTTTTATCTCATTTATTGTGCACATGGACAGTTTATTTGCACTTTTCACTTTCTTGGGAATTTTTTTAATGTGAAAGTTTATCAGTACTATTTTATGAATTTATATTTCAATGCACATTGTTTTTTGATTTTTATCTCATTTATTGTGCACATGGACATTTTTTTTACACTTAGTCACTTTATTGGAAATTTTTTAATGTGAAAACGTATCAGTATTATTTTATGAATTTACCTTTCAATGCACATTCATTATGTATTTATTTATTTATTCATTTGTTTATTGCACTATAGTACTTTCAACCACTGGGATTTTTTAGAAGTAGTGGAACATTTTCACTAATCCTCTATTCTAATTTCTACTTAATTTCTGCTCCAGGCAGCGTCATTTACCTCCTGTTTTTTTTTTTTTTTTTGTCCACAAATGTTATGTGTATTGCATTAAAAAGCTATTGGTAAAATACTTTTTTTGTATAATAGTACAATGATACGTCTACCTCATGTTGCATGTAGAAGTGAATGAGTCAGAGTTGAGACAGTATCATACAATGTTTCTATTAGAGATAGACAGTCTGAAACTAAAAAGTTACTCCTCTGTTCTCCCTTTAGTTCTTTGACACCAATGTTTCTTTGTGCATCCAGCATTAAAAGGCGATTTGTAAGTGAACTTATTTTAATGTGTATCTTGTATTAAAAGGTTATTTTTAAAATATATATATATTTTTTTATATAATAGTACAATAGTTTGACTCAAACATTTGACTCAGTATTGTACACGGTTTCTATTAGAGAGAGTCTGATAGGAAATAATTACTCTTCTATTATATGTTTTGGAATATCCATAATGTTCTGTGTCACCAGTATCATGTGTGCACCTTGCAATAAAAGGCTGTTAGCAAAATACTTTTTTTTTTCCTTTAATAGTACAGAAAATATAAAAAAATTGAAAAAAGCATTAACCCAAAAACAAATAAATAGAGGACAGATAATAAAATAAATATTTAAATATTTATAACAGTTATATACTATTAAATAAAATGGCATAAACTTTACAATCATTAAATGAATAAAATTAAATGAATAAAATTATCAAACCATTGCACCCTCTCATTAAATTCTCTTCTTTACAGGAGTTCTGAAAATGATGCCCACTTCTCTGTGTGTTTTACCTGGATTTAGCCGTTTAGATGGGACTGCCCCTTAATTAACTGGCAGCCTTTCAGATATGTACAAGAGCTGGAACCGCACAGTTACTGTACTTCAGTAAAACCACTGCCATTCATTCTAGTAAAGTTTATTGGGTACACATGTAAAATGTCATGCCTTACAGGGCAAGTAAATTTCCAGTTGATAGATTTGATTTGAGGGATTTTACCCCTAAAGGCGTGACTGATTAGCAGGACCCATCTCATCAGCACATTCGCCAAACCAAAAATACTGACTGTTGCTTGTTATTGTTTTACTATGAGTTTTTTTTTTATCTATTTATTATTTTGTTCCATGAATTCTGTAAGAACTAACACAGCATCAGTCCAGACCTTAAGGGTCTTATTTCTGAAACTATAATGGGATTTAGGGGCCATGTCCTTATGGTCAGTCTTTACTTTGCTGGGTAGAAAGCACACTAATGAAGCTGGTGCGTGCTGCATTCATGTTAGAGCCAGAGTTAGAGGTCAGTGGTCCCACCCTCCTAAAGGGAGTCAGCAGGGGCAGACTGTCAACTTTCGGCCCAGGGGGCAAGTAGAAACCAGAGGCCCATGGTGAAGCGACTCCCCCCCCCCCTCACTCTCCCTATTCCTGTCCTCCTCCTGACCCCCATCCCAAGCTGAAGCCCTGCTCCAGATACTCTCTACTTACTAACTGAATCCGGGTTCCCGACTTGGCCAGCAGAGGGTAGTTAGGGGGAGCTGGGACAGCTCGGTCGGGGCTGGCCAGGGGAGGAGAGTCTCCAGTGGTGCATGGAACCGGCCTCTGCTCAGACATAGTTTACACCATGCATGCTGGGGGCAGGTCTGCGCTCTGTCCTTGTCTTCATCCCGCACTCCGTAGGTCAGCGGTGGGGACTTTTTACTTCTCATCACCAGGAATCCTTTAGGCATGTCTGTGGCAGAAGCAGTGCAGCCTTTTTATGGGGCATCAGAGTGGCCCAAGGGACAATTGCTCCGTGTCCCCTGGCCAAGTCCTCCCCTGGGGGTCAGTGTGTAAAGAGGGCTCTCAGGTGCACGTCTCCCCGTACTGTCCAGGTCAGGACAGAAAAAGGCCCGAGCCTGTGAGGACGTAGCAGTTGGGAGATGCAGCAGAAACAGTCAAGCAGACAAAAGGTGCAGCGTTTTGTGCATGAGCACTGGAACTGTGTGTTTGACAGTCTGGAAGACTAAAGTGGGGTATACACTATAAGAAAATCGGGCGAACGATTGTCCAATTTTCCTCGTTGTTTCACAGCAAATTGGAACTGATGAACGAAAATTCGTATGAAAATTCTCGTACGACAAAGGCTTTTTTGTTGTTGTTTATTGTGTCTGATCATGCACAGTCTTTTTTTCAGATTTTTCTTGTCCAAAAATCATACAAAAATGGTACACAGTAAACTAAAATCGTAAATTTTTTTCCAAAACGAGAAAAATTTTGGAGTTTGTCCCTTTGAGAATTTTGAAAATCGTATGAAAATTCAGAATTGGCTGTCGAAAGTTGTGTACACACTATACGAAAATCGTACAAAAATTCTTTGGATGAAAGTGTTCGCCTAATTTTCTTATAGTAGTGTGTACTAGCCTTAAGGCATGGGGCCTGAGCAGTGAAGCTGCAAAAAGAGCCACAAGGCTAAATTCTATGTTTTGTTGCATTGATGGTGATAACTCCCTGCGTGGGAAACTATTCAAGTGTGACCTTTTTACTTTGTTTAAAATAATTGTGGGCAGAAAAAGCCCTGAAAACGTACTTCTGGCATAGCGTAAACTCACTGTTTGACGCTTCTAAAGGGGCTACAAATTCCCCATTTTGTCATAATATGCATACAAGCTTAGATGCATAGAAAGAGCAATTGCCGTTGTAAAGGAAAATGTTTTTTTTTATCTTAATGCATTGTATCCATTAACCACTTAAGCCCCGGAAGATTTTACCCCCATTCCGACCAGGGGATATTTTGCGATTCGGCACTGCGCTAACGGACAATTGCACGGTTGTGCGACGCTGTACCTAAACGAATTTGATGTCCTATTTTTCCCACAAACAGAGCTTTCTTTTGGTGGTATTTGATCACCTGTGCGATTTTTTGATCATGCGCTATAAACAAAAAAAAAAAAGCGACAATTGTGCAAAAATAACAATATTTTTCACATTTTTTTAATATGAAATTCCCCAAAAACAAAAATGTAAAAATCAAAATTTTTTAACATTTTCGGCCAATTTGGTTTATGCTACATATGTTTGGTAAAAAAAATCTCAAAAAGCGTATTTTGATTGGTTTGCGCAAAAGTTATCGCGTTTACTAAAAGAAAGATTTCTGTCATTTTTGTTGTTTTTTTTTTTAACGCGTAATGGCGGCGATCTGCAATTTTTTTTGCGGGACTGCGACATTGGGGCGGACAGATCGGACCCTTGACTGACATTTTTGTCACTTTTGGGGTTACCAGTGACATTTCTACAGTAATCAGTGCTATACATATGCACTGTTACAGTAAAAATGACACTGGGAGGGAAGGGGTTAACTTTATTGGAGAGGGAGGGGTTAAGTGTGTCCCTAGGGGCGTGTTACTTACTGTGATTGGATGTGGCTTTGTGTGTAACAGCACAGATCAACGGTCCTAGATAGCAGGACAGAGTGATCACTGCTTTTACACAGGGGAGAATGACAGGCGGCTTTGTTTACATTAGCCGCCTGCCTTTCTCCCTCTCCACCCGACGATCGCGAGTGACCGGCGGACATCGGGCCTGCCGGTCATACGCACCGGCTTCTTCGGGTACGAGCGGGGGCGGGAGCGCTCACCCCCTATTCGCTCCCAGGCTAGTGACGTATATATACGTCACTTTGCCTGGGAGGGGCTGACCGCTGCGGTATATAGTTGGGCGGCGGTCGGCGGTCGGCAAGTGGTTAAGGCATGGGGCCTGAGCAGTGAAGCTGCAAAAAGAGCCACAAGGCTAAATTCTATGTTTTGTTGCATTGATGGTGATAACTCCCTGCTCGGGAAACTATTCAAGTGTGACCTTTTTACTTTGTTTAAAATAATTGTGGGCAGAAATAACCCTGAAAACGTACTTCTGGCGTATCATAAACTCACTATTTGATGCTACGAATGGGCTACCAATTCCCCATTTTGTCATAATATGCATACAAGCTTAGATGCATAGAAAGAGCACTTAAAGGCGTTGTAAAGGCAAAAGGTTTTTTTTATCTTAATGCATTGTATTCATGTGCAGCAGCCCCCCTGAACCCCCTAATAATTACCTGAGCACCATCTCTATCCAGCGATGTTGCAGAAGTGTCTACGCTGCCCAGGACTCCCCTCCTTATTGGTTAAGGCAGCAGTGTGGTGCAATTGGCTCCTGCTGCTGTCAATTTAAGTCAGTCAGCCAATCAAGAGAGTGAGGGGGCAGGTCGCGTCTCCATGTCTGAATGGACACAGGGAGCTGTGACTCGGCTCGGGTGCCCCCATAGCAAGCTGCTTACTGTGGGGGCACTCAAAAGGAAGGAGGGGCCAGGAGCACAAAAGAAGGACCTGAGAAGAGGAGGATCCGGGCCACTCTTTGTAAAACCAACTGCACAGAGCAGGTAAGTATAACAAGACTTTACAATCACTTTAAAGTGATTGTTGAGTTAACATCAAACTTTTTTGCTCTGTGCAATGGTTTTGCACAGAGCAGCTTTCATCCTCCTCACTCTATCACCACCTTGGTAAGAAGTCCACCACCATGGTTGATTTAGATATCAATAGTCATTTGGAAGGGCTGCCTCAGAGGGACCACTGGTATAGTATCAGGAAAACCATGTAACACTGAAAATCCTCCTCGATCCTTCTCTTCTGGGGTTCCTGCTGGCACTCTGGGCTCCTCCTCTTCTCTGTGTGCCACCATAGAAATCCACTTCCTATGGTGGCACACGTGTGGGTTTGATCCCGAGCAGCAATGCCTGCATCCATAGACACTCAGTGTGACACAGCCCCACCCCCTGCTTACTCTTTATTGGATTTGATGGATTTGATTGATGGCAGCAGGGCCAATGGCTGCTGCTGCTCACATTGAGTCCATTGAGGAGGGAGAGAGAGCAGTGCACCCGCCGCTGCCGCTACTCTTAGGCACAGCGCTGCATTGCGATTGGGTTCAGGTAAGTGTTTGGAGGGGGGAGCTGAAAATAGAATGTTTTATACCTTAATGCAAAGAATGTATTAAGGTAAGAAACATTCAGCTTCTAAAATGACTTTAACTGTAGACCTAGGGTTGCAAAGTTTTTAAGGCTATGAAGCTGCCTGCTTGTAGCAGTGCACAGTCCCCTATAAGTTAGAACTTCCAGTTTTAAATGGTATGGTCCTTGTCAAGTGAGGTAGGAGATGGGCATTTGAGGGAGGAGCAGTGTAGGTGTGAGATTTCTCGAGGAGAAGAAGGATCTAGGACACAGTTTGTACATTAACACTTTGCCCTTCGCTGTAAAACTGGTGCTTAAAAGAACACTTAGAGGACAATATAGGATTAGTGAGTACCTCAGCACCTCGCCTGTATCATCTAACTTTGGGATGAGCTATGTGACATTTTTAAATAAACGTTCAAAATTTTGGAATAACTGCAAATACAACTGAGTGATATGAAAAATGTACACAAGAAACTTCAGTAAATGTTTTAATTCAATGGTGTCTCTGTGACAACTGGGGGTGTGGGAAACTGGTTGGGGTCCAGAATAGAGTGGTGGTCTAGTCAGGGAGGGTCAATCTGCTTGGTATTGGGAGGAAGGTTCTTCTGGGCGATTCTCTGCAAATCATGGAGATCTGCTTAGAAATATCCAAGAAAATAAAATATGTAAAAACATCTAAATCCTTGAATTCTATTATGAGCATTTCTTGGGATGGGATTTGTTATGGACTGACTGGCACCCATCCTGGGTGCTTCCTTCAGAATACAGCTTCCTCCACTCTGGAACCATCAATCAGGTATTATAGCTGAGCATTGCACCCGGGAACTAGACGATACTAGCTTAGGTTCAAACTGGAACTAACCTTTTATTGTAAGTTCACACAGAATATATACCACAAAAATCAGGTAAGAGCTTTCTTACAATATCCTAAACAATGCAAACTTTAAACAGTAATATCATTAGTACTTCTAATGAACAGCTAACATAAACATAAACAGTAAGCTATTCAACAGCCAGCAACAGCTAACAGTGATCTCATTAACAGTTAGTTAATTAATAACTTAGACAAGCCTAGGTGACTCAGGTCAGTGTCCACCCAAACAATTTGGCACCAGTTCTCCAGAAAGAAGACCCAGGGCTATACAAATCTCATTAACCAACTTTCACGTGAGTAATCTGTCCACTAGACAAGTTATCTTAAGACAAAACATAAACAATGTTCCAATAGTCTGAAAAAGTGGAAATAATTTATCTTCATAGATTTCTTGAGAGAGATTGTTGATAAATATTTCTGTCCCAAGTGGAGGAGCTGCTCCAACCCAGTCTGCAGGAGTGCCACCATATTTCCTCTGACCATTAACCTGTATAAGGTTAATATTACACCTTTCCATTCACTCCAGAAGGGAAGCCTTATTGTCCTTATTCAGAGGATTAAACCATGCCTCGCTCTCAGTGTTCATCACTTTGCTCCCTCCATGGGATCAGAGGCGGAACTGGGATCTCCTCCATGCTCTGACCGGGAGAAGCAGACAAAATCCCCGGTCTCCTCAATGGGCCATAATCAGTGGGTACAGGCTAGCCCCTAGTCCCCTCCAAAAGCCTCTGTCCCAGTTGGGTTTGTCACAGAACTTATGTATCACTTGGCCACGATTCAGAATCAGACCTGCTCCAAAAGTGTGATGACGTGGAAAAAAAAAAAACAATTTAGGAACAAATTGATGTATAAGACCCAGAATTATTTCATTTTTTTCAGTGCATGCAAAATAATATTCATGAATTATAAGCAGTTTGACGAAATTACATTGTTAGAAAATTGATCAACCTACTGCATGTGAGTGGCTCTTGGACAATACATGCTGAGACCCAGCCAGGAACACTAGGTGGCACACTTTTATGCCACATACGCAGAGCACAAAAGGCTCTTTATAGACCTTTGTGTAAATCTTCCTTTTGAATCTCACAATTAAAAGAACTGTGTAGGCAGGTTTCATAAAAACAGCAGCCATGTGAAATGTTTTGATTGTTTAAATGAGACTTTTATACCAGTAGCTTTTCTTTGTTAAGCCTAAACTCTGAAACTGTGTTTCAATCCAAAATTAAAGTTTTAGGTGTATTATTAAGTTAACCAGTTATTATAATTCTTATTAGTTATTAGTATTATTACATTAATCTACCACCCCCACCCCACCCCTATGGGTGGGGCAAATGACCCTTGGGTCCTGTTGCAACAATTAATGTATAGTCATTTGCGTTGTCTTTGCTCACCTCTCTACTATGCAGTCCAAATGATGGTACTGCCCAAGGCTTCAACAGGGTGCTTCCGCCAGCCATGTGAACTGGCCTAACTAACACTATATTCCAAGCTACAAGTATATCTTATTAATAATAGCTGCACCAACCATAAGAATATGCATTTGAGGCAACTTTATGACAATGGGAACCTCCATCTTTGTGTGTGAGTCGCTCAGGCTGTATGCAAATGAAGTGTGATGTCCTTTGATGATGCTCGGGAGGGTGGGCGAAACGCGTTGACGTAATTTTCGGTTTAACCAATTGCGTCACTAAAGCATGCGAGACGGCGTTCCTGGAAGTTTCTTAACCTATTACCTACTGCCCATGTTTTTCTTCGACTTTGTGAGTATTTGAGATCTACTTTATTAAATTAATCTTTATGAAACAATATCACACTACGATCTTCTTATTTCATTCTGGCTGAGTCTGCTAAGGAAGCGATTTCTGGATTCTTGAACCCAATATTACTGCTGGATGGTACTCAGGACTCCACACTCACTGCTAACCATTAAGGCGGCATTTGACCCATAGGGGGTCTCTATTTCTAGTGAGTGGGGGTGCAAGAGGGGAGAGTGGCAACTTGACATGGGAGAGCACCTTCCAGCAATAAGAAAATAAGGCACCTGAGCACTTTTTTGAGCACCTTTGCACAGTTTTTTTGAGTATTTGATGAACTTCATTATTGCATGCACTTATTTATGAACTGAAATCTATTAGTGGAAGCATTTATTTATAAACTCTATTATTTTATATATATATATATATATATATATATATATATATAATTACATTGCTTATTTTGCACATGTATTTATTGACCTATTTATTATAGGGATTTCTTTGCACTTTTAATGCTGATACACATTTTTTAGCACGTCTATCACTTTATCATTTTAATTGTTATCTATTTTATTTAGCAAGCGCTGTTTTATTAATTTTTTTTTTTTTTATGAATTCCTGTGCTTACCGCTGTGAGTGCTGGCCGGGAAGGGAGCTTGTCTATGCTCCAGGCTATAGTAGAGAGTGATAGGTGTCCAGGGACTGCTGTGTGATAGTAAATGGCAGCCTGGACCCCCGTTGGGCCGCACCACCAACACGTTTCACTCCACCCACCAGAGCCACAGACATGCCTAAATGATTCCTGGTGAAGAGAAGTAAAAAGTCCCTGCTGCTGCTGACCTACTGAGTGCAGGATAAAGACAAGAACAGAGCGCAGCCCCCCCAGCATGGATGGTGTAAACTGTGTCTGAGCAGAGGCCGGTTCCATGCCCCACTGGAGACTCACCTCCCCCAGCCAGCCCCAACCAAGCTGTCCCAGCTCCCCCCAACAGCCCCCTGCTGGCCAGGTCGGGAACCTGAATTCAGCCGGTGGGTAGAGAGTACCTTGAGCGGAGCTTTAGCCTGATATGGGGTCAGAGGGAGGCCAAGAAGAGGGAGAGTGGGAGGGGGGGGGGCGAGTGTACTTGCCCCCTAAGCCGAAAGTTGCCAGTCAGCCCCTGGTTGCTGCCATGGGGTAGAACTGGTATGAAAGGCCAACAAAATCATAATTTCCTTATGATATCAGGGCATTCTTTTGAATGTAACATTTTATCCATATTTGTATTAAAAAATAGATTTTAATTAGAGAACTTTCGAAAAAGAAAAGTAGAGAAATCTCAAACAAAATGCTACCAGAGAAAAAAATAAATAAAAATTAAATGCATTGAAATAGTAACTGCCATTGAGCGCCAGACCAACAAAAGAGTATTTGCCCTTTAAATATGATACGCTTAGAAAAATGCTTTCCCCGAACAAACACAAAGAACAATTTTCATCTCCCATTAAAATTAGCATTATGAAACCGTGCAGACAATATAACCTGCAACACAGTTACTGATGTTTAATCATCTATAAAATTCAAGAGCTTTCTTCAGCTCTTTGTTCTGTAAAATTATCTCCACACCAGAAAATCAATGTATAATGCATAGAAAATATAAACCTCCATTTGTGACACCAATATAGCATTTTTCACTCTATTTTTTTTTTTCTCCCGCAAGGCAATTTTCTGTGAAGGTGGAGTCCATTACTGTGATACAAAGAAAAAAAAAAAAGAGAAAAAGAAGGAAAAAAAGAAAGAAGGATGGAAGGAATTAATGTCTAAGGTGGTTCTCTTGTTGGTCGTTGTTGTATGACTTTTACCATGGAAAACTGAAGTTTGAAGGTGTGACACATTATTCCAGTATGATGTCACTTCCTGTGAGCTTCACCAAAGAATATCTTCCGTCCTAGCAATCTTCTATAAATTACTAACTGCCCATGTAATGGAGATGAAGAGATACAGAAAAGTTTGTAGTCCATATCAGGGAGCAACTAGGATGACAGCCATGGATTCCCCCATAGATAAAGTGGAGGAGTGACATAGCCACCCAGGGACAAGTGTGTTATTTGCAGAATTACCAGGTGAATATAAGCGCCGGTTCACATTACCGCGACGCTACTTGCAGGGGCGACCTCCGAGATCGCGGTGCGAGCAGCGCGCCGCGACCTCGGAGCGGCCGCCACGGACTTCATAACATTGAAGTCTATGGCGGTCGCCTCCTGGTCGCCCCAAAGAAGCTCCGGACCCTTTTTCTAGGTCGGAGCGACTTGTGTCGCTCCTATTAGAACGGGTCCGCAGCTTCCCTATGGGAGGCGACCTGCGGCGACCTGTGAGGCGACCAGGTCGCCTCACAGGTCGCCCCAGTGTGAACCGGCCCTAAAGCAAAATTATCTGAAAAAAATAAAAAATAAAAAAATAGAAAACAAATGCAGCTACAACACCCAGGGTGACATTTTTGGTTTGGGGTTTAGATAAACTTTAACTACTCTAGAGGCTAATTCCAGCACCACCACTCAGGCCTCTCCTCCCCCACCCTGGAGGCTCCCTCTACATGCATTTATTTATTTTTTGATTATTCTTAGTATACTTAGCTTTTTTGTCAGATGTCCCTTTTGAATTTTTGTCTCCATGATGATATCTACTTTTTTTTTTTTTATTACTTTTTTCTTAACCACTTCTGGACCGGAAGATTCCCCCCCCCCCCCCTTAATGACCAGGCCATATTTTGCCTTTCGGCACTGCATTATTTTAATGGACAATTGCGCGGTCGTACGACGCTGTACCCAAATAAAATTGATGTCCTTTTTTTTTCCACAAATAGAGCTTTCTTTTCTGCGATTTTTATTTTTTGCGCTATAAACAAAGAAAGAGCGATAATTCTGGAAAAAAAACAAAAAAACAATATTTTTTACATTCTGCTATGTGACGTTCCCTAAAAAAAAAAAATTTGAAAAATCAAAACTTTTTAACATTTTAGGTCAATTTGTTTTCTGCTACATTTTTTTGGTAAAAAAAAAAAAAAAAAAGCGTATTTTGATTGGTTTGCGCAAAAGTTATCGCATCTATTAACTACGGGAAAGATTTATGTCATTTTTATTGTTTTTTTTTTTTTACTAGTAATGGCGGCAATCTGCGATTTTTTTGCGGGACTGCAACATTACGCCGGACAGATCAGACCACTAATTGACATTTTTGACACTTTTGGGGGGACCAGTGACATTACTGCAGTAATCAGTGCTAAAAATATGCACTGTTACTGTAATAATGACACTGGCAGGGAAAGGGTTAACACTGTGGGTGATCAATGGGTTAAAATGTGAGCCTAGGGGAGTGATTCTAACTGTAAAGGTGTGGGGCTTATGGAATGACCATAGAGACCTGTGATCCTATATAGAAGGATCACAGGAGCTCTGTGATCATTCCAGAGAGAAGAACGGTCAGCGGGGAGCGATCGCGGGTGTCAGGTGGCAATCGGAGATGCCTGCCCCGTGCACCGGAGTCCCCGCTGCTGAGTGGGGTCGGGAGCGTCCCGCCGGCGGGGCGCGCTCACCCCCTAGCTGCCAGTGCGTGACCGACGTAGCCCTACGTTGGTTCGCGTAGCAGGGCCAGCCTGCCGCAGTATATATGCGGTGGGCGGTCCGGAACCGGTTAAATAAAAAAAGGAAACAAATGGGTCTTTAAAGAAAAAGGTAAAAAGATGTATGATTTTTTTTTTTTTTATATATTTTTTTTTTTTACAGTGGTTATGTTTTTATTTTAACTTTTACTTGTCTTGTGTAAATTTTTAACCCTTTGCCACTCATTTATAAAGTGCCAAAGAGTGTGGGCATTAATGACCACATGCTGTATATCTGCATGCCTAGATGGCTAAGGTTTCTGTGCTAAGAGTGAGCTCACTGTGCAATCTCAGTACTGTGACCAAGGCTGCTGATAAGGCAGTACAGCCAGCCCTTCTGAACTGGACCCCGGCCCCATCAGTTCAAAAAGGGGGGCCCAGACACCTACTGAGTAGGAGGCCTGGCTGTACCGCCTTACTGCAGACAGACACTGATCCTCCACTGCCTCTCCCTGCAGCGCTGCCGGCTTCTCCTCCACTCCCTCCAGTCAACTGTGCTGCAGAGGGTTCATTTCTAGCATCTGCTCCCCCATCCCCCTGCTTTCCGGGGGCCCCCTGTTACCTCAATGCTGCCGGCTTCCCTCCTCTGCCTCCATTCAACTATGCTGCAGAGGGTTCACTTCTAGCATCTGCTCCCCCATTCCCCCGCTTTCCGGGGGCCCCCTGTTACCTCTTTGTTCCCTCAATGCTGCCGGCTTCCCTCCTCTCCTCTCCCACTGGCAGCTGCAGCGGGTACACAAGGGGATGCTTCAGTATGGAGAATGGGAGAAGGGGTAGTAAATGTGTCATATACTAAAAATTGAAGTGTATTTTTGGCCAAATCATAATTTGATATTTTCTGGGGCTGGGGGGGGGGGGTTGGTTCTGTCAGGTATCGCTATTTTTTGTTTATAGCTCAAAAAATAAAAATTGCAGAGGTGATCAAATACCACCAAAAGAAAACTCTATTTGTGGGGGGAAAAAAGGACATCAATTTTATTTGGGCACGACCGCGCAATTGTCAGTTAAAGTAATTCAGTGCCGAATCGCAAAATATAGCCTGGTCATTAACCTTCCTAGCGGTATTCCCGAGTGTGACTCGGGGTAAGATTTTAGAGCAAAAAGCGATAACCCCGAGTCACACTCGGGGTAGCGCTAAGAAGATCGCTGGATGCTGGAAAAGGTTTTACTTACCTTTTCTCCAGGATCCAGCGAAGACTGCAAGCAGTGTGCGGCGGCGGAGCTTCCTCCCGATCGTCTGCGAGCCCCGGCTTCCGTCTCCGGCGACGTGACGTCCGCCGGGGGGTGGAACCGGCGGCAAATTCAAATGTAAAATACACCAAACACACTGATACCATTCAAAATAAAATAAAATCGCATTACATTGCCCCCCAGTGCCCTTTCCTGCAGTTTTATGGTACTTTTTATGTAAATATATATGTATATATATATATATTTATGTATATATATATATATATATATATACACATATACATATATATATATATATATATATATATATACATATATATATATATATATATATATATATGTATATATATATATATATATATATATATATATATATATATATATATATATATATATATATATATATATATATATATATATATATATATATATATATATATATATATACGTATATACATATATATGTATATATATATATATATATATATATATATATATATACACGCATATATATATATATATATATATATATATATATATATATATATATATATATAATTCTTGTGAATGAGCAGCCCAAACCAACTGTATACATTATATATATATATACGTATATATATATATATATAATATATATATATATATATATAATATATGTATACATAATATATGTATACATATATATATATATATATATATATATATATATATATATATATATATATATATAATATATATACTAAATGTATACAGTTGGTTTGGGCTGCTCATTCACAAGAATAACATGCAAAATAATGGTACCGCTTTCAGCACCTAAAATCCAAAAGAATCATACCGCCAGGGAGGTTAAGGGGTAAAATCTTCCAGTCCACAAGTGGTTAAACAGTGCTATAAAGGGACTCTTCCTATACCTACTTACTATTTTTTTTTTTAATAGCAAGACAAAGAAAAAGCATTATCAGAAAAATATTGGCACATTTGTGGATTCAAACATAAAGCATTGGAGTGGAGTGGAGAATTTTGCTGGTAGAATTAATTTCAAACTTCATTCATCTCTATCTGTGACTGAAGTAATAAATGTGAACAGACAGACCCTTTTACAATCTTGTTTAACCTTGAAATATGTACATATATATCCTTCTGTGACCTTGTAAAATAAATCTTTTGACACTCAAGTGTCTTTAATTAAAAAAAAAAAATGATAAAGATGGACTCTACTTCACATTTCATGGACAGGGAGAATGAATATAATAAAAATTAATGTGCTTCCAAGATTAGTGCATTTTACGCAGACAGTGCCAGACGAACTCCCGAGTTCTTTATTTATTTATTTTTTTTAAATCACTTTCATCCATCTTCTCATAATGTATAAAATGTATTCAGAACGGGTCCATCTGTAGATTTAAAGCGTAACTCCGCTTTTGTTGAGAAAAAAACATTCCCCTCTGGGTGATCTCTGTACATTGCAAGGATTATAACAAACTTTGTTGCAGATTCCTACCTTTTGTTATTCTAAAGAAATCATTGTTTGTTCCTCTGTGCTGAGTGGGTCTAATAGGAGTGGTTTCATAATTATCTATCAGCTGTGGCAGCTGCAGAGCACTAATGAGGAAATCTGCTGGGCCTGCATCCCTTTAGACGTGTTCCTATTGGGAGGATCTCACCAAAAATGACATTTTTGTTGCAGGGGATGCCAGAAATCTGACTTGTATCTTAGTGCAGACTTCTGGGAAAATTGGTGAGCCAATCACACAAGCAGGAAATGATGTTTCTGGGGGTGTGGTCAGCATACATTCTGTGTACAGAACAGCTCCAGGGGGCCATATTGTATTGCATTTTCAGAAAATTAAAACAGCTGCAGATTGAAAAGGAAAGATAATTTTTAATAACATTCAATTACAATATGATTTGTGTCCCAATTGTATACGCTATATTGTTTTTTCTTTATTTGCATTTTTTTTTCCCACGAAAGTGGCGTTACCCTTTAACCACTTAAGCCCCGGAGGATTTGGCTGCTAAAGGACCAGGGGTTTTTTTGCGATTTTTTACTGCGTGACTTTAACGGACAATTGCGCGGTCGTGCGACGCTGTACCTAAACAAATTTGACGTCCTTTTTTTCCCACAAACAGAGCTTTCTTTTGGTGGTATTTGATCACCTGTGCGATTTTTTGATCACGCGCTATAAACAAAAAAAGAGCGTAAATTTTGCAAAAATAACAATATTTTTCACATTTTTTTATATGAAATTCCCCAAAAAAAAAAGTAAAAATCAAAATTTTTTAACATTTTTCGGCCAATTTGTTTTATGCTACCTATGTTTGGTAAAAAAAATCGCAAAAAGCGTATTTTGATTGGTTTGCGCAAAAGTTATCGCGTTTACTAACAAAGAGAAAGATTTTTGTCATTTTTGGTGTTTTTTTTTTTAACGCGTAATGGCGGCGATCTGCGATTTTTTTTTCGGTACTGCGACATTGCGGCGGACAGATCGGACCCTTGACTGACATTTTTGACACTTTTGGGGTTACCAGTGACATTACTGCAGTAATCAGTGCTATACATATGCACTGTTACTGCAAAAATGACACTGGCAGGGAAGGGGTTAACTTTATTGGGAAGGGAGGGGTTAAGTGTGTCCTAGGGGCGTGCTTTCTACTGTGTAGGGACATTGCTATTGGTGTAAAAGCAAAGATCAACCGTTCTACATAGTAGAACGGTCAGATCTTTACTTTTACACAGGGAGAACTGACAGGCAGCTTGTTTACACAAGCTGCTCTGTCTTTCTCCCTTCACAGGAGCGATCGTAGTGTGGCCGGCGGACATCGAGTCCGCCGGTCACACGCACTGACTTGCCTGTGAACGAGCCGCGGCGGGCGCGCGCCTCGGCGGGCGCGCGCCCGCTCGCTATAGGCTCGCAAGTCAGTGACAGGCGAGTGACGTACCGATACGTCACTCTGCCTGGCCGGGGCTGACCGCCGCAGTATATAGTCGTGCGGCGGTCGGCAACCGGTTAAAGTCGTAATCCTGTGACTCCAATATTGTCTACTCTAAATACAAGTCATGTGTATTCTTTGTTGAAACTTGGTGTGCTTTGTTTCTTCATTTCTTTGAGATCTGTGCATTGGTCCATCATGAAACAATGCCTGTATAACTCCTGTAGTACAGATTAGTCCAAGTCCTGTAATGATCACCGCTGGGAGTGCTGGTTTCGGGAGGGAACTCATCCCGCCTCCTACAATGGCTTGAGGTGTGTGGCAAACTCAGTCTGGCGCCAACTAGGCCACAGCCCCAACGCGTATCAATCTGCCCCTTGGAGCTTAGTCCTGATCGTCACGACTAAGCTCTGAGGGAGGAAGCGAAATGCGTTGGAGGCGTGGGCTGGTTGGGGTCCAGCCTGAGGTTGGCACAATCACACACCTCAGGAATATGATGGATGTGAGGTCATAGGGAGACCTTTCCTTCACACAGACTAGTCACTGCTGCCCTCTCTCTTGATGTGCAGGGTGACTAGTCTTGTCTACAACCCCTCCCCCCTCCATAGTTTTCTGCAGGCAGCCTGCAGAGGATGGAGATGCTGGGCCCACTCACAGCTCTGCTCTCTGCATAGGCTGTGTACATCACAGTGATGATCTTACTGCTACTTTTACAAGGTAACAGGTCCGCTGATAGGGGGGGACCACTGGTCCTCTTGTAGAGGGCCCAGGAGCACAGGGGGCCCGGTCAGCAGGAGAAAGAACAATGCCCTCTGTGTGTCTCACCCAGCAACTAAAAGCCAATTTCTCCCCTTCTCCCTCCCGTCGGCTTTCAGTTGCTTGATGAGAGACACACATGACCGGATTTAGGGGGTGCTGGGGTGGGTTGTGCCCACCCAGATTTCAGTTCTGCCCCCCTGGCCAGCCACCAGGGATGTAGCCTGTACGGGGCCTGTGATTTCCAACAGCAGCCCTGCAAGGTAATATATAGGTTCCCAAATGCATTTAGTACACACAAAGGGTATTTATGTCCTTTGGGTCTAAAAACTACAACAAAAGTTTGTGTGCCCAGAGTAGAGCTTTAAAACCCATCCATGGGCAAAGTGAGAATCATAAACGCTTCTCTTAGGCTTTGTTCATACTAGCGGCAATGACTGCCATGCCTCTGAAATATGATCAGCAGATTTAGCCCCCTAAATGCCACCCTACCGCAACCCGCAATTGCAGCGTGGCCCAATTCACTTGGATGGGCTGCGTTTGGCGGGCAGCAGCCAATGCCAAATGGGATAATTCTTGCTAAGGCCATAAAGCAAAGTCTTGCAGCTGCGCCATTTGTATACTTTCGGCCATTGCCTTTGCAGCTTAGGAGGGAGCGTTTAGGGGCGATATGAACTGCTGAGCCGAGCCCCCAACCACAAATGTAAATAAATTCATTTTAAGGCGTCATCATAGGATGGCGCTATGGACACTTGAGTAGATCTGTGGCCTCATCCCAATATATATAGAAAGAGATAAGGATCTAAGGATGGACTTTATTGGCACACCACAATGACACAATGTCGTAAAAAATAAATAAACAAATAAATAAATAAATAAATAAATAATATATATATATATATATATATATATATATATATATATATATATATATATATTATATTATATATATATATATATATATATATATATTTTTTTTTTTTACGACATTGTGTCATTGTAGTGTGCCAATAAAGTTTACAAATTTGTAAATAAGCCAGAGTCTGCCATTGTGTGGCCCTAGGGGCTAACATTTCTGGGGGTATAGACCAGTGATGAAGCTCAGGCCTGCTGCCGGCCTTGTTGCCATCCCTTGTTTTGATGTTATGAGTGAGAGGACTCCATTGGTGGACAGCTAATGAGAAATATTAATGTCACAAGGCAGTGGAATGGGCATCTGACAAGGCAAGGACCTTTCCACTCGCCAGTCTAAAAGAAAGCAGTCTTGGGACCCAATGCATGACTAGACCATCAATGTAGGTATTTAGGCCCCTTAGGTAATTTAACCAGTTCTGGACCGGAAGAATTTGCCCCCGTAATGACCAGGCCATTTTTTGCGATTCCGCACTGCGTTACTTAAATGGAAAATTGCGCGGTCGTGCGTCGCTGTACCCAAATACAATTGATGTCCTTTTTCCCCACAAATTGAGCTTTCTTTTGTTGGTATTTGATCACCTGTGCAATTTTTATTTTTCGTGCTATAAACAAAAAATAAGCTACAATTCTGAAAAAAGAAAATAATAATATTTATATATATATATATATATATATATATACAGGGCTTTTTTTCTCAGAGAATAGGTGCAGGAACTCCCCCCCCCCTTTTATGTCATCCCTTGTCTCTATCCGCTACCCACCTCCAAGTACTGTTCCTTGGTTTCACCCCCTACCCACCTCCCAGTACCACCGCTTTTAGAGAATACAGAACCATGCATTGTGGTGTTAAGTAATTTGTATGTAATTGAATGCAATGATAAAAAAAGCACAATAGACCCCATCCCAGCCACACAAGATCCCCCAGCAAAAACAGATCCACCCAGCAACAATAGATTCCCCCCCGCAAACAAAGACACCACCCAGAAACAATAGGTTGCCCCCTAGCAATAATAGACCCCCCCCCCAGCAACAATATATCCCCCTAGCAACAAAAGTCCCAGACCCCCAGCAACAATAGATCCCACCAGCAATGATAGATGCCTGGTACAAAATACCACTTTAGCTACAATTAGCAGCAACAATGGATCTTCCAGCAGCAAGCAACAATATACCTCTCCCTTAACAGTAGATCATTACCAGCAACAATTGATCCCTCTGCAACATAAGACGCCCTAAGCAACAATAGACTCCCATGAAAAAATAGATCCCCGCCAGTTACAATAGATCCTTCAGAAGTCAGCATCACAGACCCTTCAGCATCCCTTACCTTACCATTACATGCATTCAGTGCTGGAGGTGCCGGAACTGCGTTCCCCCGCGTTCCTGCTGAAAAAAAGCCCTGTATATACATATTATATATATAATTATATTCCCCCAAAAAAATAAAAATCACACATTTTTCATCCTTTTAGGCTAATTTGTATTCTGCGACATATTTTTGGTAAAAAAAAATCCCGAAAAGCGTATGTTGATTGGTTTGCGCAAAAGTTATCGCGTCTACAAACAAAGGGAAAGATTTATGTCACTTTTTATTTATTTATTTTACTAGTAATGGCGGTGATCTGCGATTTTTAGCTGGGCTGCGACATTGCAGCGGACAGATTGGACCCCTAACTGGCATTTTTTACACTTTTGGGGGAACCAGTGACATTACTACAGTAATCTGTGCTAAAAATATGCTCTGTTACTGTAATAATGACACTGGCAGGGAAGGGGTTAACCCAGGGGGTGATCAAAGGGTTAAATGTGAGCTTAGGGGGTATTTTCTAACTGTATGGGGGGATGGGCTTGTGAAATGACCATAGGGACCTGTGATCCTATATAGAAGGATCACATGTGCTCTTTGATCATTTCAGAGAGAAGAACGGTCGGCTGTGTTTACAACAACTGACCGTCCTTCTCTCTCAGCGGGCAGCGATCGCGGGTGCCCGTGGATCTGCATCCCCGCTGCCTAGTGGGGGCGGGAGCGACGTACCCCCTTTGCGCAGCCGTGGCAGTCAGTCTGCAGTAAAACTGCGGCGGGCAGTGGACAAGTGGTTAAAGAAGGTTGGGATGAGTTATATTTACTGGAAGGGGAATGGGCTCAGCCTGGTGTTAAACATTAAACACAACCTTTTTATTATTATTTTTATTATTAATATACAGGATTTAAATAGTGCCACCAGTTTGAGCAGCGCTTTACAACATGAAGACAGATAGCAAGGTTACAATACAATACAAGACAATACAAGACAGGAGGAATCAGAGGACCCTGCTCGTTGGAGCTTACAATCTAAAAGGGAAAGCCACGTGATACAAAAGGTAATAACTGTGGGGGATGGTCTGATGGCGAAAATAAAAATATAGTTGTTAGGTGGGGGCAGCATAGTCCTCTCTGCAGAGAAACGTTTTCAGGGATCGCCTAAAGTGGATAGTGTTGGGGATAGTCGACCAGATTGGGGTAGGGAATTCCAATAGATGGGAGAGGCTCGAGAGAAGTCCTGGAGGTGAGAATGGGAGGAGGTGACAAAGAAACTAGAGAGCAGGAGGTCTTGGGAGGAACAAAGAGAATGATTTGGGTGGTATTTTGAGACTAGGTTAGTGGTTTAGATGGGGGCAGAGCTGTGGATGGCTTTGTAAGTTACAACTTTAAATGTAATTAGTTGGGTGAGTGGCAGCCAGTGGAGGGATCGGCAGAGAGGGGTAGCAGACACTGAGCGGTTGGTAAGGTGAATGAGTCTGGCAGTAGCAATCATAATGGACTGAAGGGGGAAAAGCTTATGTAAAGGTAAGCCAATGAGGAGGGAGTTGCAGTAGTCGAGGCGAGAGATAACCAGGGAGTGGATTGGGAGCTTTGTGATGTCATTGATTAGAAAGGGGCATGTGTTCTAGATGTTACGGAGGTTGAGACAGCAAGTTTTGGAAAGTGATTGGATATGGGGCCGAAAGGGCCAAACCCTTTGAACATAGAGTTGCAACTCTCAGCTACTCTCTGCTACTGTTTAGACTTGTTGTCTCCAAACTGTGGCCCAGGGGCTCTGTGGCCCTTTCTTGATTATTCCCTCCACTGTTAACAACAGTGGGGCATAGTTTGTGCCACTGACAATGACGAAGGGGCATTACTCCTCCCGCTGACAACAATGATGGGACACTATTCCTCCTACTGCCAGCAATAATGGGGCACTATTCCTTCCACCGACACCAATGATGGGGCACTATTCCTCCCACTGACAATAATGATGGGGCACTATTTCACCTACTGACACCAATGATGGGGCACTATTCCTCCCACTGACACCAATGATGGGGCACTATTCCTTCCACTGACACCAATGACGGGGTACTATTCCTTCCACTGACACCAATGACGGGGTACTATTCCTTCCACTGACACCAATGATGGGGGACTATGCCTCCCACTGACACAGATAATGGCGCACCATTCCTTCCACTGACACCAATGATGGGGCACTATTTCTCCCACTGACAATAATGATAGGGCACTATTTCACCTACTGACACCAATGATGGGGCACTATTCCTCCCATTGACAAAAATAATGGGGCATTATTCCTCCCACTGACACCAATGATGGGGCACTATTCCTCCCACTGACACCAAAAATGGGGCACTATTCCTACCACTGACACTAACGATGGGCACTATTCCTCCTACTGACACCAATGATGGGGCACTATTCCTCCCACTGACAAAAATAATGGGGCACTATTCCTCCCACTGACCATAATGATGGGGCACTATTTCACCTACTGACACCAATGATGGGGCACTATTCCTCCCACTGACAAAAATAATGGGGCATTATTCCTCCCACTGACACCAATGATGGGGCACTATTCCTCCCACTGACACCAAAAATGGGGCACTATTCCTACCACTGACACTAACGATGGGCACTATTCCTCCTACTGACACCAATGATGGGGCACTATTCCTCCCACTGACAAAAATAATGGGGCACTATTCCTCCCACTGACCATAATGAGGGGGCACTATTTCACCTACTGACACCAATGATGGAGCACTATTTCTCACACTAACACCAATGATGGAACACTATTTCTCCCACTGACAGCAATGATGGGGCACTAGTCTTCCACTGACACCAATGATGGGGCACTATTCCTCCCACTGATACCAATGATGGGGCACTCTTCCTCCCACTGACACCAATGATGGGGCACTATTCCCCCCACTGACACCAATGATGGGGCACTATTGATCTTTTATTGAAAAGAATCAAGCAACATATTTTATACAAAAGTAAAAAACAGAACTATAGTACAATATTCCAACAAAAAAAAAACAAAGGAATTCACATCCATGTGCAGAATATATACAATATATACATAATCCACTTCCAACATTCTTAGAAAACTATTTACATAAAGCAGCAGAGAGGGCCTAAGAGGCACAACCCATCACCTATGTATGCAGCCATTTATCAAAAACTGAGCATTAAGAAAAAATCTAGGGTGATAAGAGACAGAAAGCCACACCCGGGAAAGAGACTCCTGGCAGTCAGGGAGGCTTGAAACCCCTCCACGCCTTCAGCCAAGCCCTCTGACCCCACTTGTCTCTCTCAAGCGCCCGAATCTTCCCCACCTCATGCAGAATGTCACACACCACCACCTGAACAGGAAGGATTTTACGCCGAAGGGTGACCTGACACCATGCGTTCCATGTGTAATAACGGACTACTAAACTAACTAAAAAAAGTGTATCCAAACAAAAGCCCTCACCAGTATTGAATGCTCCGTACACCCACTCAGCATAACCCAGCCTGGAGAGGAAAGGAACACCGAGGGCCCGCCCAACCTGTTTGTATACCTCTATGTTAAAAGGGCAACGAAGCAGAAAATGGTCCATAGTCTCCTCCTCACCTGCACATTCCTCCCGAGGACAACCACGATCCATCCCACTGCGGAATTTCAAATTGCCCCGAACATAGAGCCTCCCGTGGAAGCACAACCAGGCCAGATCCCTGAATTTAAGGGGGACTCTAGCCAAATTAATCAATCTTAACCCTTCCCTCAAAATTGGGCCTGGGCAATCCCTTAAGGCCAGTGGGTCATGAAAGACTTCACTCAAGACTCGGCTCATAAGGACTTTCCTCGGAGCGGATCTGAGATCTTCAGCCGACAGTCGCCACAGCCGCAGCAACTTCAGACACGGAGCGACATAGGCTGGGAGCTGACCACGATGACCCCTGAGATTCTTCACTTGGCCACCTTCTTCCCAAAGTCGCAGAAAAGGCCTAAACCAAGATCTAAACATGCCTGCCCATCCAGGAGGTTCCACTGCAAGCATACTACCAATGTTAAACTTGAGAAATAGCAGTGAAAAGAAAAGAACGGGGTTGACCATACCTAAGCCACCCTCCCTCCTGGATAGATAGGTGACATTCCTCTTGATGGGGTTCAGTCTGTTCCCCCACAGCATCTGGAAGAACACACTATAGATCCTAGCATAGAGAGACACTGGCAAGATGCAGACAGGGCTGACATACAAGAAGATCGGTATCAGGTAAGTCTTAATCAGATCAACCCTTTCCCTCAGAGATAACTTCCATCTCTTCCAGCTGACCACCTTAGTATTGGCAACTTCCAGCCTGCCTTCCCAGTTTTTGAGGCCATAATCGCCAGGTCCAAATTCAATGCCTAATATCTTAATTTTTTCCTGGGGCACTGGAAAGGTGTCCGGGAGATCAAACCCCTCACCTTCCTTTCCCATCCAAAAAACTTCACTCTTTTCCTGATTGATCTTGGAGCCTGATGCTTCAGAGTACCGTGATGTCAGAGAGACCACCTCCTCCGCTTCATCTGTCCCAGTGACAATCACTGACACATCATCCGCATAGGCAACAACCCTCAAAGGCGGCTCACCCGGGATTCCCACTGGTACCCCACACAACATGCTGCTCTCTAGCCTCCTGATGAAGGGGTCGATTGCAAACACATAGAGCAGGGGACTCAGCGGACAACCCTGGCGCACCCCAGAACCAACCTCAAAGGACTGTCCAACCCAACCATTAACAAGAGGGAAGCTTTCTGCCCCCTTATACAAAACTTTTAACCAATCGACAAAACCACCCGGCAGACCGTACTTACTAAAGAGCAACCACAGGTACTCATGGTTGACACGATCGAAAGCCTTTGCCTGATCCAATGCCAGTAGATACTTTCCCCAGCCTGCAGCCCTGCACTGCTCCAAGGCCTCCCGGACAGCTAAAACCGCTGTGAAGGTGCTCCTACCCTGGATCGAACAGTGCTGATGGCGAGAAAGCAAAGACTCTGCTACTGCCGATAGGCGCCAGAAAAGTATCTTCGCCAGCACCTTCCTATCGACATTGAGAAGGCTGATGGGGCGCCAATTCTCAATCATCGAAGGATCTTTACCTTTTGAAAGAAGAATCACAGCTGAGTGTCTCATGGAAGGGGGAAGCACCCCCTCCGCAAGACAACTGTTAAAAACCTCTACCAAATGTGGGGCCAGAATAGACTTAAAGGCTTTGTAAAACTCAGCAGTCAGACCATCCGGTCCAGGTGACTTTTTGATGGCAAGCTGTTCAATTGCCCTCGTCACCTCTTCAACTGTGATCTCTTCTGTCAAATTCATCAAAGGGACATCTCCACCATTTAGACCTGGAGTAGAGTCCAAAAAGCTTTCCATCTTGTCTCGGTCAAGCTCTTTCCTCCCAAGAAGTTCAGCATAAAAAGACCTCACGACCTCCAGGATCCCTGACCTGGACTTTGTCAAGGAACCTGTACTATCCTTAAGGCCAACGACCATCTTAACAGCTACACCCTGTTTGCAGTTCTGGTAAGGGTCAGGCGAGTGGTATTTCCCATAGTCCCGCTCCAGAACCAAAGAGGTATGCCGGTCATATTGACACTTCCTGAGGAGGATTTTCACTTCAGAGATTGCCCCAGGATCTCCTCCTCTCGAGACAAGAATATCCAGCTTCCTCCGCAAACGTTGGTAGGTCATGTATCTATTAAACTGTTTTTTATTGGCTAGGCCCCTGAAGAAACCAGCAATCCTCTTTTTGGTCAGCTCCCACCACTCAGCCTTGCTGCTACAAAAGTCCAGGATGGTCACCTGTGCCTGAAAGAATTCCTCAAAGGATTGTCTAACATGTTCTTCCTCAAGGAGAGTCGAATTTAATCTCCAGATGCCTTTGCCCCTCTGAGGGAAGTCTGAAGCATTCAAGACCACAGATAGCATACAGTGATCAGAGAACTCCACTGCCTGCACCACTGGGGGTGAGAAAGCAGAGGCCTCCTTCAAAAAAAACCTATCTATTCTACTCTGACTATTACCTCGATGAAATGTGAACCCTGTGTCATCCGGAAGGTGCTTAATGTGCACATCCACAAGACCAGCATCCCTAACCATACTATTTAAAAAAACGCTATCATATCCCAGCCGGTCATTGAAGTCCTTCCTGTCCTTGGGCCTAGTCACAGTATTAAAGTCACCTCCAAAAACCACTTGCCGGGATGTAAAAAGAAATGGCTTGATCCTTGTAAAAAGGCATTTCCTGTCCCACTTTGTGTGCGGCCCATAAATATTAATTAGGCGCAGGTCCTGCCCTCCCACAAGGACGTCTAAGACCATACATCTCCCAATCTCCACCTCAATAACCCGCCGGACAGTTACCATGCCGGTTTTAAACAACACCGCCACCCCGCCGTAAGGCTCGGCCGCAAGAGACCAGTAAGATGGACCATACCTCCACTCTCTCTTGGCCATATGAATATCTGCCAAGGAGGTGAGCCTAGTCTCCTGCAAAAATAAAATTTCAGCATCTAATTGGCTGAACAAAAAGAAGGCCATAGAACGAGCTCTTACTGACTTAATACTGGCGACATTTATTGTCACCACTTTTAACGGAGGGGGAACCGCCATTTGGGTTATTGAGTGGATTGCTTCTTAGCTCCCCTCTGCTGCTCATCACCAGAAGCCTCTCTCTTTCTTGAAGCCTCCTCCAACTCTATTTCAATTTCTGAATTCTGCTCAGAAGAATCCCCAGATGAGGAGATATCCCAAGCAGAAACCCTAGAACGGTTGGGGACAGACACTGGGGCATCCTGTCCCTGTTCCGTCCTCACCGTCTGTCTCTTCCGCCTCACAACCTTCCTTCTCTCCTCCAGGTACTGCAGGTCAGATTCAGAGATGCTTCCATCTCTTGTTTTCTTCTTCTTCTTTGAAGTATTCACAGAAGACTTCTTTACAGAGGAAGCCGCAGCAGCACCCTTTTTGGTACCCTCTACCACTCCTGGTGGGTGGGGGGCTTCTTTAAGGTCACACTTAGGAAGGGAAGATTTATCAGGAATAACTGACTTGGGGGGCACAGACTTGGAAGGTTCTGACACAAGAGGAGCAGGGACAGTAGGCTGGGGGGACACAGGGACAGACACAGAAGGAATACTTACAGATACAGGAGGGGTGGGCACAGGGACTGGGGAGGGATCCTGAACAAGACCAGGGGGGTCAGTCACCGCAGAGGAGGGTGGTACACCAGGGGCCTCATCCTCCATCCTGTCCAGCCTTAAGAGGTCATCTATCACCTCTCTATCCATATTATGCAAGGCTTCAGGACATCGGCTGTAGGGGTGGCCAAGGCGCAGGCACAGGTTGCACCTTATCGCCTGGGTGCAGTCCCTGGCCACATGACCCTGCCCCCGACACACTGAACAGATCAGAGCTGAACAAGAGGAGCTAAAATGCCCCTTTTCTCCACAGCGGTGACACAGTTTTGGATGACCGGGATAAAAAATAGTCATCCTATCCCTCCCTATAAAGGCAGAGGAGGGCAGGTGACGGACAACATTCCCATCCCTTGCCAACCTGACCGTTACCGACCAACCCCCGGTCCAGATGCCACGCTCATCATAAATTTTATCTGGCCTGGTCAAAACATCCCCATAATTTCTCAACCAGACCTCTAAGTCCCGAGCAGGAACACTCTCATTTGTGAGGATAATAGTGATTTTCTTTACTGTTGACCTTTGGGAAACTGCCACTGGCACCAGACCTTCCCATTCGGGTCTTGACCTGCACCGAGCCATATATCGTTCCCAGAACAGGTCAAGACCCTCTGGTCTGGTGAAACTAACCGTGTACTCCCGACTTCCAGCCACATGTATCAAGGCATATAGGTCATTAGCCCCAAAACCCATATCCAAGATCAGGTCCACAACCATACGCCGTGCTACAGGGACTGCACCACCTTCCCATTTAAGGAGGACTACGTTCCGCCTTGGACCCCCAGCAGGAGCCATAGACCCAAGACCAGATCCAATGGTGCTCATAGTGGCAGCCTGCAAGGGAAAACCCCGATTGGAAGCGGAGCTCCTCCTTGATTGTATTCCTGGCTTGATGATATTGCCAGGAGCACAGCTTACCACCTGTGCAAATGTAGGCTTATTAGGGCCAAGACCCCACACTGATGTCACATTATCAGGTACATTTCTATTATTATTTTCAGCTTGGCCTAAATCAGCAGCATTATCAGTTAAACATACAATGGTGGGTCCCACCACACCTGCAATGTTATTAGGTGTAGTTACTGTTTCTAATGCAGTACCAAATGCTTCCTGCTGCTGCGCTGTAGAGTCCTGGTTAGTTATTACTGAGACAGTTTTGGGCTCAGCAGAAGCAGGGTTAATCGGCTCTTCTGGGTTTTGTAGTTCCTGAGCAGAAATGTCATTTTTTAAACGTAACATTTTCTCAGCAGGGAAAGCATTGCTGAGTACAGGGGTATCATCCTGGGTGTCACTGGGAAAACCCTCATTATTAGGCAAGGTGCTAAAAGGCACAAAAACAGTTTTGTCTTTTACCTGAGACTTGATAGCTTTTATCTTATCAGGTACATGATCCGGCAAGTCCTCCACATCACCAAACACCAGCTTATCTCCCTGTACTGGAGACTCCATTACCTGGATTACCTTTAGCATGCCTCCTGAGCCCTGAGATGGCAATGGGCTGCTTACCTCACCTTGAGGGGGAAGGGGGTCAGAACATGGGGTCTCCTCCTCCACCTCCATCTTTGCAAACCTTCGGTCGTTGCTAAACTTCTCCCTGAAGGGACCATCCCTGCCTTCCATCATGGCCACGATGGTTTCCTGATGTTCCACACGGACCTTAGCTAATTGGACCTCTGAATCCATGGATCCGCGGTTCTTGCTGAACAAGCCTTCACGCTGCTTTCTCAGGCGCTTTAAATCCGCTCTAAGCTTGTAGAGCTTGTCTCTTTCCTTATTGAGGACTTTGATCCCGGCCACCACTCGCTCCCGAATGGATCCAGCATCTTCATCCTCACCAGGTGCAGAGAGATCACCAACCACGGCTTGTCCAGGAGCAGGGGTGCCATCCATCCGACCAGGGGATGGCTGAGAGCCTCCAGCAGGAGAGGCCCCGCTGGCCTGCATGGCCTCCCCAGAAAGGAGCCAGCAGGGCTGGGAGGGATTTCACCTCACTCCCCTCTCAAACAGATCACCTGGAGCAGCTCCAGACACACAGCCAGAGAACCTTGCCGCAGCCACACCCGAAGCTGAATGATGGGAAACGACTCCTCCCACTGACACCAATGATGGGGCACTATTCCTCCCACTGACACCAATGATGGGGCACTATTCCTCCCACTGACACCAATGATGGGACACTATTCCCCCCACTGACACCAATGATGGGGCACTATTCCCCCCACTGACACCAATGATGGGGCACTATTCCTCCCACTGACACCAATGATGGGACACTATTCCTCCCACGAACACCAATGATGGGTCACTATTCCCCCCACTGACACCAATGATGGGTCACTATTCCTCCCACTAACACCAATGATGGGGCACTATTCCTCCCACTGACACCAATGATGGGGCACTATTCCTCCCACTGACACCAATGATGGGGCACTATTCCTCCCACTGACACCAATGATGGGGCACTATTCCTCCCAGTGACACCAATGATGGGGCACTATTCCACCCTCTGACACCAATGATGGGGCACTATTACACCCATCTGACACCAATGATGGGGCACTATTCCACCCTCTGACACTAGGACATTTTCTACTCTTGCTGGCCACAATTCAGCCACTCTAAGGTTTGAAGAACAGTATATTTGCCCTTTGTTTAGAAAGTTTGGAGACCCCTGGTTTAGACTAACTTCCCAGAAATGTCTTTTATGCAAACTTCCTCTATTATTTTTCAGCTGGAAAAAAAGGCCACTTTTTTTTTAAAGAAACTTAATCTGACCTTACATAAATAAAGGATTCATGTACTAAACGCAGCTTTTTTTTTTTTTTTTTTCTTTATAAAACGTGGCAAATTCAAACGTTTAGTATAATGACCATTGTTGCTGCACACTGGGTATGATTATCACATCTCTGTTTAGGACTTTTTATTTTATTTGTCCCGCTGAGAGTACAATTACAGGATAATTATCATTCATTTTCTATTTATATTATATTTAAGCAAGAGTTTAGAGAGCATTTTTTGTGACTTGTATTTTGTTTCCTGCGGTGGATAATGCCTTTAGATGTATATTGGGTCTTTGACACCTAGGTCTTGTTTTCTTCTGTAATTAAACATTTTCAGAACTAAAACTCAAAGCGTAAAAACTGGAAAAAAAGAACAAAAAAAAAAAAATGAAAGAAAGAAAAAGTCAAATTAGGACAGGCAGTAATGTTGTCGGTTAAGGTATGATTTATGTAAAGAGTAGTTATTTACGTGACTTCAGGGAGTCAATAGTTATTGCAAACTCCCACTCCGCTTAAAATGGAACTTAAAGTGTTACTAAACCAACAACAGTAAAATCAGCCTGTATATGCAGTAAAGCATGCTTGTTACACTCACTGTGGAACCTAAGGGGTTAATCCTGTGCATTGTGTAAAAGGCTGTGTGATCCTGTCTTCTCTGATCCTCCCCTTCTTCCACTGTCCCCAATCCATTTCCTAATAGAACAGAACCCTAGGAGGCACTCTGCACATGCTCAGTTTGGTGTGTAGTGCTTATTTTATTTAGGGAGGGTGCATGTGATCAGCACAAGGCCAATCAGCACTGTCCAGACAGAGGGTCAGGAGTCATGCAGCCTCATAGGACAGTCAGAGGAGAATGAAAACTCCTCCAACAAGCTTTAACCAGATGCTGATGGAAGTCACGAGGCTGCTATATACTGCTGATGAGAAAAGGTATTTTGCAGTTTATAATAACTAAAATAATTGCATTTCCATGTACTGTGGGAGACCAGATATAGTAAATGCAGGCTCCTCGGGAGACCAGATATAGTGACTGCAGGCTCCTGGAGGGTCCAGATATTGACTGCAGGGTCCTGGGGAGACCAGATATAATGAATGCAGGCTCCTGGGTAGACCAGATATAGTGACTGCAGGCTCCTGGGGAGACCAGATATAGTGAATGCAGGCTCCTTGGGAGAGCAGATATAGTGAATGCAGGCTCCTGGGGAGAGCAGATATAGTGAATGCAGGCTCCTGGGGAGACCAGATATAGTGAATGCAGGGTCCTGGGGAGACCAGATATAGTGAATGCAGGCTCCTGGGCAGGGCCAGATTAACGTAGGGGCTATTGGAGCTGCAGCTCCAGGCCCCTACCTTTATATAGGCCCCAGGTTGGCCATATTCACTGTTACCGCTCTTCTGTCACTTGTAAACACAGAAGTCTGGCTTCTATGCTCGCTTCCCCAGGCAGCTCCCTCAGAACCTCCCCACACAGCACGAAGGCCAGACAAGGAGGGACAGTTGCCGATGCATGGATGTGTTTATGGGCTTCAGAGACAGCATCCCATGTGGAATTAGGCATGCATGGCTGCACCCTTCCTCCTCTGGGTGCATGCCAAGGCACGGCCCTTAAGGCCCTTCAAAATCCTCAGCACCAAGCCCATGATGCTCTTAATCCGGCCCTGCTCCTGGGGAGACCAGATATAGTGAATGCAGGCTCCTGGGGAGACCAGATATAGTGAATGCAGGCTCCTGGGGAGAGCAGATATAGTGAATGCTGGCTCATGGGGAGAGCAGATATAGTGAATGCAGGCTCCTGGGGAGACCAGATATAGTGAATGCAGGGTCCTGGGGAGACCAGATATAGTGAATGCAGGCTCCTGGGGAGATCAGATATAGTGAATGCAGGCTCCTGGGGAGACCAGATATAGTGAATGCAGGGTCCTGGGGAGATCAGATATAGTGAATGCAGGCTCCTGGGGAGACCAGATATAGTGAATGCAGGCTGCTGGGAGACCAGATATAGTGAATGCAGGGTCCTGGGGAGATTAGAGATAGTGAATGCAGGCTCCTGGGGAGACCAGATATAGTGAATGCAGGGTCCTGGGGAGACCAGATATAGTGAATGCAGGCTCCTGGGGAGAGCAGATATAGTGAATGCAGGCTCCTGGGGAGATCAGATATAGTGAATGCAGGCTCCTGGGGAGACCAGATATAGTGAATGCAGGCTCCTGGGGAGAGCAGATATAGTGAATGCAGAGTCCTGGGTTTAGTAACATTTTAACCGTATCTGAGCACTACAAACCAAAAACGCTACCCAATTCATGTCAGTGGTAATATTGACATCAAATTTCAATTTCGTTTTAGTCATAGTCTTTTCACTAAAATGCCATTTTAGTTTTAGCCTTATTTTAGTCTTTTGACTAAATTGCATAGCTTCCAACTCTCCCTGATTTGGAACAAAGTCCCTCTGTCCCTCTTTCCTCCTCATTTGTCCCTCATTTTGGTCTGATCTCTATAGTTGTGTATTAAATGCACTATTTATCTTTACAAAAAGTGTTTCCCAGTGCTAAACCTTTCATCCAATTTCTAAATTGTTGCATTTGTAAATTCCACAAGCCATTCTAAAGGAATAATAGTTGTAAAAAAAAAAAAAAAAAAACTTGTGGGTTTAACTAATCTTTTTTTTTTTTTTTTTTGTATAATTCTCCTTTAACCGCCTAAAGACCAGTACGGCGGGTCGCGGGAGCGAGTCTCCGCCGCACGGCGTGATCATGTGCCCGCTCTCTAGTCTCGCCCTACAGCTAAGGAACCCGGTGATCGCTGCAGGGACTGACAGAAGGTGGTGTGCCACTGCTTATCTATTACTGATTGAAACAGGGCTCCTGTGTTCCTGTTATCTTGGAACACAGGAGCCCTGTTTCCATCCACCAAGTCTGGCCCCCACACAGTTAGAAAACACTCCCTAGGCTTGCATTTAACCCTCTGATCAACCACTGTGTTAACCCCTTCCCTGCCAGTGTCATTATTACAGTAACAGAGCATATTTTTTAGCACTGATTACTGTAGTAATGTCACTGGTCCCCCCAAAAGTGTCAAAAATGTCAGTTAGGGGTCCGATCTGTCTGCCGCAATGTCGCAGTCCTGCTAAAAATCACAGGTTGTCGCCATTACCAGTAAAAAATAAAAACAATAAAAAGTGACATAAATCTTTCCCGTAGTTAGTAGACGCGATAACTATTACGCAAACCAATCAAAATACACTTACGTAGCAGAAAACAAATTGGCCTAAAATGTTAAAAAAAAAATGATTTTTTAATTTTTTTTTTTGAGAATGTTATACAGCAGAAAGTGAAAAATATTGTTTTTTTTTTCAGAATTGTCGCACTTTTTTATTTATAGCGCAAAAAAATAAAAATTGCACAAGTGATCAAATGCCACCAAAAGAAAGATCTATTTGGGGGAAAAAAAAGGACATCAATTTTTTTTTTGGGTACAGCTTTGTACGACTGCACAATTGTCCGTTAAAGTGACGCAGTGCCGAATCGCAAAATATGGCCTGGTCAATAAGGGCACTTGGGGGTCGAAGAATATGCATGCATCATACATGCATCATACATACTAGGAGGAGTACAACTGGGGGAATCCATAGCAGAGAAGGATCTGGCTGTTTTGGTAGACCATGAGCTTAAGGGGGCAATTCCTTCCGGTCCAGAAATAGTTAACTTTGGAGGATAAAGTGGGCCTGAGCTCAAAAAGTGAAGATTTGTTAGGTGGAAATGTTAGATATTCCTAAGCAATACCCTGAAACAATCTTCCTTTTGTCTTGAATTCTTCCTAAAAATATAGTAGTACCAATTCTTTGTTTGGGCACTCATGTATCTGGAGCCTCATAGTTTTTAATCTGAAGTTTGTTTTTGTTTTTTTTGTAAATTCTCTTAACCGGTTGCCGACCGCCGCACGACTATATACTGCGGCGGTCAGCCTCGGCCAGGCAGAGTGACGTACCGGTACGTCACTCGCCTGTCACTTCCTTGTGAGCCAATAGCAGGCGAGCGCGCGCCCGCGGAGGCGCGCGCCCGCCGCAGCTCATTCACAGGGAAGTTAGTGCGTGTGACCGGCGGACCCGATGTCCGTCGGTCACTCGCCGATCATCAGTACAGAGGGAGAAAGTCAGGCGGCTGATGTAAACAAGCCGCCTGTCATTCTCCCCTGTGTAGAAACAGTGATCAGACGGTTCTACTATGTAGGACCATTGATCACTGTTCCTACACTAGTAGCCACAGCCAATCACAGTAGAAAGCACGCCCCTAGGGACACACTTAACCCCTCCCTCCCCAATAAAGTTAACTCCTTCACTGCCAGTGTCATTTTGCAGTAACAGTGCATATGTATAGCACTGATTACTGCAGTAATGTCACTGGTAACCCCAAAAGTGTCAAAAATGTCAGTCAAGGGTCCGATCTGTCCGCCGCAATGTGGCAGTACCGCAAAAAAATCGCAGGTCGCCGCCATTACGCGTTAAAAAAAAACACCAAAAATGATAGAAATCTTTCCCTTAGTAAACGCAATAACTTTTGCGCAAACCAATCAAAATACGCTTTTTGTGATTTTTTTTACCAAACATATGTAGCAGAAAACAAATTGGCCAAAAATGTAAAAAAATTTTGATTTTTACATTTTTTTGGGGGGGGATTTCATATAAAAAAATGTGAAAAATATTGTTATTTTTGCAAAATTTACGCTCTTTTTTTGTTTATAGCGCAAAAAGTAAAAATCGCACAGGTGATCAAATACCACCAAAAGAAAGCTCTGTTTGTGGGGAAAAAAGGACGTCAAATTCGTTTAGGTACAGCATCGCACGGCCGCGCAATTGTTCGTTAAAGTCACGCAGTGCAGAATCGCAAAAAAAACCCTGGTCGGAATGGGGGTAAAATCTTCCGGGGCTTAAGTGGTTAATTGATTTTTAATACAATACAATAAAGAAAAACATTAAGGGTTGCTAAGCCACATAGGGTAAGCAGGCCCAAAATAGAGAAAAATACACAAAAAAGAAAATTACACAAAAAAGAAAAACAGTGCGATACACCAAACTCTGCCTATGAATCTGGCAGCCGCAACCCCGGACAACACATTCTTAATAGAAGTATAGACTTCTCTGCACTCAAATAACATTTATAATGAACCATGATATAAACAGCCCACATCCATTACAGAGCACAGGCTAAGATTCCATAGCATTGTAATGGCAAGAGAATCGTGAAACCGACCCGATAAAGGCCAATAGGAGTATACACTAAACTCACACAAAATAATGAAAGGAAGACAGTGCTAATTCTAGCTGAAACTAATCAGTGATAGTAAGAGGGGAAGCCAACCCCCCCCAACCTTATCAATTTTAGGTAGTACCCCCTGTTCGAATACATGGCTTTATAAAAGGGTAAGACTCTACTCACCGAGACCTTTCAAAAATCTACAGATGGGGGATTCTATTTCTTCCAGGATAAAACTATAAGCTTTCTGGCATGAAAAAATCACAGGGTAAGTAGTGTTTGTATTAGTGACCGACCTATATCGTTATTTTATTGCCAATACCGATATTTTGGTCATCGCATATCGGTATCGGTCGATATTTTTGTATTAAAATGTTTTTTTTTTTTTTTACAGGTACTCTTGTGGAGGGATCTGGGGGTCTAAAAGACCTCAAACCCCCTCCTCTGCACTTTAAAGCATTCAAAACGCCAAGTTTGGCTGTTTTGAATGCTGTAATTTTTTTGAATCTTGCGCCGAGTACCCGAAAGTGATGTCATGACATCACTTCTGGGTTTTTACATGGAGACCCGATCAGAGCCAAATGTGGCCTTGATCGGGTCTCTCTTCAGCACCTGTGCACTGGGATGGGAGACCCGGGCAAGCCGCGAAAAGCAGCGGGAGGGGGGGGACGTCCCCTCCCGCTCCTTGTAATGACAACCGAGCGGCTTCTCAGTTGTCATTACAAGACAGCCGACCCTCGACTATGGATGCCGGTACCAGGGTGATGCCTCTAGCTGCAGGCATCACTCTGGTACAAGTACTTTCCGAAATATCGGCAATATCGGTAACCTCAGAGGCCGATTCGGATATATCGGGGAAAGTGCATATTGGCCCCCGATATATCGACTTTGCCGATAATCGGTCGATCCCTAGTTCGTATAGCTTTAGTGGGGGTTAGATCATCTACCAAGCTAAGAAGGCAATGTCTTATAGAGGGACATAAAGGAACAGTAGTCTGAAGTTTGGGATTTAAGACATCCTCTCACTACTGCCTCTTACTGTTATTCTAAACAGATTCGGGTTGAGATTTGGGAGAACTCATTACGGTGCTGCTCACGGTTCTCCTTGCTGAAAAGGAAGCTGTACCCAAGGGCCTGCAGTGGAAGACTCTCCCTGCTTCTGCCTAATAAAGTCTGTGGATCTGTGCTTAATGTATCTCTCCTGCTGCACCAGTCTCCAGATCACCAGTCACCAGGGATGGAACTCTGATGTGAGAAAGCAAAGCCCAGCTCTTCAACCAAGATGGCTACCTCCACAAAGAGACTGTTAGGTACCTGTGAGGCAAAGTCCGAAGTGGAGCTTGAGTGCTGAGGATTCAGATGAAAATGTAGTCAGAGAGGTGGGGCTGGCAACAGATCGGGCAAAGCGGTATACAAAAAAAATCCAAAGAATGGTCAGGCAGGCAGAGGTCATACACAAGCTAGCGGTGAAGTACGGAATCGGCAGGCTGGAAAGGAGCCAAGACTTCAGGCAAAAGTTCATACACAATAATCAGTCAACGTGCATACAGCACACCCAGGGAGATAATCCAAACAAACGGGCACTGAGTAACAGGAAGTGCTGCTTTTTATGGGCTGGTTAAATTGTAAATTGTTTGCAGCTGGTAGCAGGTGGGGCTAGTGAGTCCAAAGCAATGCATCAGGTTGGAAAAATTGCTGCAAATACTCCAAAGCTTCCCAGTGGCAAAACAGGCAAGGCTGAAGGTTGCAAAACTGGGAACCTCCCAGTTCAAGGACACCCAGGTACATGACAGAGACATAGTGAAGACCTTCACAGTGAAGACTGAGGCATAATAAGTCATTCATGGAGACTATATCAGCCACAAGGAGACCATGGGCAATTCTGGTGACTAGTCCTTTTTTAGGCACAATTTCCACAGTACAGGACATTATGATTCAGTGCAAAATTGCCTGGCCATGAATTAATTTGGAAATCAAAAATTACAAATAAAATTTCAATTCTAGTAATTCAGGTTGGTTTATAATAAACCCAGATCTCAACACTATTAGCAATGAGGAATGTAAAGAATTGGATCCACACTGCGCACTGCTAGACAAATGTTTATTTAGATAAATAGAAGCTTATTCCAGATAAGTATCAAGGTAAATATTATTGATGATTTATGTACACAAAGTGCTTTTTAGTGAGGTCCTATGTACTAAGTGCCTTGTGTATTAAACTTGTCAAGGCTCCATTTCTTGTATGCAATCTGCTTCTGTTTGTATCCATAAACCTTGGTCTAGCAATGAGTAGCATGCACCCAATTCCTTAGATTCCTTCATGTTCATTCAAGTTGAGATAAATAGCGTTAATGCATTTCGCACACAAAGTGCTTAGTCACAAGGTCCTGAAGACTATGGAGTTGATTTACTAAAACTGGAGAGTGCAAAGTCTGGTGCAGTTGTGCACGATAGCCAATCAGTTTCTAACTTAAAGCGGTGTTCCAGCCTCCAGCCCCCACCCCTCCAAAAATTAAAAGTCAGCAGCTACACATACTGTAGCTGCTAACTTTTAATATTGGACACTTACCTGTCCTGGAGTCCATCGATGTCGGCACCTCGGAGGTGGGTAGGGGATGGAACCAAGGAATGCTGCTTGGAGGTGGGTAAAGGATGGAACCAAGGAATGGTGCTCGGAGGTGGATAGGGGATGGAACCAAGGAATGGTGCTTGGAGGTGGGAAGGGGATGGAACCAAGGAAAGGTGCTCCCGCCGCCATTGTCAGTCAGGGAGCCCGGCAGCGAAGCCTTGCGGCTTCACGGGCAGGTCCCTACTGCGCATATGCGAAGCGCTCTGCGCATTCGGATTGGCTCAGCGGCGGAGGAGGGGTCCTCACTTCACCACAGGGGCCGTTCCCAGAAGTGGGGAAGGATACCTGTCAAAAACAGGTACCTGTTCTCCCCTCCCCCCTGAAAGGTGTCAAATGTGGCACCGGAGGTGGGAGGAGGAAGCAAATGAGCGGAAGTTCCACATTTGGGTGGAACTCTGCTTTTAAGCTTGTTCAATTAAGCGTAGACAAAAAAGAAAAATCTGATAAATGGGTTTCTATGCAGAGCTGCACCCGATTTTGCACTCTCTAGTTTTAGTAAAATAACCCTTAAGTATTTTGTATGTATGTATGTATGTCTTGACACCTGTATGTGTTTGTGTTTATATCAATAAACCTCAGTTAAGCAGTGAGCAGCATGGACTCATTTCTTTGGATCCCTTCACATGCAATTAGACCAGACAAGGTCTATGACCTGCAGGAGACTCCTGTGAGGAAAGGTTCTTCATGGCTAGACATATAGACTTTTGGACCGCCATAGATAACAGAGAAACTTTAGTATGCCCTGGGCTGCTTTTTCCTATCCAATGTTCTTTCATCACAGATCGTTTACCACCAACTATAATTTCACAAAATTATATTGACCAGAACCCTTTACTCCTGTGAGTAAAAGTACTTCATGACTAGACATATAGCTATTTGAACCTCTACAGATGATGATAGACATATAGTTTGCCGTAGGCTGCTTCTTCCATTCCAACATTCTTTCATCACAGATCATTTACCGCCAACTATATATATTAACAAAAATATATAGACCAGAAACCTTTACTCTTGTGAGTAAAAATACTTCATGGCTAGACATACTGCCCTTTGGACCTCTATGGCTGACAGTGGACCTTCGATTTGCCATAGACTAACTACTTCTTACCATCCAATGTTCTTTCAGCACAGATCATTTACCAAACAGAACCCATTACTCTTGTGAGTAAACGTACTTAATGGCTCGGCATATACACCTTTAGACCTCTATAGATGGCAGAAGTCCTTCGGTTTGCCGTAGACTGCTTCTTCTATTCCAATGTTCCTTCATCGCAGATCATTTACGGCCAACTATAAATTAACAAAAAGATATTGACCAGAACTCTTTACTCCTGTGAGGAAAAGTACTTCATGGCTAGACATACAGCCTTTTGAACCTCTATAAATGATGGTGGACCCTTGGTTTGCCATAGACTGCTTCTTCCCATCCAACATTCTTTCATCACAGATCATTTACCGGCAACTATATATATTAACAAAAAGATATAGACCAGAAACCTTTACTCTTGGGAGTAAAAGTACTTCATGGCTAGACATACTGCCCTTTGGACCTCTATGGCTGACAGTGGACCTTCGATTTGCCATAGAATAACTACTTCTTACCATCCAATGTTCTTTCAGCACAGATCATTTACCAAACAGAACCCATTAATCTTGTGAGTAAACGTACTTAATGGCTCGGCATATACACCTTTAGACCTCTATGGATGGCAGAAGACCTTCGGTTTGCCGTAGACTGCTTCTTCCATTCCAATGTTCCTTCATCGCAGATCATTTACGGCCAACTATAAATTAACAAAAAGATATTGACCAGAACTCTTTACTCCTGTGAGGAAAAGTACTTCATGGCGAGACATGCAGCCTTTTGAACCTCTATAGATGATGGTGGACTCTTGGTTTGCCATAGACTGCTTCTTCCCGTCCAACATTCTTTCATCACAGATCATTTACCGGCAACTACATATATTAACAAAAAGATATAGACCAGAAACCTTTACTCTTGTGAGTAAAAGTACTTCATGGCTAGACATACTACCCTTTGGACCACTATAGATGGCAGCGGACCTTTGATTTGCCATAGACTAACTACTTCTTCCCATCCAATGTTCTTTCAGCACAGATCATTTACCAAACAGAACCCATTACTCTTGTGAGTAAACGTAGCTAATGGCTAGGCATATACACCTTTAGACCTCTATGGATGGCAGAAGACCTTCGGTTTGCCGTAGACTGCTTCTTCCATTCCAATGTTCCTTCATCACAGATCATTTACGGTCAACTATAAATTAACAAAAATATAGTGACCAGAACTCTTTACTCCTGTGAGGAAAAGTACTTCATGGCTAGACATACAGCCTTTTGAACCTCTATAGATGATGGTGGACCCTTGGTTTGCCATAGACTGCTTCTTCTCATCCAACATTCTTTCATCACAGATCATTTACCGGCAACTATATATATTAACAAAAAGATATAGACCAGAAACCTTTACTCTTGTGAGTAAAAGTACTTCATGGCTAGACATACTGCCCTTTGGACCACTATAGATGGCAGCGGACCTTTGATTTGCCATAGACTAACTACTTCTTCCCATCCAATGTTCTTTTAGCACAGATCATTTACCAACAACTATAAATTAACAAAATTATATTGACCTGAACCCTTTACTCCTGTGAGGAAAAGTACTTTATGACTAGACATACAGCCCTTTAAACCTCTGGAGATGATGGTAGACCCTTTAAACCTCTGGAGATGATGGTAGACCTTCAGTTTGCCGCAGACTGCTTTTTCCCCTCCAATGTTCTTTATTCACAGATCATATACCACCATTTATAAATTAACAAAAATATATAGACCACAACCCTTTACTCGTGAGTAAAAGTACTTCATTGTTAGACATATATATCTTTGGACCTCTATAGATTAGATGATGGTGGATCTTTGGTTTGCCATAGACTGCTTCTTACCAATCCAACATTCTTCCATCACAGATCATTTACCATCAACTTTAAATTTACAAAGAAAATATATTGAGCAGAACCCATTAGCTTCCATGCTTCAGCAGAACATTTGTATGTGATAATGGTTCCACCACCACAAATCAATAGGAAATCAATGGACATTTTGCTACTTGGTTCCCCTGATGGACATTGAAGATGAAATTCACTTGTTGTGTCAGCACTGCGTAATGACTTGCACTTTGTAGTATTGATGGCCTCAGGAATATAGATGAACCCTTCGAGTGAGGAAAAATGAATAGCAAAAAAAGACCAAAACAACAGAAAGCAGCCCCCCCTTGCACTGACAGTTCTTTGATTTGTGAACCCAATGTGATGGCTGCCAGGGAACGCCCCATTGCCTCTTCTCGATTAGCTATGTCAATGTGTTTACGGAGCATAACTCTAAAGTCAGCCCCTATTGGAATCTATTTTTGACTAAGAATTATCTAGTTTGTCCATTTGAAGCCAAACCTATTGATTTTTTTACAGAAAGTGAGAAATTAGCAAAGTTGATGCTCATTTATGAAAGTGCCAGGTTTGCTGACACTGCAGACATGAATGAAATATTGAAAAGCACTTAATTTATGTCTTTTGCCTTTCTGTGGCTGCTGGAGCTGCCTTAGCATTTCTATATATACGAGCAGCGTTGAGATGTTGCCTAAATCAAACAGGTAAAGTAATTTTAGGACCAAAACTTTTATTTTAATTTTAGGTTAAAAAAACCAAGAGATTTCCCTTCACTTCCTGTCCTGTAGCCACAATAGGAAATCATTCAAAAGTGAGGCAAATCTCTTATAGGACCACTGAAAAACAAACTATATAAAACTAAATAGGACTTTATGTATACCTTCCCAGTGCTGTACATCAACCTTACCAATAGAACATTGTACATAAAAAGTGATTTTTTTATTGGATACAAAAAATAAAACCAATATTAAAACATAAACCCATGTAGACTCGATCTAGACATAGAAGCTTCTGTTTACACGTTTTGCAGAACCTCCGCTTCCTCAGGACATCCAATGAAGCTGTTTACATGTCAGGAGAGTAGAAAAACCCAATAAATGATAAAATTATCCAGCCATATTCCCCTCAGGGAAAAAGGGAAAAAAAAAGGGGAGGAGAGTGGCGGGGCAAATACACAATCCAAAGGACACCCACCTCACAATCACATATATCAGCGGATGTGGTAGGTGTGCTCCCACTGGGTCCCCCCACCTGGCCTGTGGGAGAGTGTATAAAGCAAGAATAGGAGGGAGAGAGAGGAAAAAGAAGGACCACCAGGGCTTACACCCTATTTGTGTAACGAAGAAGGGAAGTATTTTAACCACTTCCCACAAATCGGCGTACCTGTACATGAGCTTGAAGAAGTAGTTGTACCGGGGTGATGCTTACAGCTGTTTTTTAGAGCCGGCTGTCAGGTCTCTAATGATAACAACCAATGTGGCTCAATAGCCGCTTGGCCGTTATCACAGGGAGCGGGATGGGACGTCCCCCTCCCATCTGAAGTGTATTTCTTCCCAAAAAGTTGCATTTGAAAGATCGCTGCGCAAATACCGCGTGACAAAAAATATTGCAACGACCACCATTTTTAGCCTTTGCTAAAAAAAAAAAAAAAATATATATATATATACAGTGGGTACGGAAAGTATTCAGACCCCCTTAAATTTTTCACTCTTTGTTATATTGCAGCCATTTGCTAAAATCATTTAGGTTCATTCTTCTTCCTCATGAATGTACACATAGCACCCCATACTGACAGAAAAACACAGAATTGTTGACATTGTTGCAGATTTATTAAAAAAGAAAAACTGAAATATCACATGGTCCTAAGTATTCAGACCCTTTGCTTTGACACTCATATATTTAACTCAGGTGCTTTCCATTTCTTCTGATCATCCTTGAGATGGTTCTACACCTTCATTTGAGTCCAGCTGTGTTTGATTATACTGATTGGACTTGATTAGGAAAGCCACACACCTGTCTATATAAGACCTTCCAGATCACAATGCATGTCAGAGCAAATGAGAATCATGAGGTCAAAGGAACTGCCTGAAGAGCTCAGAGACAGAATTGTGGCAAGGCACAGATCTGGCCAAGGTTACAAAAAGATTTCTGCTGCACTTAAGGTTCCTAAGAGCACAGTGGCCTCCATAATCCTCAAATGGAAGACGTTTGGGACGACCAGAACCCTTCCTAGAGCTGGCCGTCCGGCCAAACTGAGCTATCGGGGGAGAAGAGCCTTGGTGAGAGAGGTAAAGAAGAACCCAAAGATCACTGTGGCTGAGCTCCAGAGATGCAGTCAGGAGATGGGAGAAAGTTGTAGAAAGTCAACCATCACTGCAGCCCTCCACCAGTCGGGGCTTTATGGCAGAGTGGCCCGACGGAAGCCTCTCCTCAGTGTAAGACACATGAAAGCCCGCATGGAGTTTGCTAAAAAACACCTGAAGGACTCCAAGATGGTGAGAAATAAGATTCTCTGGTCCGATGAGACCAAAATAGAACTTTTTGGCCTTAATTCTAAGCGGTATGTGTGGAGAAAACCAGGCACTGCTCATCACCTGTCCAATACAGTCCCAACAGTGAAGCATGGTGGTGGCAGCATCATGCTGTGGGGGTGTTTTTCAGCTGCAGGGACAGGGCGACTGGTTGCAATCAAGGGAAACATGAATGCGGCCAAGTACAGGGATATCCTGGACAAAAACCTTCTCCAGAGTGCTCTGGACCTCAGACTGGGCCGAAGGTTTACCTTCCAACAAGACAATGACCCTAAGCACACAGCTAAAATAACGAAGGAGTGGCTTCACAACAACTCTGTGACTGTTCTTGAATGGCCCAGCCAGAGCCCTGACTTAAACCCAATTGAGCATCTCTGGAGAGACCTAAAAATGGCTGTCCACCAACGTTTACCATCCAACCTGACAGAACTGGAGAGGATCTGCAAGGAGGAATGGCAGAGGATCCCCAAATCCAGGTGTGAAAGACTTGTTGCATCTTTCCCAAAAAGACTCCTGGCTGTATTAGATCAAAAGGGGGCTTCTACTAAATACTGAGCAAAGGGTCTGAATACTTAGGACCATGTGATATTTCAGTTTTTCTTTTTTAATAAATCTGCAACAATGTCAACAATTCTGTGTTTTTCTGTCAGTATGGGGTGCTATGTGTACATTCATGAGGAAGAAGAATGAATTTAAATGATTTTAGCAAATGGCTGCAATATAACAAAGAGTGAAAAATTTAAGGGGGTCTGAATACTTTCCGTACCCACTGTATATATAAAATAAAAAAATATATATATACTGTATATATATATATATATATATATATATATATATATATATATATATATATCTATAATGCTTGGGGGTTATAAGTAATTTTATAGCAAAAAATACTGATTTTAACTTGTAAATAACATGTATCTGAAGTAGCCTTGGTCCTTAAGTGGTTTATTTTTTTATGAGAATATACAAATGCCAACAATAAAGGACAAAAAGAAAAACCAACACACATAGAAGTAATATAAGTACTATCTATACTACTAATACCTATAGTATAGTATAGTATAGTATAGTATAGTATAGTATAGTATAGTATGGTATGGTATGGTATGGTATGGTATGGTATGGTATGGTATAGTCAGTGTTGGGGTAGTTACTCAAAAAAATGTAACTAGTTACTAGTTACTTCTATAAATTGTAATGAGATTACTTTACTAGTTACTGCATTTGTAAAGTAACTTCACTACTTATTACTTTACTCTCCTCTTTCTTAATTGACCGTGTAGAAGAAGATACATGACACTCTTTCTGCATAGAGTTTATTGTATAAACACAGGCTTTGGGAAACACGAGAACAAAACCTGAAAAAACAGAATAAAACATAAAAGTGCAACAAAAAGTCATAAATTTCATCCCTCTCTATTCTTCGAAATAACGATTGTATCGCACGGCTTGGGTAACGCAGGAAAGCGCGATTCTATAGCCTAGTAAAGTAGTGTAGTTACTTCCTATAGCCTAGTAAAGTAGTGTAGTTACCAATATTAGTATTGTAACTAGTTACTTTACTTAGTTACCAAAAAAAGTAATGTAGTTACTGTAATCAGTTACTTTGTAACTAGTTACCCCCAACACTGGGTATAGTATAGTATAGTATAGTAGTACTATAACATTACTATACTTCCTTCTAGGGTAGGGGTCTCCACATTTCCTAAAGAAAGGGCCAGATTACTGTCCTTTAGATTTCAGGGGGGCCGGACTATGCCCAGTGGGAGTAAACAATGCCCAATCTTTGGTATTAGAGAGGAAAAATAGTTTGTGTCAGTGGGGAGAATAGTACCCCATTTTTTTCAGTGGCAGAAATGATGTCCGGTTTTTGTTGTCAGTGGCAGGAATGATGCCCCATTGTTGGTGCCAGTGGAAGGATTAGTGCCCCATGGTTGGTGTCAGTGGAAGGATTAGTGCCCCATGTTTGGTGTCAGTGGAAGGATTAGTGCCTCATGGTTGGTGTCAGTGGAAGGATTAGTGCCCCATGGTTGGTGTCAGTGGAATTATTAGTGCCCCATGGTTGGTGTCAATGGAAGGAATAGTACCCCATGGTTGATGTCAGTAGCAGGCATTATGCTCCATTGTTGGTATCAGTGGCAGGAATTATGCTCCATTGTTGGGGTTGGTGGCAGAAATAATGCCGGATAAGGGCCAGACAAAATGCAAGCAAAGGGTCGCATCTGCCCCATGACCACAGTTTGGGGAAACCAGTTCTAGGTTATATCCAAAACAAGATCCAGAGAAAACTATGATCAGATCAAGTGTTGGGAGGTTTTAAACAAGGCCACTAAGCACAAAAGGGTACCCAGTGTAGAATGACCCCCTGGATCAACAAGATGGGCCATCCAGCAGCTGTGTAAAACCCCAAACTGGAGTATAAGGCCACAGGGTCCACACAATCTCAGAGGGGCCCCCAGAAAAGAAAATGACACAATGACTCACATAGTCCTGCACAATGACATCTGCAATCTATACCTGTCTGCAGGACTATGTGAGTCATTATGATATGTTCATTAATTTTCAGTCCTGGTGACAATGGTCCCAAGGACAAATAGAAAGGATGAATTTTCCTACCATGGAATAAAAAAATAGAAAGCCTAATGAGAACACAAAATCAAAGAGTCCAACATTTTTCAATATTGATCTTGATTAATAGCAAGAAACCATAAAAACCCAACCCATTTCAGGGTTCAAAGATCTCCCCTTTATTCAGAGCTAATGAAATATAAATATAAATGATCTCATATTATTTCAATTATAAATTTCCAATTGATTTACAAATAAACTCAAACTAATACAAATAAACTCAAAATAAAAACAACATTTATTGAAATCAAAAATGCATGTAATTGCTAACTTATGAACCAAGACAGCAGATTTAATTAGAGATGCAAAATAAAAATTGTTTTTATTTGTAGTTTTGACAATAAAACAACTGGTAATAAATACATTTAAAAAAATTAAAATAGAGTCTTATTCAAATTGATCTTACAGTAATTTACCAAGGAAACATTTGAAGAAAATCGGAGACCTGATTTTTTTTTTTTTAAGTATTTAAGTAACAGCAGTTAAGAGAGATGGGATCATCATCTCATCATATTATCCTCTCTCTGCTCTCTCTTCCTCTCAGCATGCCTCTTATTAACATACAGTTTGAACACACAGCACAACTGATTGGCTGTTTGTGATGCTTTTTCCTCCCCCAGTCTGAGCTCTGGTTTACACGGACTGCTAAAGGCTGATACTAGCTTTATTACACTGCCTGCATTAAAAAAATAACTATACTGATTTATAATAAACATAGATGTCACAGTCAGGGGTCAGGCTTGGAGACCAGTAGCTATAGCAGTACTGAGGCTCCCACTGACCAGTAGGATAAGTAAATAAGCAGGTCACCCTGGTTCACCTGAGGTGTGGGGTCTAATTACTAACCAGTGTTCCCCAGAGCTCCTGATGGTGGAGATGAGTTTTGCTGCATATTAGTACCAGGTCACAGGCCTCAGGATCGCCCCACCGGGAGATGAGCAGGCTGGAGTCCAGTAGAAGATATAGCAGGTAGGGATAAGCAGAAGTGTAGTCAGTAAACAAGCCAAAGGCTGCTAACAAGTGGTTGCAGTTTGGGAACAAGCAGAAGCATAGTTGAGGAACAAGCCAAAGGTCGTGGACAGCTCTAGGTATGCAAAAGAGCAAGATATCAGCTGGAGAGAGCACAATAATCTGGAAAACAGGAAGTGCAGTATAATGGCTTAAATCAGGAAGCTGAGGGTAGGAGCAAGAAGTTTAAGCTTCACCAGAAACAAGGTACAAGGCAAGAAATTCTAAAGCATGTGTCAAGGACAAAACCTGCCGGCCGAATGTGGCCCACCAGACAACTATTTATGGCCCTTACACCTCTCCCCACCTCCCCCCATCACAGCAATCAGCAGCCAAGAGGAAGACAGAATTTTTTCTAAAGATCCTGCTCCTCTCTGTGCAGCCGCAGCACCCCCTCATTTCCACCTTCCCTGGTCTCAGAATTTAGCAGACCCCATAAGCTGACTCCAGGGGGGTGCACTGTGATCTAAGAGAGAGTGGAGGACAATTGACTTCAAATGGTGCGGCGCGCGTGATGTCTGATGCAGGGTAGGGGGTGCTTTGGACATCTAGTCTTAGGCTCCATTCACGCCTGAGCGTATCATTTCAAGCATTTTTGCAAGCTTTTTTTACATTAATTTTTCACACCTTTTTTTGCAGGTGTTTGGAGGCAGGCATTGACATCTAACAAAAACACTGCCAAAAAAGAAACTCATGTAGTTTTTTGAGCTTCAGGCATTTTGCTTCAGGCGACAAAACGCTCATACGTGAACAGGGGCCATAGAAATGAATGGAAGACAAACACAGAGCGCCTCTAAGTGCAGTATTTAATAGAATGATGTGAACACAACAGTATAAACTCACATGGTAATAGATATTGGTAAGCTATGACAGCTCCGGCGGTACATAAGGGAGAAGATGTTGATCCAGAAGGTCCCGGAGAGATGAAAGTCTGTAGCCGGTACGGTGTTCTCCGTCGACGGGAAGAAGCTGGCCGAAGGATCTTCCGTCTTCCGGGTTCGGCTAGTGTCCAGGGACCAGGTAGGAACGCAGCGTACGCTGCATGACGTCACCGGAGCTGCGTTCCTACCTGGTCCCTGGACACTAGCCGAACACGGAAGACGGAAGATCATTCGGCCAGCTTCTTCCCGTCGACGGAGAACACCGTACCGGCTACAGACTTTCATCTCTCCGGGACCTTCTGGATCAACATCTTCTCCCTTATGTACCGCCGGAGCTGTCATAGCCTACCAATGTCTATTACCATGTGAGTTTATACTATTGTGTTCACATCATTCTATTAAATACTGCACTTAGAGGCGCTCTGTGTTTGTCTTCCATTGTATCTACCCACAGAGTTGACTTCCCTGTGCCAGCCCTTGCAGCAGTATTGAACTTTTAATTCTCCTCCACACAGTGACTCCTTTTTGGGACATTGTTTTTATTTTGGACCTGAATACCCTTCACCCACTCACAGCCATGTAAATTTCCCATTACATGAACTATAATAGAGCCCTTTGATTTTTACTCCTATTAGCATTTATCCCACCCCTGTAAGCCTATTTCTAGGAGCGCTTGTTTTCTCTCCTTTGTCCATAGAAATGAATGGAATTTTGCTTGTTGGGCGTTTTGAGACTTCAGAGATGAGTGTTTTACGAGCTGAAAAACGCTCAGGTGTATACAGGGCCTTTAAAATCGAAAAACAAACACAAGGATGCACCAGCCTAGTGCATTATCCTCCACAAAGGTTTTATTAAATAAATGGTATAAAATTACTCACAAACGAGTTCTTGGTACATGCATATAAAATTAATATATTGCCATCAGCATCAGAACCGAAGGGTGTACCGTCCTCTAAAGCTTGAAAAGGCTCCTTCTCAAGCCTTTTCAAGCTTTAGAGGATGGTACACCCTTCGGTTCTGATGCTGATGGCAATATATTAATTTGATATGCATGTACCAAGAACTCGTTTGTGAGTATTTTTATACCTTTTATTTAATAAAACCTTTGTGGAGGATAATGCACTAGGCTGGTGCACCCTTGTGTTTGTTTTTTTAGATTTTAGTGGTCCCAGACTACCCTGGTCTTGAAAGGGGCTGCAAGGCCGAAGCATCCAAGAGAAGCCAAATAGAAGGTCTTTGGTAGCCAAATAGAAGGTCTTTGGTAGCTGAGTGTGGCTTGATGTGGTTAAAAGATCACCTCTCAGAGCGCAGAAGATAAGTGCCTTGCACCATTTTTTTTTTTGGTTTAGGTTTTTTTGGTTAGGGCTACAGGATTGTGGAATTCTCTACCACAAGAGGTGATTTCTGCGGGAAGTATGGTTGCTTTCAAAAGACTCTTGGACGTACATCTCAATGATCAGAACATTTAGGGGTATGTGAGATGATTACAGCCACACACACCTACACAGGTTGAACTGGATGGACTATTGTCTTTATTCAACTTCAACTACTACGTAACTATGTAACTAACGAACAGGGCCTTACAGAGACAACCGGCCCTTTGAGGGAAACCATTAGGCTGTTGTGGCCAAAAATGAAATTGAGTTTGACACCCCTGTTCTAAAGGATCAGACAGGGAGCTGTCCAGCATCTGAGGTGCCTCAGCAAGAAGAGCCATGGCGGGACACAGCAGAGGTTGTGGGTTCAGATCCCAGTCCTGACAACTGAGCTGCATTCATTTGTGTTAGACTTTTGTATCTGCATAGAGTGTTACTTTAATGATTGTGACGTTTTAGACACTTTTTTCCTGATTAGCAACTCATCACAGGAATCTGGCTCTAGTCTATAATACACTCAGGGAATTTTTCACAGCCGGTGGCAATTGTGACATTGTGCAATAACATTATTCTTCCTTCTTCAACAAATTCTTTCAAAAGAAGAAGTGGAAGATTACAGTGTCCCTTTTAATCTGAAATGCATACCCGATCTTCTGTTGAAAATAATAATCTTACTTTACAATGGTGCACTAGATAATGGCGCGTTTGCCTTTCGCAGTAAATGGATGCAGGTTTACATTTGTTTAACAATGACAGCAAACTCCTGAATGGCGGATAATCCAGAACTACATTGTAGCAGGTGATGATCAGCATTTCCAGGGAGGGGGGGGGGGGGGTGTTGGGTGTCGGTCCAAGAGTATAGAAAAGGCATGTAAGCCAAAACAAGACCACCAGTACATGGGATATATTTAGAAATGGCTTTACCCAAGGTCACACAACTTTTAACCAGAATTCACACATTTTTTTCAAATAAATTCAATTTAAAAAAAATAAGAAAAGTATATGGCCTGGAACTGAGTGAAACTAAGAAGAGGGCCAGCATAAATGGGGAGTGCAGAAGAGGTGGCGTTGTACAGGGGGTGTTTGGTGGGTTTATTTAGCAGTATAAAATGTCACAACCATCTAAGGACCAAACCTATTTCTGACACTTGTCGTTTACAAGTTAAAATCAATATCTTTAGCTAGAAAATTATTTAGAACCCCCAAACATTATTTTTTTTTAGCAAAGACTCTAGAGAATAAAATGGCGGTCCTTGCAATATTATTTGTCATGCGGTATTTGCTCAGCGGTCTTTCAAATGCAATTTTTTTTAGGAAAAAATACATTTCACTGCATTTAAAAAAATAAAATAAACAGTAAAGTTAGCCCATTTTTTTTTTTTTTTTTTATATTGTGAAAGATGATGTCACGCTGAGTAAATAGATACCTAACATGTTACGGTTTAAAATTACGCACACTCGTGGAATGGCAACAAACTACAGTAATTAAAAATCTCCATAGGCAACGCTTTAAAAATGTTTAACAGTTACCAGTTTAGAGTTACAGAGTAGGTCTATTTTTAGAATTATTGCTCTCACTCTGGTGATCATGGCAATACCTCACATGTGTGGTTTGAACAATGTTTTCATTTGTGGACACAACTTACGTATGCGTTTTCTTACGTGCGCGAGCTCACAGCGACGGGGGGCGATTTAAAATGTATTTTTTCCTATTTATTTTATTATTATTTTTTTTTTTATTTTAGGCCTTCTCATGCAACATTAATAAAACAATAACTGTGGAGCTAAACCCTGATGAATGTCCCAAATGAATAAACCAAAGGCAGTCCTTGAGGAATAGCTTCACACTGAAGATAGATAAAACAGCCTCAGAATCGAAGAACCGCCACCAAAAGCACTCCAATCTCACCACAGCTTACCAGATATATTTGATCCCCATGACAGAGATCACAAGAGCCCAAACAACATGTATTGGAACAGGAACTCCCACTCACTGGTCCCGGACTGGCAAGCTCAACAAATGGTGCGATATGGAACAGAAAAGCAGGGACACTCACATAGCGTAGACTGCTAGAAATGTTATTCCCACATAATTAAAATTGCACTTACAGTGTTAAAAAGATGATCTTCGCATCTCAAATGTGTGTAAAGGACCTCCCCTCGATGTTCCATATCGCAAGGTCATCACAAGGTCATCCAACGCCCAGGGCAAGGATGCCAAACTGCGCCACCCTTTCCTTAGGATTAGGGTCAAGGTGCCCCCCCCCCCATCCCTGCAATAAACCATTGCACCCAGGGCAACCTCCCCTCCTGCCCACCCCTTATCCCGGCTCTGGCCTTCCCAGAAGAGTTGAAGCTGTTATAGCTGCAAAGGGTAGGCCAAGTCAATATTGAACCCTACGGACTAAGACTAGGATGCCATTAAAGTTCATGTGCGTATAAAGGCAGGTGTCCCAATACTTTTGACAATATAGTGTATTTGTTGTCTGGTCAGTTGGGATGGGAGGAGGTGTTGTAGTTGGGATTACCAGGTTGGAGATAATTGTATGCCACAAAATGTGCAAATCATGGGGGAAAACATTTATGAATAGACTCATAATATAGTAAATCCCCTGATATTTATTCAGTGGCTCTCCCACTTCTCCTGATCATGAATGCTCTGCAGGGACCCTATACATTTTCCATCACGACCTGCCATCACTATCTGCCATTGCACAGGAAGATGGAGAATAAACTAAAAAAAAAAAAAAAAAAAAAGTCATCAAAAATATGGCTGTAAATATGCATTGGTACATAACAGCTTATTAGCATTCAGTTCTGTTTTTCTACCTATATTTCTCAGTCATTCCAATTGCATTTTATCTGACAGGAGAGATGCTGGGCCTCAGAGCTGCAAGGATTATGTCAACACCTATGTGCAGAAAAAATAAATTGCTCCCATCTTTGTGTTATGGTTAAAGTGTATGTCAAGGCAATTTGAAAACAAATGTGGCCATATTAGTTCAATGATGTCACAAGCATCCCAGCCCCTTTGACTATGTGCAGCTGGTGAGGAGGGAATCTCCTGCCCGCAGCTCATTGGCCTGGCCCTGACAGGGTTCTGACTACAATCATGCTCATTCCTATTTAATAAATCTCTGTCTTACACGTATATTTTCACATGATTATTCCTTTAAAATGTTGCAAATACAGAAAAATACACTGTTTTGGAATCGTCCAGCACCCAGTTTGGGTACCTCCATCAAGATATGGCTTCCTTTAGTCTGGACCTAGGAACCGGGTGTCAAGGTCTTACTTTACCTTCCTGTTGGCAGCCATCTTGGACATGTGCAGACTGCTGTCTCTTATAAACTCTGTTTGCATAATCCCTTGCCTGCTGCCAGGGCTTTGCTCAGTGATGATGTTGCACACCTGACTATACACAGTATATCACCTGAGGGCTTTCAGTCCTTGCCCTTGTGTTTATGCTCCAAGGTGCATCACTGCTAGCAGTCCTCTGTTCTCCATGTTCCTCCATGCATGACCTGGCTTGGCTGATGACTTTCCTGGCTCTCGATTCTGCATCGGCAGACAATCCAGCATTGGCAGACTATCCTTTATTGGACTCGACCCCGGCTTGGATGACTACCCGCTTCTAGACTCGATCCCGGCTTGGATGACTACCCGCTTCTGGACGTGACCCCGGCTGTTCCTGATTTCGCTTCTCACTCTTGCTGTGTGTTTATTGCTTTATTTTACTTGCATCTTTGTGTGGTTTGGTTTCCTGGCACCCTGACCCTGGGTATTATTGATGAGCATCCAAGACTAGCCAACAATAGCTTAGATGCAAACTGGAACTAACTTTAATGAACAATCACACAGAATATATAGCACTCCAGATCAGATGAGCCTTATCGCATTATTGCACGCAAAGAAGACTGTATACAGAAATAAAATTAGCATAGCTAACAACAGCCAACATAAACAATATGCTAATGCACCTCTAGAAACTAATAGCTGACAGTGATCTAATTAACTAATTACCAACTAGCCACTTAAACCAGCCTAGGTGACCAGACCGCCCGGCACCCAATCCACAACCCTGGATACACAGTACAATACACATTATTACAATCACATAACATTCCACAATGGTTGAATAACAAGGTAAAGTGGTCACAATATTAATTAAATCTCCAAGAGATGATCAGCCAGACAGAAATAATAGGTGACTCAACCAACAATGGGAATGCACACCTAGGAGGCACACAATGGGAGAGACACCCATAACAAACCTTGATCCCACCCCACCTGTGGCACAAGTCTACAACAGTCTATGAGACAAACTTATACAATGTTCCAACAGTCTGAAAAGGTAGAAAAATGTATCTTCATAGATTTTTTGAGGGATATTGATGATAAATATTACTGTCTCAAGTGGAGGGCTTCTCCAACTCAGTCTGCAGAAGGGCCACCATATTTCCACTGACCATTAACCTGTACAAGAATAATATTACATCTTTCCATCTACTCCAGAAGTAAAGCTTTATTGTCCTTATTCAAAGAAATAATCCAAGCGTTGTTGTCCATCATTAGAGAATGATCTGCTCTCTCCAGGAGCCTTAATTAGTGGGTAGGAGGCTTGCCCCTAGTCCTTTCCAAAACCCCTTTTTCCAGTTTGGTCTGTCACATACACATTGACCTGCCAGAAATCCAGTGTGCTCCTAACTTCCTGTTTAGGCTGATAACAGAAGTACTCTGTTCTATTGAGATCCCAGGCAGTGTTGTCAGCCTTGCCTGCTGGAATACAGACCTTCCCCTATCTTTCTCCCTCTATGTCCCTCTCTACATGCACAGATTGATTTCTTTTCCAGCAAAACAATGCTGAAAATGTAAATTCCAAGAATCTACCAGCACATATTTCAAGCTTTACAAAAACTTTAAGGTTGCATTTAGGCAATGCCTGAACATACCATTTAAAGCGGAGTTCCAGCCTAACCGCCCACTCACCTGTCCCACGGTCCAGCGATGCGCCGTCTTCTCCCTCTCTGCTCCGCGGCGCCGGCATCACTGATGTGGGCACCCGGCTGTGACAGTTTGCGGCTTCACAGCCGGGTACGCACTGCGCATGCGCGAGTTGCGCTATGCGTCGTGATTGGCCGGCAATCTTCTGGGACCTCTGACAAGTCCCAGAAGATTGCAGGGAGGGAGGGAGAGAGGAGAACTTCCGCTCAGGGCGCCAAATGTGGCACGTCAGGGTGTTAGGACTATTTAAAGCGGAAGTTCCACTTTTGGGTGGAACTCCGCTTTAAGTTCAAAATAATTGACCACTGAAAATTTTTCAGTTATAGTAATTAGGCAAAGGATGAATAAGCAGCAATGGTATCCCCAAAAGGGCACACTTTGTGGAGTCAGGTTGGTTGAAAATGACTCTCTGGAGTCAATCTAATTCAGTCCAATGGGAGCGCCAATCAAATGTCCAAGAGTCCAAAGTTTTTAATGTTGAAATTGGTTCAAAGCAGAAAAAAGACAATGTGTTTCTGAGGCTATAGAGACCCAACCTCTCCTTCATCAGGGCTCAGAAATATTTATTGTCCTTAAATAGATTGAGATAGACAAATACTAGATAAATCTGGTGTTCTCTGCTTGGAACAGTATCAACCCCTTCCTGTACCCCATAATGACCCTTTAACTGGGCCTTTACACTGGGAAGTTGGAGAAAGTGGAAAAAATAGCATGAGACCCAATAGTTTATCTTATCTGTATTGCTGTCTTACAGTATTGATTTTGATGTATATTCTGTCCCCTGGGCAGACAGCTTCTACACCCCAGAGGATCTCCACTGTCGCCTTGGCTTGTAGTGTAATGTAACAAAAATGGGAATTGAAGTGCCGCACCACTGCTAAGAGGTACAGATATGACTTTATTCCAATAAAAGTCTGGGGGGGGGGGCAATCCAAGAGGCTACTCTTTGGATTGCCCCCTAATTTTTATTGGAACAAAGTTGTATCTGGACCTCTTAGCAGTGGTATGACACTTTCATACAACACACTGTGATTGTCTGCCACAGTGGTCACATGATCGGGAGCCTTTCCCACCAACCCAAGATCATAACTAGTGACTGAGACAGATCAGTCACTGTGCTAGGAGTGTGCAGTAAGCAAGCCCTCAGCACAGAAACCACGACCACCAAGAATGCATATGTGCAGCATTTATTTAATAAACCCACCCTCCTCGCCACTCCACATATGCATTATGTATTTGGCAAAATGATTAAAGGGAGCAGCACTAGCGTAGTGTCAGGGATCCCAGGGGTTGCAGTTGTGACCCTGCCCCTGTTCCGGGGGGGGGGGGGCTGGGATGGCCTCCTTGTTACTTCAGGCATCATGACTGGTCGAGGTCCTCCACCACTGTTATTCTCTTCAAGCCGTCTGCGGGAGGCAGCACGGATCTGGATGGAGGACGGGAGCTGCCTGAGTTAACAAGCAGGTGATTGATTGTTAGGATGCAGTTTTCCAGTAGATTCACCATAGCCAGCCACTCAGTCACAGTCACTCTTTTGGCTCAGTAATCAGTCTAGCCGTATGATTTTTGATAATTTATTGTAGAACTTGAACTTTGATGGGTGCTGGACAACTGTGGGATACTCCAGAAACATTAGGAATTGACTTGATGACAATAATCCTCCTTCTAAAGAATCTGGGTACAGTGCTTGTAGAAGTACATAATGGCCCGAATTACCCCGGGACACCTTGAACAATGTCCTCATTTGAGCAAAGCTGACTCTGTTCTTGGATAATTGGATGCCTTCTACTAATACCTTCCAGACAGCTCTCCTGTGAATTTTTCAGACCAGATCCCCAAAAAGAAGTCCCTCAGTCAGCTCCAACAGAACAGACGCCCCAGCTAGCATAGTTGGGACCTTGATGAGTAGTGGAAGCATGGCAACCCTGCTCAGAAAGGCAGCAGCCCTCCAGGCTCGGATCTCGTCCTCTAGGACAGTGGTAGTCGGTTACAGGAGCGCCCAATGTCAACAATAAGAATCCCACTTGGATCAAAAGATTGTCGTTTGATTGATAGTAGCATAAAATGTTAAAGCGGCCCTCTCTCATCACCCACTCACAGACCCTCTATTGAGTAGGTCAGTCCAGCGCAGTCATCAACCTTTTAAAAAAAATGAGTCCTCTAGGACAAGAACCTCTCTGTTCCAAGCCCCAGACTATTAATGCTTCCTCCCAGCCACCATCTGGGCACCATAAACCATTGATTGGCTAGGACAGCATAAAATAATCAGCTGCTGATTTGACTCTTCTAGGCCACTATCCTCCAGAATCCTCCAGAAAGACAGGGGGAAGCAGTCAGCCCTGCAGCCAGTGAAACACAGTACAGACCAAAATAGTCTCATACAGCTCAATTGAGTTCAGTGAGCTTGTAACTAAATTTACCTAATCAAGCACCTATCTAGGAGGGTGCTACACCGGTGACTAGACATTTGCCCTCTATTTGCCTTTTTTTGCATATATTCCACAATTCAGGTGTTCTAAATGGATGACCTAGAAGGCTTTAATAAACTGCAAAAGTATACAGTAATGGTATCTTCTGCATTAGAATACTGTCAGCTGCAAGACTATATGAGCCGTCTTGAATTCCTACCACATTCCTCCCTTTTTTTTTTCTTTAGCTTTTACACCTCCATATAAATGTCCTCAGGACAAGATGATCTAATTAGTAAACCTTGATTTCTTGTTACTGAGTGTGATATGTAATCGCGAAACAGCAGAAGTAATTATGAGAATATACAAGGATAAGATTTTGTGGTTCAACTTGAATCAAAGGAATGAATATAAAAAAAAAACAGAATGTTTTTCAAGAAAGTTCCTTTTCTCATTAAAAATGGATGTAGAGAAGCATAAACTTTGCCACTGAGGTTCTTTGTTTTGTCTTGGGTAAACCATCTACTTTTTATATTATGTGCAATAAAGTTACTGGGAATTTTGTACAATGTCTAAACCTTTAAGGAGCATATAAAGCTTTGAATCTGAGATTTAACATTCACTGCAGCTGAATGTTTTAGATGCAGGTGTTTTAAATATCATTCATTGATTTATTCACCATCAGTGAATACTTGGTGAAAACCACATTTGTGGCTTCAAATATGTCCCTATTTTTTCATAGGGAAAGGTTAACATTTTTTTTTTTTTTCTGATTTTTCTTTCTGTCTGTGAGCCCATTAGGAAGAATTTCTGACACTTCTAGTCTCTGTGATGCCCAGACCAGAAATAGGGTGTCAGGATCTGCGTCTGAACCTGCAACCTTGTAAGAGAACGTTTGCTGTGCAAAGACGTCTTCCTGTCAGAAACCTGACAATGGCCAATGCGGATGTGTGAATTCGCGCAACCGCGCACGCACGTTCGCGAGTACGCGAACGCACGTGAGACATTGGCGCCAAAAGGACTATTTAAACCCAGCCATTACACTGCTCTAGTGCTGCTTTGTCTTCAGCCTTGGATTCCTTGTTCCGGTTTACCTGCGAGTACGCGAACGCACGTGAGACATTGGTGCCAAAAGGACTATTTAAACCCAGCCATTACACTGCTCTAGTGCTGCTTTGTCTTCAGCCTTGGATTCCTTGTTCCGGTTTACCTGCATCTTGTTCCTAAGTTCCAGACCCGGCTTGTCCTGACGATTCTCTGATCTCCATCTGCACCGACCTTGGCTTATCCCGTGACCTCTCTTCCTGTCTGCTCCTACTGGCTTCTACGTTACCGATTGGCTCCTGACCCGGCTTGTCTTACCACGCTTCTGTCATTCCCAGATCCGTCCATCCTGCATAGGAAGCTCCTCCTGTTACCCAGGAACCCTTGCTTCCAGCACCTGCTGCCTGCTCAACACCCTGCTCATCGGACTTCTCTGGCAACCTTCACCAGTAGCCATCGTCCGCTCCAAGCAAATCTCCAGGCGCTCGTGCTACTCTACACTCAGGTGTCCCCTGTCTGCACTATCAGGGGTCCCGAGTTGGAGGCGCAAGGGAGGCCTTCCTCACAGTGTCAGGCTCATCTCCAGGTATGTGATAAACCTGTACTATGTCTCGCGCTGTCTCTTCTTGCTAAGCCTCCTGAAATGCTGGACAGCTCCCTGTCTGATTGTTTGGAATTTCTGGCCTTATCTCTTGTTATTGGTGAACCTTGAACTCTTTCCTCCTCCCATATCACTGCACTTGCTGTTTGCCGGATTATTGTGCCCTGTCCACCCAAGATCTCACTCTTGTTACTAATGCTGTATCCCTGCTACCACTTTATAAAACTGGCCCGGCCACACCTGGAGTATTCTGTCCAGTTCTGGTCACTAATCCTCACAAAAGATGTGCTGGAACTGGAAAGAGTCCAAAGAAGGGCAACTAAACTAATAAGGGGATTGGAGGAACTTAAATATGAGGAACAATTACAAACGCTTAATTTATTCTCCTTGGAGAGGAGACGCCTGAGAGGGGACTTGGTAGTGATTTACAAATACCTCAATGGTGATCCCAGCATAGGTAAAAAACGATTTAGTCTCAAAGAGTGCAAGAAGACACATGGCCACACAATGAGATTAGAGAAGAGGCGGTTTAACCTTAAGCTGCATAAGGGCTTCTTCACTGTAAGGGCAGTAAGAATGTGGAACTCTCTTCCACAATAGGTGGTAACTGTGGGGAGTATGGTTACTTTTAAAGGACTCTTGGATGTGCATCTCACAGATCGCAAAATTCAGGGTTATGGGAAATGATCAGGCCACTGACACCCACACACACACCTGTACAGACTGATGGACTGATGTCTTTATTCAACCTCAACTACTATGTAACTATGTAACTCATTACCAACTTTTTTCTTGCTCGGGAACTTTGCTTTTGCTTGATCCCAATCTGCAGCTACTTGTTACTGACCTTTGGCTTGTTTACTGACTGAGCTTTTGCTTTATCCCTACCTGCTGTATTGGCTACTGTACCCTGGTTTTCCCACCTCCTGGTCCTGATGACCACAACCTGATACTAGCATACAGCAAAACCCATCACCACCACCAATAGTTTAGGTGAGCACCGATTAGTGCTTAACACCCACTAGGATAACCTGCTACTGCACTTATCCAGCTGGTCAATGGGAGCCTCTCTACTGCTTTTGCTACTGGTCTCTGAGCCTGACCCCTGACTGTGACATGGGGGAGCAGACATCGGCAGATAGGCACAGATAGACTTTCAAATCCTTCTCCACACTACAAAAAATGTGTGTGATGATCAGATTTGAATCTTTGCTATCTTTTGGTCATTACTCATTACTGGTTTCTACCATCCACATCTGACTCTCATTAGTGGACTTTAAATCAAGGCCATAACTTTGAGCCAATGCCTGATCCACAGGTTTTAGAAGGTAATTTTGATAACCAGCACATTATATACTTTTCATTAACTTCTATTTATTAGTCACACTAGAGAAAGTGACCAAGCAGGTGCATACCCCTCCCATAGAGGAACGTTAAGTGCCCCTCCTAAATTTTAAACAGTCAAAACAACTTACTAAACCACTGGCCACAAGTGAGAGCTGGACATCCAAATGGTACAAAGCGCTGACACAAGTATACTTTATCAATTTAAAAGACATATAGTAAGTGAGATAAAAAAGGCAGATACAATATAAAATCTGGGTAATCCATGTCTAAGCAATCTCTCATGTCTCCTGGAATGCTGGGGCTAGAGCTGTCTCCAAGTACAGCCCTCCTCATGTGCCCAAGGAGTAGGGTAGGTCTGGTTTGTTTCTGGCTTAAACCCATTAGACCGGCCAAAAAAAAATTGCCAAGTCACCTAATGTAAATTCAATCAGCTTAAAAAAAGGAAGAGGATATTTAGGCAACCACCCCGCATCAGAGGGGGGTTCAAATAAAAGCTGAATTCAAGGAATAAAATGTGAAGGCACAATATGTGCTAAGTCCAATGAGCTGTATGACATATCTTGGGCTTATCCCTATTATTTACATTTGACAGGTTTATTGTTCTGTCAAGAGACACTCCAGGGATCTGGGAGGAGAGAAATACACAGAGCAGCTATGTCCACCCCTCCCCTCCCCTCACCTCAGCTGCATATTCATAGAAGCCTTTGCATTTAGTGAATGTGTTTACATAATACCAAGGCTTCTGTGATTGGACAGGAGGAGGGTGACAGGATTCTGTGGTAGTGAGCCCTTGTAGATCACCAGCTCAGGGTTCCCCAGGACACAGAGTCCAAGTCCCAGCCTGCTTCTTCACCAGAGCCCCTGATGGTGGGGATGGAATTGCAGTAAGCTGGAACCAGGTCGCAGCCCCCCAGGTATGCTAAGCTGAGGATGCAGAGACCACCCGAGTGTGCGGAGTACAAGCAGCAGATGAAAGGAAATCCAGGAGACAAGCCGAGGTCAGGGCGGGTAGCAAACAAACACAGATGGTAAACGAAGCCGGGGTCAGTACACGGGTAATCAGACACAGTATAGTTGTACTTATCTTTTGCATATATTTATCTAGGCCAGATTTCCATTGCTTCCCTTCTATTGGGTTTCTAGTCTTCATCCCTGTCATCTCCCTTCTTTCTTTGCTTGTTTGTTTATTCTCTACCCTCCTTTTCCTGCTCTTTTCTTACTCCCCTTCTTTTCTGCAGTGGGATTTTATGATGGCCCTGTACCATATTATAATGGTGAATTTATTTTGCCATTGATTAGTGTCCCCCATGTCTGCCGGGGGGAGCTTTTTTGGCTGAACTGGTATGGGATTTGGGGACCTGTACTATCTCCAGGTGAACCCAGACCTTTCCCCATTAATTCACATTTCTGTTTTTGTATTACCTGTAATCAGTATTACTATATCTGCATTGTGGATAGTACTTATTTATGTGCTGTCATGTGCAGAGGGCACATGTATCTCATGTTCCCCACTGAAGTGCATGTGATAACACTCATATGAGGTAACCCTTTTGAAAAATGTTATTCATTTTGTTCTCTTGATCGGTAGTATCAATTCTCAAAACTTGCAAAAATTGCAAAATGGGCAAACTTTCAATCTAAAATGTACCCAACATCCTATTAGCCTATCTAGGAGGATGCTACACTTGAGCTGTGTTCTGTAAGTGCTATGTAACATTGGGATATCTGGACTTCACTTCAGATCCCTGGTTTAGTAAGTTGTTTAAAGTGTTTACAATTTTGGAAGGCTGCCTGCTTTCCATATTAGGAGGGGTATGCACCTACAGTAACTGGCTATGGGTACTTTGCCTTCTGTTTGTGATGAAGGAACTGATTGAATAGCTCTGAAACATTGCTTTTATTTATGGGACTAATAAAAATAGGCTACAGAGAAGTACATAATGTTACGGTGAGCTACAAGACCTTCTGTGACTTTTCAATGGCCATCCCCTGGTGATCACTACAACACTCAAATACTGAGGTCCAGGACTATTTGGAGTTCCGTCCACATTCCTTCAGGAGATGTAAAGTGCCACACTAATGCTTTTGGAGTCCAAAAATATATACATGGTCATGCAAGTCTAAGACATTAAGCTAACACATTTTTTGGGGGGCTACATGGTATCCCTTTCATTAGGTCTGATTTGGATGAAATTCATGAACTTTAATGGACTACAAACTCTTGAGTAGGATGATGTATCAGTTGTGGATATGTTTTAACTGATTCATGAGGAATGTTCCCATACATAATAATATCTCTCACCCACAGGTAGCTTAATGAGCTTTGACATCGTGTGTAAAGATGGCTGCCACATATCCAATTGACCATGTGGTTTTGGGGGGAAGTGCAACCATGTGTTGCTGACCTCACTCACTAAATGACCTGTGAGTGGTCAAGAGGAATGATTACATCCTGTGGGCGGTCTCTGGTATACAGGACTATAGAAAGAGTCTATAACATAAGGAATAGTCTGTTTTTTGGAGCTGTGGAAAGACCAAGCATGCAGCCAGGATTTCTTATTGTCCTGTTCCTCCAGCTATCCAGTGTAAGCTGTTAAAATTTAACTACCAGAGCTAAGTATTATTTGATATTTTGGGAAATTGGGAATAAGACTGTATGTTTAAGTTGTGGTATTTTGTGTAATGTTTATGGTAACTTTTGATGGATTTGTTATTTTTTGTTGTATTTTGATGGATGGATTTGCATGGGGGGAAGCTTAACCACCCACATTTCCGCCGCCAGAGAGACAACACGGCAGGCGTGGGGGCAGAGTCTCTCGATCTGTAGCCATTTTCCTTCCTGTATAAACAGGAGAGGAAGATGGAAATCCCTGTTGGACATCACTTGGATCCTTCCTTTTGGAGGGGGGCTGTACAGGGAAGAATTACAGGCGGCTTTGTTTACATTAGCCGCCTGCCTTTCTTCCGGTGTAACGGACGATCGCGAGTGCCCGGCGGACATCGGGTCCGCCGGGCACACGCGCGGGGGGGGTCTGTGACCGAGCGGGAGCGCGCCTCAGGCGGCGCGCGCTCGCTCCCTGGAGCCTCACAAGCTAGCGACATAGACCTACGTCGATTTGCCTGTGAGGGGCTGACCACCGCAGTAAATAGTCGTGCGGCAGTCGGCAAGCGGTTAATAGTACCTGAAAATATGATACGTTATGTATGATTACTAATGTACTGTGAACTTACATCTCCCAGTGTTGACAAGTTCCCCTGAAAAAGCTACAAGTGAAACGCATTAAAAAAAAGCGATCCTGGGATCCTTTGAGATACCTGAGATACCTGTGAAATCCAGTGATTTTGATATATTCATATATGCTATACTGTATGTTTATTCTACGGGTATTTATTTAAATATTTCTCTCTCACTACCTAGGAGAGAGTTTGCCTTACAATTCGAAGATATACAGTATATGTTCTATGTATTGATTTTATGTAATTCATCTTTTAATGATGTTCCAATAAAATGTAAAGACTTTTTATCAAACACTTTAGTTTTTTTCTCCACTGGGTTATTGGTGGTTACCTTAAAGATCTAATTTTTCCTCTTTTCCCCTACAAATTACATATGGGGATGTGGAGCCACAATTTATTGAGTCCTGTCTCATACAATTTTGTTCCATGTGTTTTGATGTCCAGTAAAGTTTTGTTTTATGATTTTTATCAAAACTGCTCTTGGTGTGTCTGTTCACTTTAAATATTCACTAGATATTTCAGTGGCTGTCCAGTATACCTTCATTATAAATTTTGTTGTTTCCACATTTGATACAGATGACTTCTTATTAGTGTTCAGTCTATACTTGGTTGTCAGAGGTAAATTCAGCTAAAGCCGGTACAAACAATTCAGGTTTTTATTGCTTTAGAGCAGAGATCTCCAAACTTTCTAAACAAAGGGCCAATTTATTGTCCTTCAAACTTTAGGGGGGGGGGGCAAACTAGGGCAATTGAGGGTTGAAAATGCCCTGGCATCCAGTGGGAGTAAACAATTAGAGGTGATCGAACGGTTCGGGTCGACCATCGGTTCGACCCGAACATTGGGTGTTCGAAATTCGGACAAATTTTCAGCAAAAAGTTCGGAATTCGGCAACCAGAACCAACCAAAATGCAATGGGACAGGAAATGGGCTTTAAAAGCCCGTGATTGGACCAGAACCATCAGTAAAAGCCAATTGAGGGGGCAGGAGAATGCTATGAATGTGATTGGAGTGACTAGGGGGTCCAGAGGCCAATCATTAGTGAATAAGTGTGTGTGTATATATACCCCTATACAGAAGTTCAGATATTTTGCCTGCCTCCAAAGACCCCAAAAAAATGCCCAAAAAAAACGCCTGCAATAACACACCTGGGCGGTTTTTTTATGGCGCAGGCGTTTTTTTGGGCATTTTTTTGGGGTCTTTGGAGGCAGGCAAAACATCTGAACTTCTGTATAGGGGTATATATACACACACACATATATGTATTTATACACATACACATATATAGGTGTGATAGGAGCGGAGCTATATGCCTGTTAATTATTTAATTAGCTCAAGCATAGGGTTCTGCTACTTTCACACCTATATATGTGTAGGTGTATATATACATCATACATGTGTGTGTGTATATATACCCCTACACAGAAGTACAGATGTTATGCCTGCCTCCAAAGACGCCTGGTTCTGGACATGCTACAGAGCTGAAACTTCACAGGTACACTTTTTAGACCCCCCCCCCAGACACTAAATCCAAAGAAATCTCATTTTTCTTTTTTTAATTTTTTCAATAATTGGCTCTCTATCAAAAATGACAATTTTTATGAACTTTTTTTGTGTGATTAATAGTCCCTGGGGCATGACCCGGAACCCTAGACACTTTTTAGGGGCATTTATTGGGTTTTAGGGCTTCAAAATGGTGTTTTTCAATGGGGTTCTGAAACCCGGGCCGAACTTTCGGGAAGTTCGGGTGTTCTGGTCGAACCAAACTTTTGAAAAGTTCGATCATCCCTATAAACAATGCCCTGTTTTTTGGTGTCAGTGGGAGGACTAGTGCCCCCATCGTTGTAAGTGGAAGGAATAGTGCTTCATTGTTGGTGTCAGTTGGAGGAATAGCGCCCCATCAATGGTGTCAATGAATTTTGCCCCATTGTCGGTGTCAGTGGGAGGAACTGTGCTCTTCCTATGATGACAGTGGGGGGAATAGTGCCCCATTGTTGGTGTCAGTTGGAGGAATAGCGCCCCATCTTTTTGTATCAAAGGAAGGAAATTTGCCCCATTGTTGGTGACAATAGAAGGTATTTTACCCCAAGGGGGCAAGGGCAATAAGGGCAAGCAAAGGGCCACATCTGCCCCTGGGCCACAGTTTGGAGACTGCTGGTTTAGAGCAACAAAAATGTTCCAAGAACAATACTGGTTGAGCAGATATTATTAAACTGAATTTAATCTGAAAGGGTTGTTTAGGTAGGACCTTGTGTAAAATATGTGGCCAGCTTCAGGTTGACCACAGATGGTCCAGAGTATCACAGAAAATGATGGATGGCGGGACATCTCTTCATCATCACTTCAATCCCCCCAATAACTAGATCTGCAAAGATGAACTGATGGGGCTTGTGCATCAACATGGGTACACTCCTTTCTCTTCAGATCAGTTTACTATAGATTTTTCCAGCATGTCAGGAAATATCTGAGCTTAATATTGAGTACTTCCAATACTAAGACTCATCTATTATGCTTGCTATCTTTTATTAGGTCATGTACAGCCATCCATTTGTAGCAACTCACATTGAAGACATCAAACTTTTCTTTTCCGCTATCAAGTAATTCAAAGATATAATGTTTCCTATGCTGAATAGAACTATTTGCTGGGGACCCAAGTTCAACAGCACCCTGCCTAATTGTGAAAGCATTTACTTAAAGCATAATTACAGCAATTTCTTATATTTTATGATTTTTTTCAGGCATTTTTAGCAAATCATGTTCAATAGGCTCTAATTATTCTCTGCAATGTTATTGTTCAATATGCTAGCCATCATCTTCTAAAATGCAGGTTATGTAATTGTTATTTTCTGATGGTTGAATATTTAGAGAAAAAGTATAACAAAATAATAATAGAAATAAATATTATATAATTTAACTGTAATACATTAAATAATGATGTAAAATTGAATGTAAAATATAATTTCAAATATAATATAATTTAAAATGCAATAATATAAAAATATATAAATCGGGGCGTGGCTTGGCGCGCAGACAGCATGGACGCTTAGAGAAAGAGCTCCGGGGGAACACTCGCTTTACGGCCGCATTTAAGCTACTGTGGACCCACAATGGGAAGACCCTCTAAGCCCTCAAACAGCACCAAGACCCAGCGCACCTCAGGCTCTTCATCGCAGCGCAGCATACCGGCTATATTCCATGCAAAACAGAATCGTCGGAACACTGTGTCTGCAGGCAAGATGGCGACGGCGCGCCACGAGGAGGACTCGGGAGACGAATCACTTGCACCCTCGGATGAGTTGGTAAGAGACACTGACCGCTCTGAGACACCACTCACGCTGACCGAGATGACTCACATAGCTGCAGATCTAAAGAGATCCTTTACAAGTGCCATTACTGACTTGAGATCGGATCTGCTGACCTTATCCGAGCAAATGGCGACCCACAAGAAGGCAGGGGCTAACAGAGACAAGGCCATATCAAGGCTAGAACAGGTCACTGAATCTCATTCCACCCACCTTATTGCCTTAAATAGACACTTGGAGGACCTGGATAACCGAGGTCGAAGGCACAACATTAGAGTGAGGGGGCTGCCTGAAAATATAAATGCGGAACAAATCAGGCCTGCTATACAATCCATTTTTAATAATCTCCTTGAACGGCCAGAGGACTCAGCCATTGAGCTGGATAGAGCGCATAGAGCCCTTAAGCCCAGGTCAGCAGAAAATGCTCCTCCAAGGGATGTTATCTGCTGTGTCACCAGCTTTACTTTAAAAGAGGAGATCCTCAGGAAGGCAAGACAAAATGAACTAATCACATTCAACGAAGAGACTATACTCCTGTACCAGGATCTGTCACCTATAACACTGAACAACAGGAGAGCGCTTAAACCTCTCCTGACTGCTTTAAGGGAAAAAGACATAATATACCGCTGGCGTTTCCCATTTGCCTTACAGGCCACTTACAAAGGCAGACAATATACACTAAAGATGCCTGCTGAGCTGACAGATTTCTGCAACAACCTGCAGATACCGGTGGTAGAAGTACCGGAATGGTATGCAGAATTTAAACTACCCGCACCGGCTTTAAGGAGTGCACAGTCACCTGAGAAATCAGCCGCCCCTAACTCAGCCCGCAAGAAAGACAGACAAAACAGACAACGCGGCAATAACTCCGGTTTTTCTTCCCCCAAATCAAAGCAGTCCAGATTCAGGGAGGACCCGGACGATCCTTGATTTCTATATAAAATCTTTACCTCAGGCTGACGTTCTGGATATTTCCACTATGTCACCTTTCTTTGTAGATCTCCTCAGACGCCTCTGAGAAGCTTACTGTGACCATTTACCAAGATGACACGTGTATTCCAAAGAGGCACTAAACTCGGTACAATACAGACAGACAAGATGATCTCTATGCCCCTTCTGGAAGAAACTTTTGGGTAAACCGACATGGAATAGACTACTTTCCCTGCTGAAAGACTGGAACTCATTTACCATCAAAAGAGCTCATACTGCTGACTGAGCCATGAACCAGCAATCACAGGTTTGCAAGTCTATCCCCAAAGGGGAAATGACTCACATAGGATCGTTTTACCCATTGATTATGTGCACCCTCTCATAGTTGTCCCACGACGTTAAGACGGAACTTTACTGTCTTCTTGGACCTGCTTTATATGAGAGGAATGTCTAACACAATGAGTAACAGACTGTATAATGATCCTGCTCTGCATACTAGGTATTTGACGGTTACCCACATATATGCCTTCAAAGGAAAAGGGACTCTCATAGAAGCATACTACCCATTGATCAGGTGCATTCCCTCATAGTTGTCCTATACTGTTGGGATGGAACTTACTGTCCTCCTGGACCCCTTTTTCTTTTCTTTTTTTTTTTTTTTTTTTTTTAACATGAGGAGAATGGCCAGTCAAGGGAGTAACAGATCCCATAATGTGCTTGTTCTGTCTGTTATATTTCTGAATGTTACTATATTTTTCCCACAATGTTCACTTTAATATCTGTAGGCACAAACGAATCCGTACTTGTTAATGGTTTATATGTCTTCTCCACATGCACAACGGAATGCTAAGTGCCTTTATATTTCAATGTTTTGCGGCCGTGGGCGGGATGTTGTCCCGTGTTTAATGTGGATATATCTAGTGTAAGTTAATCAGTTTATATCAAGAGGTCTTTGGGTGTATGCGGTAGTCCATTCAGGGTACGGTGTACACCTGAGGCCACACACAAACTAGAAAATATATCTACCCTGCTACTGACACCTCCCACCAACCCCCTCACCCTAGTGGTTTAAACTGTTTAACCATTGACACAAGTTGTCAAAGGTTGTGTTAATCTATTTCCTTGACTTTTTAAGTCAAAACCCTTACAACCTAACTCCCTTTACCTCCCCCCCCCATCCTCTAAAGTTCCCACACCCAGCGACCCTCCATTCCCCTCTTCTCTTCCTCTTTTTCACCCATTTCTATCCCATTCCATCTCTTTCTTTCATCACCGCTTCCTTCCCCCTCCCACACAACCTCATTTACCTGTTCTCACTTCTTCTAACATCATGGCTTACTCCACATCTCTGGGCAGTGAACCTTTACTAGTCTCACATAATATCAGAGGTATGAACACTCCAGAGAAGAGGTCGCAAGTCCTCACTGAGCTTAAGAAGATCCGACCTAAAATAGTGTTTCTACAAGAAACGCACTTTAAATCGCACTACATCCCTAACTTAAAAAACAGCTATTTTGTCAAATCTTTTCATGCCACGAATCCCTTAGCCAAGACCAAAGGGGTCTCGATCCTAATAAGCAAAGATGCAAATTTTTCGGTAACAGAACAAATGGCAGACCCAGAAGGTCGTTTCTTATTTCTGAAGGGCACTTGGGCAGGCAAGCCGGTAACGCTTGCAAATGTATATTTTCCTAACAAATCTCATATTTCCTTTTGTAATAGGTTAATGGACGAGCTGAAGGGTTTTGCCTCAGGTTGTGTGATACTGGGCGGGGATTTTAATGTCCCGTTGAATCCCCTCCAGGACACCTCAAATGGCAAAACAGCAATTGCTTATGGAGTTCTCAAAAGAATCAAGCAGGCATTAAGATCACTTCTGCTGGTGGACATTTGGAGATTACTACATCCCTCAGGTAGAGACTTTACTTGTTTTTCCCCCCCACATAACAAATACTCACGTATCGATTATATTTTTGTTACACAGAAAGACCTCCCTGCTGTGACAGAAGCCCATATAGGTATTCAATCTCTTTCAGACCACGCACCCATTTCATTGCACATGAATCTAGAGGAGAGGCAGGAGAAGGTCTTTAATTGGAGGCTTAATCCAGCACTACTCTTAGATTCAGAGATCTTTTCAGATATCTCAAACACAATCAAATGTTCTTTGAGACAAACCCACCAGAATTAACCTCACACATTTTAAACTGGGAAGCGCACAAATGCGTAGTAAGGGGAGCACTGATAAAATGGGGAGTCAGGAAAAAAAGAGAAAAACTGAAAAAAATTGCAGAACTGTCCTCCACCATAGACGATCTCGAAAACGCACATAAACAATCACTCGCTTCAATAAATATGGTGAAATTGAATGACGCAAGGAGGGAACTTCGTGACCTTATTGACGCAGACTACAAACGGGCCCTTTTCTTCAGGAAAAGAGTATACTACGAAAAGGGAGATAAAAGCGGCAAATTACTTGCTAAAGCGTTGAAAGAGGCTAAAATGGTGGAGAACATCTTTGGCATTAAAAACAAGAAAGATGAAGTAGTACATGACACCAAATCCATCGCGGACGTGTTTCAAGAATATTACACTAAGTTATATAATCTACCGGCTCAACACAAACCCTCCCATATATCTCACGATAAGACAAACGCCATTAAAGACTTCCGTTCAAATAGTAAGATGCCCCACCTCTCCGCTTCCGAAACCCAATTACTTGAAAGACCCATAGAATCTCAAGAACTATTAGCGGCTATTAAAAGTCTAAAAGCAGGGAAGAGCCCAGGTCCGGACGGACTGACGTCTCAATACTTCAAATCTTTTAAAGAACTACTAATAGTCCCTCTATGCGACACTTTCAACTCTCTTTCCAAAAGTCAGGACATCCCTCCCTCCTTCCTCGAGGCCCACATAGCTGTAATCCCCAAGAAGGACAAAGATACATCAGACTGCTCTAACTATAGGCCAATATCGTTGCTAAACAACGATATTAAATTGTTTGCAAAAATTCTGGCCAATAGGCTACGTCCCTTACTTACGAAATTAATAGGCCCAGAACAGGTGGGCTTCATGCCGGGCAGAGAGGCGAGGGATAATATATCCAAGGCGCTCAATCTAATATATAGTGCTAAGCGGGGCCGTGTCGAAGGCCTTCTCCTCTCGACAGATGCGGAGAAGGCCTTTGACCGGGTTTCATGGGACTACATGTTCTCGGTATGCTCACATGTTGGACTAGGCCCGACGATGCTCAGCAGAATTTCCTCCTTATATCATCACCCCACCGCCAAGATCAAAATAAATGGATCTCTATCAAAAGATATTCACATCAAAAATGGCACAAGACAGGGATGCCCCCTATCCCCACTCCTTTTCATCCTATCACTAGAACCCCTGATCAGAACAGTTAACCTTAATAATTCCATCCGAGGTTTCCATCTAAATGACAGAGAATACAAGGTTGCTGCATACGCAGACGACCTCCTGTTTTTTCTGACCAGCCCCCATATATCTATTCCAAATTTGTTACTAGACTTTAAAACATTTACGTTCCTTTCCAACTTCAAGATAAATCATACCAAATCCGAAGCCATGAATATATCCCTGCCAACTAGAGTCAAAAATAGAGCACAGAAAAATAGCTTGTTCCGATGGGTACAAGATTCCCTCAAATATCTGGGCATCTGGCTGACCCCTCAATGGAATGACCTATACAAACAAAACTACATTCCACTACTAAACAAGATTGACTCAGATCTCAAAAGATGGAACACGAACAATTTCTCTTGGTTTGGAAGGGCGGCCATTATAAAAATGGTAATCCTACCAAGGCTTTTATACTGCATGAGCGCCCTCCCAATCAAACTTCCTCTCCTTTTCTTCAAAAAATTGCAACAACTCCAGAGATCCTTCATGTGGGCAGGCAAAAAACCTAGGATTAAATTCCAACTTATTACCCGCTCAAAGAACTTCGGTGGCATGGGCCTACCGGACTTCAGGAGATACTACTATGCTATCATAATTGGTAGGGTAATAGACTGGAACTGTCACGCCAATGACAAGGACTGGGTCAACCTGGAACAATCACATACAGATACGCCACTTGGCCTCGCTCCTTGGATTGCCAATTCCTCCTATCCAAGTAAACTAACGGAATACCCACTTATATCTAACACCTTGGAAATCTTTCACAAACTGGCGATACACTTTGACCTTGCCAGTATCCCGGGTCCCCTGACCCCGATCTTTAATAATCCAGACTTTCCGCCCGGTTTGTTCTCTCACTTGACACTTAAAACGACAAACAACAAACCCCTACGTATTGCACAATGTCTTAAAGACTCAAAGATTATTACCAAATCTGAGTTACAAATTGTTTGCAACAATACCAAAATCCCATTTTGGACTTATTTACAAATACATGACTTTCTTACCACACATAAGAAAAAATCTCAATTCTCACATGAACTCACCGACATCGAAAAAATCTGCTTGTCAGGCAAACCTACAAGAAAGACCACATCTCTAGCCTACTCTTGGCTACAGGCTAAACATGATGACACCTCAGACAACTTTAAGAAGCGATGGGAATCAGAGCTAAACTTAACAATCTCTGAGGATCAGTGGAGCACAGCTTGCGCTCTGACACACAAATGCTCCATTAGCACAAAAATGCAAGAATCATCTTATAAGCTACTTACGCACTGGTACGCCACACCAGACAAGCTTCAGAAATGGTTCCCGCAGACAAGTGATAGATGCTGGAGGTGTGGTCAAGAAAAGGGAACATTACTACACATTTGGTGGACTTGCCCCTTAATAACCACATTTTGGTCGCAAGTCTGCAACCTCATACAAGAGATCTCAGGTGCTCAGACACATAATGACCCAGCCCGTTGCCTTATTAATGTACACTCTCACTCTATCACGCAATACAGGAACACTCTGACAAGACACCTGTTAAATGCCGCGAAAATACTCATACCGAGGAAGTGGAGATCACAGGATGTACCCACTATAAAAGACTGGCTAGTTGAAATTGGGAGAGTTTACGAAATGGAAAAAACACTGACAATGTCAGATGACAGACTTGCTAAATTCAGGAACATCTGGGCCAATTGGCAATTGTTCACCCTCTCTGATCATTATGCGGAGTGGATGCCTGCTTGATCCTTGATCAATGGATTTATGATACGTAATTCATGACTCCTTGCCTATATTCTTTGAAATGCTCATTGTATGCACTGAACTCCTAATGTTGTCTTGCGGTAAAATGCCACTAATATCCTGAGTAGCACCCACAGAAGTTACCGATTGTACTAAACAAATTTTGTTATATTACATCATAAACTCTTGGTTTTGCTACCTTTTTCATTTCCCCTTCCCCTTCACCCTCACCCCCCCCTTTTTTTCCCTTTTATCCACCCCCCCCCCCTACAAACTCTAATCCTAATTATTCCTCTTTATTTTGTTTTCTTCAATGCTTAAATTACTAAATTAAACTTTATGGAAACGTTTTTGGTGACGTTATGACCTCACCGGTCAAAGTAACGGGTGATGTTTACATTTAACTAATTTACGCTATTGCGAGTTATCATATGACTAACTGTTCTTAATTTACCATTGCTGTAAAATCTTTTTCCATTGTAATGTTTTACAATACGCATGCTCACCATTTCATATGTCTTTCTTTGACAGAAAGACCACAAAGTTTTTGTTATTGTATTCTTTGTTCTTTCTCAATAAAACCAAACTGTTTAAAAAAAAATATATAAATATAATATTTAAAAACATAAATAATAATCAATCAAAAAATAATAAATATATAAAGATAAATAATATAAATAATAATAATTGAGTGTGTGATTGTAACTTATCTATTTGAACACGACTGTATTTTATATATATTTTTTTTATTTTTATTTCGCTTTCCTTATTTTCAAGAAAACATCAGGAAATATTATAATGTACAGCAAGTATAAAGTCTATAAGCAATCAACAACAAACTGAGCATACTATATATATATATATATATATATATATATATATATATATATATATATATATATATATATATATATATATACATACATATATATATATATATATATATATATATATATATATATATATATATATATATATATATATATATATACATATATATGTATGTGTGTGTGTATGTATATATATATATATATATATATATATGTGTGTGTGTGTGTGTGTATATATATATATATATACACACAGTAACATTATAGTAAGTATTTTATTATATCTTTTCATGTGACAACACTGAAGAAATTACACTTTGCTACAATGTAAAGTAGTGAGTGTACAGCTTGTATAACAGTGTAAATTTGCTGTCCCCTCAAAATAACTCAAAACACAGCCATTGATGTCTAAACCGCTGGCAACAAAAGTGAGTACACCCCTAAGTAAAAAATGACCGAATTTGGCCCAAAGTGTCAATATTTTGTGTGGCCACCAATTTTTTTCCAGCACTTCTCTAACCCTCTTGGGCATGAAGCTTCACAGGCTGCCAATGGAGTCCTCTTCCACTCCTTCATGATGACATCACGGAGCTGGTGGATGTTAGAGACCTTGCACTCCTCCACCTTCCTTTCTAGGATGCCCCACAGATGCTCAGTAGGGTTTAGGTCTGGAGACATGCTTGGTCAGTCCATCACCTTTACCCTCAGCTTCTTTAGCAAGGTGGTGGTTGTCTTGGAGGTGTGTTTGGGGTCATTATCATGTTGGAAAATTGCCCTGCGGCCCAGTCTCTGAAGGGAGGGGATCATGCTCTGCTTCAGTATAACACAGTACATGTCGGCATTCATGATTCACTCAATGAACTGTAGCTCCCCAGTGCCGGCAGCACTCATGCAGCCCCAGACCATGACACCCCCACCACCATACTTGACTGTAGGCAAGACACACTTGTCTTTGTACTCCTCACCTGGTTGCCGCCACACACACTTGACACCATCTGAACCAAATAAGTTTATCTTGGTCTCATCACACCACAAGATATTGTTCCAGCAATCCATGTCCTTAGTCTGCTTGTCTTCAGCAAACTGTTTGCGGGTTTTCTTGTGCATCATCTTTAGAAGAGGCTTCCTTCTGGGATGACAGCCATGCAGACCAATTTGATGCAGTGTGCGGTGTATGGTCTAAGCATTATCAGGCTGACCCCCCACCTCTTCAACCTCTGCAGCAATACTGGCAGCACTCATACGTCTATTTCCCAAAGACAACCTCTCGATATGACGCTGAGCAACCAACTTCTTTGGTTGACCATGGAGAGGCCTGTTCTAAGTGGAATCTGTCCTGTTAAACCGCTGTTTGGTCTTGGCAACAGTGCTGCAATTCAGTTTCAGGGTATCGGCAATCTTCTTATAACCTAGGCCATCTTTATGTAGAGCAACAATTCTTTTTTTCAGATCCTCAGAGAGTTCTTTGCCATGAGGTGACATGTTGAACTTCCAGTGACCAGTATGAGAGAGTGAGAGCGATAACACCAAATTTAAAACACCTGCTCCCCATTCATGGGTCAAAGAAGCGAAGAGATTTCCAGTCACTACTTACCAACCAGCCAGCGACCAACTGAATAAACCTGTCTAACAGTATGCGTTAAAAACAGGGGTTTAGTTGCACACATTTGCAAATACATGCGTAAGCTGCAGGCCCCGGCAAGGAACCCTGATATCTGCAGACCCTAACTCTATCTTTAGAGTCTCCACAGTGAGAGCACATGTATAATAATGGATAAATGGAGGACAGGTGACTAGAGGGAAGGATTTATGTGGTTCCGCGCTTAGGATAGGGGGTATATATGTAAAAATTGACAACGCACCTGGCTGCTGCCCACTTCAAAAAATGCAACCCTGAAAGGGGAGCATTTAAATAGATAGAAAAAAGGGGAAGGAAGTGATTGGCGCTGCCTGGTGGGGTGTTTTGGGAATATAATTTATGGTTCAACACTTCTAGTAGGGTATTGTATGGGGGTCTATACAGTAAAATTTATATTAAGACCTGTGTATAATATTTTTTAAAAAAATTTGTATCAAATGAGAAACCTGTGTAAATGCAGAACAGGTCTATGTGCAAATTCTAGACATAAAGTAAAACCTCTTAAAATTATATCAGCAATTGTATACCATATGTGCAAATGTGCAAAAAGGTGCAAAGGTGAATACCAGAAGTGAAGTGATAAGTAATAAATGATTCAATAATAAATATCAATTAAATAATGTCCAATAATAAATTAGCAACCATAAAATGACAATCGGTAAGTATAATCATAAAGGTACCAATAAATATAAGTGCGAAAATTAATAATATATATATATATAGCTGCCAATGAATAAATAAGTGCAAAGGTGCAAAGGTGAAAAAAATTCCTTCTAATATATAACTGTGCAAAAAATGGCAGTATAAAAAGTAAAAAGTAAAAAAATATAATAATAAAACGGTGTCCGTATAAATTATCAAGCGAATGGGTCCAAACACATGTGCAGTCTCGGTGATTTTAAATCCAGAAAGAGTCCTAAATAAGTGTAGTCCGTATATGGTGGTTAAAAGTGCTCTTTTCTCTATGCCCAAAGTATGGTGGGTGGGCAGAAGGAAAAAGTGTTCCCCTGAGCCTGGGGTCCTGCGCTTACCAGATTCCCTTACCCCTGCAGGGGTAAACAGCGGGTCGATTATTAGGGGATCGCTCCCACACACTGGCAATCAGGATATCCCCCGACCTCGATTCCTCTGTAGGAGAAAAAGGAAGGAGCCTCCAATAGTGTAAAATTGTTTTTACAAAAGGGCTTTATTAAATTAAATTTCGGTAGACGGAAATGACGTGGTCACGCTCTCGACCGGTTTCGTCTCACTGACGTCATCTGGAGAAGGCTTCTCCAGATGACGTCAGTGAGACGAAACCGGTCGAGAGCGTGACCGCGTCATTTCCGTCTACCGAACCCGAGGCTTGGAACGCACATCCGGCGGTTGGTACGCACGCTATCTCTGGGCGTGCACCGCGAAAGAGGAGGTTGCAGCTCCTATGCCAGACGGGCATACATTTGGTTTTTATATTATGTGAGTACATGTCTTTTATTTAATAAAGCCCTTTTGTAAAAACAATTTTACACTATTGGAGGCTCCTTCCCTTTTCTCCTACATACCCGGTTACTGTACTGGATTTCTAATACACTTACTGAGCTGACATCTGTACACCACTAAGGAGAGGAATCGAGGTCGGGGGATATCCTGATTGCCAGTGTGTGGGAGCGATCCCCTAATAATCGACCCGCTGTTTACCCCTGCAGGGGTAAGGGAATCTGGTAAGAGCAGGACCCCAGGCTCATGGGAACACTTTTTCCTTCTGCCCACCCACCATACTTTGGGCATAGAGAAAAGAGCACTTTTAACCACCATATACGGACTACACTTATTTAGGACTCTTTCTGGATTTAAATTCACCGAGACTGCACATGTGTTTGGACCCATTCGCTTGATAATTTATACGGACACCGTTTTATTATTATATTTTTTTACTTTTTACTTTTTATACTGCCATTTTTTGCACAGTTATATATTAGAAGGAATTTTTTTCACCTTTGCACCTTTGCACTTATTTATTCATTGGCAGCTATATATATATATATTATTAATTTTCGCACTTATATTTATTGGTACCTTTATGATTATACTTACCGATTGTCATTTTATGGTTGCTAATTTATTATTGGACATTATTTAATTGATATTTATTATTGAATCATTTATTACTTATCACTTCACTTCTGGTATTCACCTTTGCACCTTTTTGCACATTTGCACATATGGTATACAATTGCTGATATAATTTTAAGAGGTTTTACTTTATGTCTAGAATTTGCACATAGACCTGTTCTGAATTTACACAGGTTTGTCATTTGATACAAAAATTTTTTTAACATATTATACACAGGTCTTAATATAAATTTTACTGTATAGACCCCCATACAATACCCTACTAGAAGTGTTGAACCATAAATTATATTCCCAAAACACCCCACCAGGCAGCGCCAATCACTTCCTTCCCCTTTTTTCTATCTATTTAGGTGACTAGAGGGAGCCCACCCCATGGCACATTGAACACCTAGCACATTGCACAATGGCAGCAAAGGGGTCAGTGCATTGCCTGACCAATTTAAACGACAATACAAAAAGTGGTCACCTCCCCCACCTATAACTGTGCCTTGTCAGGGCCTGCAGCTTATGCATGTATTTGAAAATGTGTGCAACTAAACCCCTCTTTTTAACACATACTGTTAGACAGGTTTATTTGGCTGGTCGCTGGCTGGTTGGTAAGAAGTGACTGGAAATCCCTTTGCTTCTTTGACCTGCTCCCCATTCACTCCTGAGACCTTGTAACACTAACAAGTTACATGACACCGGGGATGGAAAATGGCTTAGAGAGTGAGAGTGATAACACCAAATTTAATACACCTGCTCCCCACTCATTCCTGAGACCTTGGAACACTAACGAGTCACATGACACCGGGGATAGAAAATGGCTAATTTGGGCCCAATTTGGACATTTTCCCTTAGGGGTGTACTCACTTTTGTTGCCAACAGTTTAGTTATTAATAGCTGTGTGTTGAGTTATTTTGAGGAGACAGCAAATGTACACTGTTTACAAGCTGTACACTCACTACTTTACATTGTCATTTGTCATTTCTTCAGTGTTGTCACATGAAAAGGTATATATATATATATATATATATATATATATATATATATATATATATATATATATATATATTTATATATATATACATGTATATATAGACACACACTCACACTATTCTCTGTAAATGAAAGTAAATGGTTATCATTTCCAACACCAGCACTATATAAAACAGAGTGGAAAAACATGGAACGATAGCAAATTGCAAGCTGTGCGTTAGGTTGATGGAGGATTTGAACATGTAAAAGATGAAAGAGTTACTTTACAGATGATGTGATGAAACCCGTGAGAGATGTACATTGCTTCTTTACTTTATGTGGAACATCATTTTTAATGTTTGCCCAATAACACATCACAAGTTCCTCGATGTTCCATTTCCATCGCAACTATATTATGTGCAATACCAGTTATATATTCAACTGCCTGACATGCTGAGAAGCAGTTGTGATACATCTCCGCACCGTCTCCAAACTGCACTTCTTTGTGAATCATGCCAATTTGTTTTAACCACTTCGCATCAGGGGCAGTTTTTAAACAAACGTTAAAATCAGCACTTTTTTTCCAAAAAAAAAAGAAAGAAAAAGTACTTTAAACCCCCCAACACAATTCATTTGGTGGCAGTTTCAATTTTGTATGCCGCATGATATTTGTAAAGTGTTTATCAAATGCATAGTTTCAGGAAAAAATACAATAATATGAATTTTAGTGCACATAAACACAATATAATACCCATTTTCCGGTAGGATATAAAAGATGAGGTTTTGCTGAGTAAATGGATACCAAACATGTCAGGACCAAAAACTATGCATGCCCATGAAATGGTAAATAACTAAGGTGATGTTTTAAAAGCCTTTACAGGTAATCAGTTTACAGTTAACTGTGAATTATGGCCCCAGATTTATTGCTCCTACTCTGACTTTCGTGGCGATACATTACTTGTTTGGCGTAGTTGCTGTTTACATACACATGTAGGCCCTATGCAATTATGTGTATGCGGGGGGGGGGGGGGGGGGGATAAGGGTGCTTTTACATTTTTTAATATTTTTTATTTATTTACAATTTAATTGTTTTTACACTTTTTGTTAATTTTTTATTTTTTTCATTAAACTTTATTGTTCACTAGAGGAACAGGGAATGGTAGAGGGGCTGCCCTTAGTACTGTAGAAAGTTGTTTTAACCACTTGAAGTCCAGAAAGTGTTAACACGGCCGAAATGTAAGAAATTAAAGAAATACTCTGAGAACAATAATAAAACAGTTCAACTCTAAGGCCTCTATGCCCCTGATGACGTCAAATATATGACAAAACGCGTTTGGTTGGATTAGACGTGACGTCATCATGCCCCCCTGGCTGGCGTTTTCTCGTGTATGCTGCAGCTAAATTTTTCTCCTTGAAGTTTTCGTGATGCTCGTGTTTTACTTCTGTCATGTGAGTGCTATAACTTTTTAATAAAAGGTATATTTTAAAGGGCATTATGCTACAGTATGTATGCTTGTATTCATTTTATGCATATCGGCTCCCTATCTACCCATATTGGAGGCTTACCTGAGTAGACGTCTGTGACCGTTTGTGCCTGGTGGGATCTTTCCCTCTCAAGTGTCTTTTGGCTTTTCCATTAGTTTGGAGGCCAATATAATCTGGTAAGCGGCCAATTTTTTCCTCCATCTTCACTGGGTGTTTTCTTTCATCGTTCAGTGAGAAGACTTTCATCCGCATGCTGTGACTTGTGGTTCCCCCTTTTTTTCTTACACATTTGCCTCTTTATCAATGGACTTCTAAATCACTTTTCCTGACAGACTCCATGGCAGCACACGTATGGGTAGGCTCCGCCTCCTCTCCTACCCTATAGGACCCCACTCCCATAAATTTTTGCTCCAAGCCAGGAGCCGTGTTCCTTTTTTGTCCTCCTTCCGCAAGAGAAGTCTTACCTTATAGGATGCGTTTTCTTACATACCTGGTGGCGTGTGGCTTTCCTGGATGATGCCTTTCTACCTTAGTCCAGCAATCTCAGTACTACTGGGTGGACCCGGGCAATTTGAAATGATGCCGGAAGATGCCATAAATCCTGAATGAGAGGTGGGCTGCATCGCTTGGCCAAACGTCCTTGCTACTAGCGGGAGGCCCTTATGCCCTGACGCACACGCTAGTCTCCGGTTGAGGAGCGTTCCAGGTCCTTCTGTCGGTATTGGTGGTAATGTATTGCTTACTTTTATATTTTACATCGTTTTGCTTCCTGGTTAGTATGGCGGCTGGAGCGCTCCTGCGTTCCAGGCCGTCGCTCTCGGCTCCTCCCCTGCCTCCTGATTCCCAGTTGGGTGTTCATTGCGAGGCTTGGTTCCCAAGTGGTCTGCGCATGTGCGCACGCCACTTCCGGTCCTCCATGACGCGGTGGCGTCGGGGGGGGGGCGTGGCTTTACGGCTCCCGGGAAATTTAAACAGCTGATGGAGCTGTCATTCTTGGGATGTCTGTGGGCTTTTGCGGCGGCCTCCCCACGCTGTGTCTCTGCCTGTGTTTGGTAAGTCCTGTGCTGGGTCAGTCCTGCTTGAATGGGGGAGGGGAAAGGCGGCTATGGGAAGGTAAGATTGAGTTCTTACATCCTTCCTATTGCAGGTTATCTCGCTGTGATTTGCAATGGATGCCTCACCGCCCCCCGGTGGCCAGTCCCTGCGCAACAGGTGAGCTTTAGCTTTTAACTCTCGCTTGTCTGCCAGCTGGCTTACTGTAGCCTGAGCTTTTCTTTCCTTTGTTTTCAGCCCTTTTAGGTCTGACCAACGTCCTGCATCGGGATCAAAGGATAGATCACCTTCAGGCCATCACCATGCATCATCCAAATCCAGGCACCATAGATCCAGGTCTAGGTCTAGGCGCCATGATGATTGTCCAAGCCGGTCTTCCCGACATGCTGACCGCCCCGCACACAAATCGTGCTGGGGTTGTAGGGCTGTAGTCCCTGAGGATAGATCCTTGTGTGATGCCTGCTATTCTCGGGCAATCAAGGAAAAACAAGTCCCAGATCCACCAGTGGAAACCCTGGTCAGGCGGATCGTGCAAGAATCCTTAAGGGATTGGGATCCCAACCGGCTGTCTGGTCATACAACTGATACTCCAGTTCTCCCTCAGAGGGAAGACGTAGAGCCAGGCACTTCCCAGCCTAGTCGCTTCTCGGATTCCTCTGAAAGTGAGGATGACCTAGAAGACCAAAGTTCAGGTTTTGATTTTGCCATGATCTCTCCGCTAGTGAGAGCGGTAAAAGAGGCGTTAAAGTGGGAAGAGCCAGCAGACTCCCCAACAAAACAGAAGAAATACTTTAAACATCTCAAGAAAGAACGGGATCATTTCCCTTTTCTGAGTGAGCTGGGGGAAATCATTACAGACGAATGGCATGGAGTTGAAAGAAAGAATTCCTTATCGTCCAAATTTTCCAGGTTATATCCTTTTAAGACCGACAAAGTGAAGCATCTTGATTCTGCACCTACAATAGACGCAGCCTTGATGAGGCTAGTCAAACACGTTACCCTACCTTTGGAAGATTCCGTCTCATTTAAAGATGGTCTGGATAGACGAATTGATACGGATCTCAAAAAGATCTATCTGTTAGCTGGTATGACCTGCAAGCCAGCCCTAGCCCTTGCAGCCACATCCAAAGCTATGGAGGCTTGGGTAGATAACGTGGAGACCACACTGCAAGGCGTCTCAGAGGAAGCAGCCAGAAGCTCGGCTGTGTATGAACTAAGGTTGGCAACGGCCTTTTTGGGAGAGGCTTCCATTGATATCATTCGCCTGGTGGCGCGGGTCATGCTCTCTTCTGTCACGGCCAAACGTGCTTTATGGTTACGTCCCTGGCTGGCCGATCCTGCTTCCAAACAAGCCTGGTGCAGGATTCCGTTTGAGGGTGCGTCCCTTTTTGGCAACAAACTGGACAGTGCCATTACCCGTGCCACTGGTGGTAAATCAGGTTTCCTCCCTCAGGATCGCCGTTTGCTTGACCGCAGAAGATTTCAGCACAAACCAAGTTCGGATCGATCCAGAGAAGCTCGCTCTTACAGGCCTGGACGTGAGTTCAGAAAGAATTGGAAAAGATCTCAACCTACAGGTCAGAAGTTCAACAAGGGAACACCTTCCAGTGGTCGGGAGACCACAAAGTCTTTTTGATATCAGGCCTGCTCAAGCGTTGCGAGTAGGCGCTCGTCTACGTCAGTTTGCGCACGTTTGGGCAGCCTCGATTACAGACCAGTGGACCGTCAAGACCGTGTCTCATGGTCACGTTTGGTCTTTCGAAGAAACTCCAATTCTGCGGTTCATCCCTACGGCTCTACCTCGCGTGGAAGAAAAGAAGTCAATTCTTCTGTCATACGTAGATTCCCTGATCTCTCAAGGTGCTGTCATCCCAGTTCCGGCCGAAGAAAGGTTTCAAGGCCTTTATTCACCTCTATTCATGGTTCTAAAGAAGAACGGTTCTTGGAGGCCGGTCATAGACCTGACTCATCTGAACTCTTTCATAAAGAAAGAGAGGTTCAGGATGGAGACACTCTTCACTATCCGCCAAGTGGTGCAACCAGAAGATTGGATGATCTCCATAGATCTAAAAGATGCCTATTTCCATGTCCCAGTGGCAGCAGAACTACAAAAATTTCTTCGCTTTGCCGTGGGTCAAGTGCATCTCCAGTTTACCTGTCTCCCTTTCGGGCTTACCACCTCACCTCGAGTCTTTTCAAAGATCTTACTGGCTATTGTAGCTTTGATCAGATCGAAAGGGATCCGACTGTTTCACTACTTAGACGATCTGCTTCTTCTTTCTCAAGACCAAGCACAGATTCTGCAACACAGATCTCAGGTAATCTCCACCCTTCAAGAATTCGGGTGGCTCTTGAATCTGGAGAAAAGCCATCTGGATCCGACAAAATCCTCGATCTTACTGGGGGCACTCTTAACACCTCCAGAGGCACCATCTCTCTTCCAGTGGAGAAGATTCCGGTGATCCGCAGCAGAATACAACCGGCAATGTCAACCCCTTATCTTCGGGCATCACAGTGTCTGAAAATAATAGGGACCATGGTCTCCACGGCCCCCATGGTCAAGTGGGCACAGTGGAGGATGAGGCCCTTTCAAATCGGTTTCCTCCGCCAATGGAGCTCCGGGAATCCAGACACTCCTGTACGGATAACATCCTCTATGAGGGCGAGTCTGTCTTGGTGGCTACAACGGGAAAATCTCCTGAATTGTCATTCGATCGTTCCCGTTCCTTGGATCGTTGTGACATCGGATGCCAGCCAGACGGGCTGGGGTGCGCACTGCCTGTCAGAGGTGGCCCAGGGCAGGTGGGACTTTCCCACCCTCGGGTTGGTCTCAAATGTCCTGGAGCTTCGGGCAGCTTTTCGTGCCATCATGGCCTTCCATCACTTGGTGAAAGGGTCCTCGGTCCTTCTATGGCTAGACAATACGACGGCAGTCGCATATATCAAGAGGCAAGGGGGCACCCGCAGTTCCTCCCTTCTGGAAGAAGTGAAACCGATCATGGCATGGGCCCAACGGAATCTTTCCAATCTATCAGCTGCTTATCTTCCAGGAGTCCAGAACGTTCAGGCAGATTTTCTGTCAAGAACCAATCTAGACAACAACGAATGGTCTCTTCATCCAGAAACCTTCAAGTGGGTCATCTCTCTGGGGATTCTTCCGGAGGTAGACCTGTTTGCCTCTCCAAACAATGCCAAACTGACGAAATTCTACTCGAGATGGCGTTACCCCCAAGCCTACGGGGTAGATGCTCTGACGGACCACTGGAAGTTCCACAAAGCATATGCTTTTCCCCCGGTCCCAGTGATATTCAAGTTCCTGCAGAGACTCAGGAGAGAGAGGGTAGAAGTCATAGCAATTCTTCCGTTTTGGCCAAGGAGGCCCTGGTTTCCTCTGCTGCTCCAACTGAGCTTTCGGGATCCTGTTCCCCTGCCATTCAGGTCGGACCTTCTATCTCAGGGTCCAGTGCTGCATCCATGCCCAGCGCAGTTACATCTCATGGCATGGTCCTTGAGAGGGAAAGACTAAAAGCTCTTGGCTGTCCAAGTGCGGCAATGTCCACAATGATGAGTGCCAGGAGACCGGGCACCAACAAAGTCTACGAGAGGATCTGGTCTAAGTTTGAGGATTACATGTCTAATGAGTCCGATTTCATCACTAATCCTAAGATCCATCATATTCTGGGGTTCCTCCAGACAGGCTTAGACCTATCTCTGGCTGTTGGCTCTCTCAGAGTACAGATCTCAGCAATCTCTGCCTTCACGGGGACCTCATGGGCAAAACATCCTCTGGTCCGGCAGTTTTTCAGAGGTGCGTCAAGAATGAGACCTCCCAGGAAACCCAGGTTCCCCAAATGGGACCTTCCACTAGTCCTTGAGTTTCTCTCAGCAACAGTTTTGGAACATGGAGATTCCTTCTTCCTTAAGAATCTGTCTATGAAGACGGCCTTTTTAGTAGCCATCACATCGGCTAAACGTGTCTCTGAAATTAGTGACCTGGGTTGCAAAGAACCTTTTCTGACATTTTTTCCTGATCGGGTCGTCCTGGTCCCTATGCTAGGGTCCAATCCGAAGGTAAATTCAGTTTTTCATGTCAACCAAGAGATTGTTTTACCTACATTCAAGTCTCAAGATGACCAGAGTACCCATCCGTTGGATGTGGGCGAAGTCCTTCAAACATACTTGAAGTTCACAGCTTCCTTTCGCAAGTCAGACTATCTATTTGTTCTCTTTTATGGAAAGAACAGAGGCAAGAGGGCTTCTTCCAGAACAATTTCTAGCTGGATAGTTCAGACCATCCAGTGGGCATATAGAGCCAAGGGACTGGCTCCTCCGGAAGTGGTGACGGCGCATTCCACCAGAGGGATTTCTACGTCTTGGGCGGCTTCCCTTCATGTTGCACCAGATGTCATTTGCAGAGCGGCCTCATGGTCCTCAATTAACACTTTCATGTCACACTATTGTGTTGAACCTGCTTCTTTATCCTCAGTTGATTTTGGTTTAAAAATTTTGTCTGTTGACGGTGCAAATTAAACCTATTTCTGTTTGACCAGCAGTTGCCCACCCGGGTGTGTATGGCTAGTTATTTCCCATACGTGTGCTGCCATGGAGTCTGTCAGGAAAACGGAAAATTTATATCAATACTTACCGTAATTTTCCTTTCCTGATAGAACTCCATGGCAGCAGGAGTTCCCTCCCATCTGCTGGAGTAGTCTATATATGGAACACGGCTCCTGGCTTGGAGCAAAAATTTATGGGAGTGGGGTCCTATAGGGTAGGAGAGGAGGCGGAGCCTACCCATACGTGTGCTGCCATGGAGTTCTATCAGGAAAGGAAAATTACGGTAAGTATTGATATAAATTTTCCGTTTTTTTTATCATTTTTCTTAGGGATTTATATGGACTTTATGCACATTTATTATTTTGTCGCTATTTATGAAATTTACTTCATTTAGGTGTGCATCATTATTTATGACTTATTCATTATCATTAGCGCTGCACTTATTGTTATCATTTTAAGGCCTCATGCACACAGGGCGTTTTTACAGCCGCTTTTACCAGCGTCAGACATTTTTTTTTTTTTTCGGCTTAAAAACGCCTTTCCATATTATTCTATTTGTCCCTGCACAAGTAGGCTTTTAGGAGCTGTAAGTGGCATAGGCGCTGTCAAGCTGCAAAAAAAAAAAAAAGAAAAAAAATCCCAGGGCCAGCGTGTTCTGAAGACCAGTGTTACAGCTGTAAAAACACTTGGTGTTGCTAAACATGGCTTAACGCTAGATACAGCATTAAGCCCTGACAAAGTTTTTTTTTTTTTTTGACATGTCAAAATCAATGGCTCCCTATGAGAGCCGTCTTAACTGGTTCGACTTTCAGCCCATTGATTTGAATAGAAGTCGCATCTGGGTCGGATCATCATGATCCGACTTGTGGCATGTGACTTGTGCTCTGAGGATCTTGAAGGGGAACCTTACACCAATGAAAAAAAATGGTGTGGGCCCCCCCCCCCCCTCCAGATCCATACCAGGCTCTTTGAGTCTGGTATAGATCTTGAAAGGGAACCTCACGCCAAAAAAAAAAAAAAAAATGCCATGGGGTTCCCCCAAAATCCATACCAGACCCTTATCCGAGCATGCAGCCAGCAGGTTAGGAAGGGGGGGGGGATGAGCGAGTGCCCCCTCCTGGACCATATCAGGCCACATGCCTTCAACATGGGGGGATGGGTACATTGGGGCAGGGGGGGCTCTGAGCCCCCACTCTAAAGCACCTTGTCCCCATGTTGATGTGGACAAGGGACTCTACTGGACTTCCCCCCATGTGAATGAGTATAGGGTACATTGTACCCCCCACCCATTCATCCCAAAAAAAAGGCAGTGTAGTATAAATAAAAACGAGAGACGGTTTTGACAAGTCCTTTTTTAAAAATCCTCAACGTGTCTTTTTCCTCGGGTCTTCTCCCTCCAGTGGTGTGTTCTCCCTTTGGTCTTCTCCATCCGGTGCTGTGTTCTTCTCCTGGTCTTCTCAATTCGGTGGTGTGTTCTTCCTCCGTTCTTCTCCCTCTGGCGATGTGTTCTTCCTTCGGTCTTCTCCATCTGGTGGGGTGTTCTTCCTCTGGTCTTCTTCCTCCAGTCTTCTCCCTCTGTTGATGTGTTCTTCCTTCGGTCTTCTCTCTCCAGTGGTGTGTTCTTCCTCCGGTCTTCTTCCTCTGGTCTTCTCCCTCTGGTGATGTGTTCTTCCTTCAGTCTTCTCCCTCCGCTGCTGTCTTCTCGGCGCAGCTGTCCTCTCTCTCACTGCTGTCTTCTCCTCCGCCGACCCAGTCCTCCTCTGACACCAGCTCCCTACGTTTTGCCAGCTCCATTCTCTGCCTATTCTAATATATCCATGGGACGTAGCCATCCAGTGATGTCACCATGAGAACCCACCTTTGTGACGTCACCTGGCATCAGTAGTGGCTTTGCAGCTCATTTTTTCTAGACAAAGGCCTCATGCACACTGGACGTTTTTACAGCTGCTGTTATCAGCTTCAGGCAATTTCTTCTGCAGCCAGTAAACTCCCCAGCATGTTATGCTATGTGTCCATGCACAAATAGGCTTTTATCAGCGTTTTTTGGCAGGGGCATTTTCCGGCTGGAAAAAAACTCAGGACTAGAGGGTTTTAAGAGGAGTTTTCAGCTGTAAAAATGCTCCAACTCTGAAGAAACGCTGAAAAAAAATGCAGCTATTCTGTGTTTTTGAGCCATAAGCTTTTCTAGGAGTATAGTTTTGCTATAAAACGCAAAAAAAAAAACACAAACACTAAAAATGCTAATGCAAAAACGCTGCAAAACAGCTAAAGCTACTGGTGTTTTTATAACCTCCAGTGTGCACGAGGCCTAATGTGTTCTTTATTTTTAAAGCCTTTGGCCCCATTGGGAGGAGTTTCCATGACCATCTGTTCTTGAGATACTTGTGCAAGCAGCAATAAACAAAAAAAAAACATTTGGTGAAAGGGTAAAAACAGTTTGCACATCTGTTTATCCCTGTTTGAACATTCAAATTTAAAAAAACCTTAGGGAAGGAAAGAAGGAGTGAACGAAGGTGTTACGTACCTGATCCGAGGCCGAGATGCAGAGAGGGCTCCCCTTGCGGCTGAGTGCGGCACACCCCTGGGGTTGAGACAGAGGGTGTAGCGCCCACAGAAGCACTGATTGCCGGCAGGGTCCTGATGGTAGACAGGCGGTCTCTAGCAGAGTGCTGGGCAGGAATACACCGGACAGCCCAATGAGGAACCAGGAACAACCAGGCAGTAGGTGTAAGACCGGCCGGGGGTCACACACAGGGCTCGGCAGGAAGCTGCAACAGGTGCAAGCCAAAGGTATAGCAGGAAGGCCAGAAGCAGACAAGTCCGTGGGAAAGCCGAGATCAGGTACTGGAGTGCAGGTAGACAGGAAGCAAGTCCGTGAGCCAAGCCGATGTCAGATAACTGGAGAGCCAAACTGGAGCAGGGATGGTCAGACTAAGCCGAGGATCAAAGCCAGGAGAGAGAGCAAACAGGTCAGGAACAAGCCGGGTCAAACTGGAATCCAGGAAGTAGCAACGCTCAGGAAACAGGAGCTGAAGACAATGAAGCAATTTGATAGGCTGAGCAGAGTCCTTTCATAGGTCAGTGAATGAGTATATGGCCTGAGTCCATTGCGGCCATAGGAAGTACTGGCAAAGTTGCCAGGTGCCGCACAGCCATTTCACTGACAATGAGTCTATGGCCTGAGTCCATTGTGGCCATTGGAAGTACTGGCGGAGTTGTCAGTTGCAGCATGGTAATTTCTCTGACAGAAGGAAGATAGGAAGGAAGGAAAAATGCCCCTGTGCTGGTGGTGTCACTAGAGGGGAAAATGCCACTGCATCGGTGTCATTTGGAAGAAAAATATCGGTTGCATCAGTGTTGTCATGTCAGTGAGATGCAGGAGGTAAGTGGCGCTGGGAGGCTGGGGTGGGAAGCTCTGTGGGATGCATTGAACTAATGAGTCCTGTGTGGCTCTAGGACAGGGAGGGTAGCTGAAGGGCTCTAAGAGAAATAGGTCAGCTATGGAGCTCTTTGGGGCTTTGAGGTAAAGTGGGGATCTATGGAGCTGAGTTGCTCGACCACCCTCCGTGTACTCACCACTCAGACCTCTAACACCTGCCTTGGAAAGAAGGCAGCTTCCCCTTCTTCCAATCCGAATGCCATTAAAGTTAGTGGGAATGGCATGTTAAAAAACACCTTTGACCATTTTCTAGGCCAATGAGTAAGAGCTTGTCAAATAAATGGCACGGTGGGCTGGGCACTGCCCTGGGGAACATGTACCCAAGAAAAAAATGATTTTAACATATTTTTTTTGGCTCTGCACCATACTTTAATGCTCAAAGTGAAACATTACAAATGTAAAACATCAAATTAAATACCTGGCCAGGCTGTCCTGACCTTTCCTGTGCATTTGTGTGATCTGTACAACCTACTACACCAACTCTGACATTTACAAAGATATAAATGGGTTTTAATTGCTGGCACAATGACAGTTCTCAGCTGATTCATTCGGTTTGTAATCAAAGCATTCCAGGATTTCCCCTTCATCTATACCAGACCCTTATTCTATATAGGTGTCCGGTATAGATGTTAATAGGGGACCCCCATGCACAATAAAAAAAAAAATGGTAAGGGGTTCATCCTAATTAATACCAAGACCTTAGGCCTGGTATGAATTACAACAAGGACTCCAAGCAAAAACAAAATGGTGTGAGTTCCCCCCAAATACTATACCAGATCCTTTATGTCTTGTATGGAAACCCCATGCAAAAATCAAGAAAAAAAAAAAGCATGCCCCCCAAAAAAAAATCCATACCAGACCCTTATCTGAGAATGCACCCTGTAAGTCCAGCAAAAGGGGGGTGGCAGCAACGAGCCTGTGCTCCACTTCCCTCTTGAACCATACCAGGCCACATGCCTTCAACATGGCAAGGTACCCCCTCATGTTAAGGGCATGTGGCTAGTATAGTTCAGAAGGAGGGCTGCAAGCTTGTGTCCTCCTACCCCAGTCTGCAGGCTCTAATGAAGCTCTGGCATATGTTTTTGGGGGACCCCTATGCAAAAATAACCCAAAATTCATGCCCCTCCCAAATAAAAAATCTATATCTGTGCTTTATCTGAGCATGTAGCTGGCCTGGAATTGACAAGGGGAGACAGAAAGAAGGGCAGTCCATCTTTACTCCCCAGCAGGGTAGAGAAGGAGGTATTTTTCTCAGCGGTCGCCCATACTCCCTGCTCCCTTCCTTCCACAGTAGGTTGCCATTGGAGGAAAAAGAGAACAGAATCCTCCTCTACAGCAACTATAGTGACCCCTATTTAGTCAACAACCGGAGAACTGATTGGTACAATGGCATTCCTAGGAAGTTGCCAACTTTTGATCCAAAAGTCGGAAGCCTATGTAAAATCTAACATCTCCGGGGTCAAAGCAGGAACATTTCCTGGTATGCCAATGTATCAATCAAATTTTACTACTCCCTTCTCACATCCAAAGTGAAGTTTAAACTAAAAACAACCCATCAGCTCAAATTCCAAAACAGCTATAAAGCTCAGCATCATCGGCAACCTCACTTAATGTTCACCTCGAAAAAGGCTCATATCGCTTTCTTTCCTTAGGACCTATGAAGGGACCCAGGACAGAGGCTTTTGGAGGGGACTGCAGGGTAACCTCTTGCCTACTCACTATAGGCCATGGCATTTGAGGGAGCTACGAGTATTTAGAAAGATGTCCTCTTATATAATGCAAGATTAAATTACGAAATTTAACAGTCAAGGAAGCCATAGTGGTCTATGCCAATGTGAAACTCAATGAGAAGATGGAAGTGAAAAGAAAGCTGGTTAATGAGATTTGGACAGCCCTGGGTCTTTTTGAATACTGGTGCTGGACTGTCTGGGTGGGCACTGACCTGAGTCATCTAAGCTTGTCTAGGTGACTAGTTGTCAATTAGCTTTACCATTAATTAGATAACTGTTAGCTGTTAGGTGCTAGCTGTTGATGAGCTTACTGTTTATGTTAGCTGTTCATTAGATGTACTTATATATATATACTAATAATAATACTGTTTAAAGTTTGCATTGATTGGGATAATGTCATCAAGCTCTTATGTGATCTTGTTTGGTATAAATTCTTTGTGAGTTTACAATAAAGAGTCAGTTCCAGTTTGCACCTAAGCTAGTGTTTTCTAGTTCTTGGGTGCAATTGCCAGGGGAGGAGAGTTTCCAGTGGGGCATAGAACCGGCCTCCTTTCATGCTAGGGGAGATGCCTGTGCTCTGTCCTTGTCTTCATCCCGCACTCAGTAGGTGGGGACTTTTTACTTCTCTTCACCAGGAATCCTTTAGTCATGTCTGTGGCAGAAGCAGTGCAGCCTTTTTTTTACGGGGCATCAGAGCGGCCTGGGGGGCAATTGCCCCCCTGCCCCCTGGACCAGTCCTCCCCTTACAGGAGGTGTCATACTGGCTATATCACCAGGTGAAAACAGACGGGGAAAAGCCTATAAAAATAAAACATATGCAACCACTACATCTAATGATTGATAAGCTGGTATTGGGTTTAAGCCCCGGTTCACACTGAACGCAGCTTTGAAATTGTGCAACTTCACTCGAAATCTGACAATTTCAAAGCCGTATGCCAGAGCGACTTGGCTGACAACTGTGCGACTTCATGAACAGATCTCTATGCAAGTCGCACCAGAACTCTCCAAAAGTAGTGCAAGAACTACTTTTTCAAATCTTTATCTATAGGGATGTTGGTACTCTAAAAGCTTTGCAATTTGGTTCCATCCCCTACCATTCAATACTTTTTTCAAATCGGTGTGGTACCGCAAAGCCGGCGTTGCACCAATTTGAACAGTTCCAATAGGGTGCGACTAGTCATGCGATTTGACCTGTTAAATCGCATGACAAGTCGCACCGGTGTCGATGAGGACTTATACCGCTGTAACCGCTAGCTGACCGCAGCACGGCTATTTACGGCGGCAGTCGGCCCCGTACAGGCAAAACGACGTAGGGCTACGTCGCTCGCCCACAAGCCTCTAGAGGGCGAGCACGCGCTGCTGGAGGCACGCTCCCGCCCCCACTCGTTTTCTGCCTTCCCCGCGCGAGTGACCGGCTGCTCCGATGTCTGCCGATCACTCGCGATCTCCCGCTGGAGAGGGAGAAAGGCAGGCGGCTGATGTAAACAAAGCCGCCTGTCATTCTCCCCTGGTGTAACAGCAGAGATCATACGATCCTACTATGTAGGATCGTATGTCTCTGTGGTTACATCACAAGCCATGCCCCTTTACAGTTAGAATCACGCCCCTAGGGACACACTTAACCCCTTGATCTCTAATAAAGTTAACCCCTTCCCTGCCAGTGTCATTTTTACAGTAACAGTGCATATTTATAGCACTGATTACTGTAGTAATGTCACTGGTACCCCCAAAAGTGTCAAAAAGGGTCCGATCTGTCCGCGGAAATGTCGCAGACCCGCAAAAAAAAAATCGCAGCTCGCCGCCATTACTAAAAAAAAAAAAACATAAAAATGACATAAATCGTTCCCATAGTTAGTAGACGCAATAACTTTTGCGCAAACCAATCAAAATACGCTTATTGTGATTTTTTTTTACCAAACATATGTAGCAGAAAACAAATTGTCCTAAAATGTTAAAAAAATTAGATTTTTACATTTTTTTTGGGGAATTTCATATAAAAAAATGTGAAAAATATTGTTATTTTTTCAAAATGGTTGCTCTTTTTTTGTTTATAGCGCAAAAAATAAAAATCGCAGAGGTGATAAAATACAGCCAAAAGAAAGCTCTGTTTGTGGGAAAAAAAGGATGTCAATTTCATTTGGGTACAGTGTCACACGACCGCGCAATTGTCCGTTAAAGTCACGCAGTGCCGAATCGCGAAATAGGCCCTGGTCTTTGAGCAGCCAAATCCTCCGGGGCTTAAGTGGTTAACCGCACAAAAGCCCAAATCCCCTTCGAAAATATCCTTGTCTGCAAACATCTTCGGCAGAGAAAGGTGACATTGGGTCCTAATGATGAACGCAAAACCTTTTTCGAACCAGGCTCAAAACTTTGTTAACAAATTCAAAAGTTTTTTTCCCTTTTTATTTTTTTAACTTCTTTACAAAATTTTGGGTTTGGTGAATCAGCCTTATTATGTCAATCAAATAAAGCGATCGGCTTGAGGTTTTCCTGTATTCCAGGGACATTTACCCAGACAGTATGAATGTACCTGCGTGATGACTCTAGTTAGCTCGCTTTTCCCTATAAGATTTCACCGCTATGCAGGCCAGTCACAGCTCATCCACAGAGCCATCAATCTGCGCGGCGCAGCCTATATTAAAATATCGCGGCGATGCCGAGAACAGGTCTTGTCAGGGAGCATGACAATCACTTCAGGGGCTTAAAGGGGAAAAGTAAACAAATGCAGTGAAGCAGGTGAAATGCTCAAGAGAGACACAGCACAGGCGGAGGTAACAGCAATATGAGACGCGGGAAAGAGCGCAACTCTGACAGCTCAAATCCCTCCTGGCTTCATCTGCATGCGTCTGATAAATCACCGTCTTATCCGAATTCTTCACCAGAAAACACAATATTATTTACTATTAAAGGAAGCATGTTGCTAAGTTGCCGGGAATCGTACCCAATGGCAGGCAATGAGGACACGCTGCTTCGGTTCTTGACTGCCAGCTGCCGCCTTCCTGCGCTAAAGGCTGCAACTCAGTTCCCTGCAGCTATTGGTGTTTCTTAATAGCTGATAGCGTAAGGCTTATCATTTATTTACCACTTCCGGACCGGAAGGATTTTCCCCCTTAACCACTTAAGCCCCAGCCCTATTTCGGACACTTTTTGTTTACAAGTTAAAACCAGTATTTTTTCCTAGAAAACTACTTAGAACCCCCAAACATTATATATATATATATATATATTTTTTAGCAAAGACTCTGGAGAATAAAATGTCGCTCATTGTAATATTTTTTGTCACCCGGTATTTGCGCAGCGGTCTTTTTGGAAAAATTTTTAAAAATCACATTTCACTGATTTAAAAAATACTAAAGAGTAAAGTTAGCCCATTTTTTATTGTATATTGTGAAAGATGATGTCACGCCGAGTAAATAGATACCCAACATGTTACGGTTTAAAATTGCGCCCCCCCCCCCCCCCTGTGGGATGGCGACAAACTACGGGGTCAATAGAGATCTCAATAGGCGACGCTTTAAATTTATTTAACGGTTACCAGTTTAACCAGTTTAGAGTTCGAGTGTAGTTCTTTTTTTTAATTATTGCCCACGCTCTGGGGATCACGGCGATACCTCACATGTGTGGTTTGAACAGCGATTTCATTCGCGGCTCGACTTCCGTATACGTTTTTTTTTTGTGCTCGAGCTAACGGTGACGGGGGTGGCTAAATTTTTTTTTTTTTCCTATTTATTTTATTTTTTTTTTTTAACTTTATTACAGGTTTATAAAAAAAAAAATCTAATCACTTTTATTGCGGTCACAAGCAATGTAAACATCCCTTGGGACACCAATATGTAGTGACAGGTACTCTTTATGGAGGGATCGAGGGTCTTAAAGACCCCAAACCCCTCCACTGCACTTCCATGTATGCAAAACGCTGAAAACTGCATTTTTGCATACGGCCGTTTTTTAAATTTGCCACCCAGCACAGAAACCCGGAAGTGACCTCATGGACGCTGCCTCCGTGTTACGTCATCAGAGACCCGGTCGAAGCAGTTTCCGGCTTTGATCAGGACTCCATCCAGCCGGCGGATGTGCCGGCTGGGTGCTTGGGGCTCCCGGTGGGACGGGAGCCCCAAGCAAAGTCACGGAAGGCGGCGGGAGGGGGGGGAACGTCCCCTCCCGCTCACCCGGGTAACGATCGAACGGCTCCCGAGCCGCATCGGCCGTTACCGACAGAAAGCCGACCATCGGCTCTAAACCAGGGTACCGGGATGGTGTCTCTAGCTAGAGGCATCATCCCAGTATACTACCACAAAGTCTGCCGACGTATATATACGTTAGTATGCGGTAAGTGGTTAATGACCAGTCCAGTGCGATTCGGCACTGCATTACTTTAACTGACAATTGCGCGTGCAACGCTGTACCCAAATAAAATTGATGTCCTTTTTTTCCCCACAAATAGAGCTTTCTTTTGGTGGTATTTGATCACCTGTGCGATTTTTATTTTTTACGGTATAAATAAAAAAGTGCGACAATTTTGAAAAAAAAAAAAAAAACAATATTTTTTACTTTATGCTATAAAACATATTCAATAAAAAAAATTTGATTTTTTTTTCATCATTTTAGGCCAATTTGTATTCTCCTACATATTTTTGGTAAAAGAAAATCCCAATAAGCCTATTTTGATTGTTTTTTGCAGAAGATATTGTGTCTACAAACTAGTGGAAAGAAAAATACATTTTTATTTATTTATTTATTTATTTTTACTAGTAAACAGTAATCAGTGCTAAAAATATGCACTGTTAGAGCCCATTCAGACTAGCGCGACACGACTTTGGGGGGCGACCTGTGAAGTCGCGTGCACCGCTGTGCACCGCGACTTCGGCGCGACTTGCAGAGACTTCACATAATGGAAGTCAATGCAAGTCGCTCCGAGGTCGCCCCAAAGTAGTACAGGACCCCTTTTTCTAAGTCGGAGCGACTTGTGTCGCTCCTATTAGAACGGGTCCTGTACTACTCAATGGACCGCGACCGAGAGCGACTTGTCAGGTTGACAAGTCGCCTGACAAGTCGCGCTAGTCTGAATGGGCTCTTACCGTAATAATGACACTGCCAGGGAAGGGGTTAACCTAGGGGTGATCAAAGGGTTAAGTGTGAGCCTGTAGGGGGGTTGCTAACTGTATGGGGGAGGGGCTTGTGACATTACCATAGAGAACTGTAATCCTATATAGAAGAATCACAGGCGCTCTGTGATCATTCCAGAGAGAAGAACGGTCAGCTGTGTTTACAACAGCTGACCATTCTTCTCTCTCATCGGGGAGCGATCGCGGGTGCCCTGTGTCAATCACAGCCGCCTGCCCTCATGCATGTATGTATTTTGATTGGTTTGCGCAAAAGTTATCGCGTCTACAAACTAGGGGAAAGATTTATGTCATTTTTATTTATTTACAGTATTTATTTTTTACTAGTAATGGCGGCGATCTGCTATTTTTAGCGGAACTGCGACATTGCGGCGGACAGATCGGTCACCTAACTGACATTTTTGCCACTTTTGGGGGGACCAGTGACATTACTACAGTAATCACTGCTAAAAATATGCAATTCTGACTTTTAATCTCAAAATTGTGTTTAATAAATTTTAGCATTGTCCAAACTTGTATTCTCAGAATTCTGACTTGCAAAGTCAGAATTCTGACTTTTAATCTCAGAATTCTGACTTTTAAACCCAGAATTCTGAATTTCAAACTCAGAATTCTGTAAAAAAAAAAAAAATGTCAAGCTCAGAAATCTTTGAATTTTTTTTTTTTTATGATGGCCCCAGGGCTCTTCCATAGATACCCAATAAAAACATGTAAAACAAAAAAAATAATTTAGACTAATATATATTTTGCTAAATGTTTTTGGTTAAAAAAAAAAACATAAAAAAGTGCATATTTATTTGTTTACGCAAACGTTATAGCGCCTACAAACGACGGGATATATACTAGTTATAGTGGCAATCAGCGACTGTGAAACTGTGATATTGCGGTGAGCAATCAGACACTAACTGACGTTTTTGACACTTTGCGGGAACCAGTGACACTAATACAGTGATTGGTGTTAATAATATGCACTGTCACTGTACTAAGGACACTGGCTGGGAAGGGGTTAAACATCAGGGGAATCAAAGTGTTGCCTAGCCAGATTTTTTTGTGTAATGTGGGAGATGCTTTTACTAAGAGAAGAGATGGATTTTGTTAATGGAAGACAAAATCCACCCCTCTCCGCCCCGTCAGAACCAAGATCTGCCTTGTTTACGCAGGCAGTTCTGTGTGTTATACCGAGGATTGGCGGGTGCCGGCGGAAATTCAGTACCCACCACCCGCGGATTGGCTTCTGCTGTGAATAATACCAGCAGAAGCGGCCCGCTGCCGGCACATATATGTGTAATTCTGCACAGGAGAGTCGCTGACTCTCTCCCGCTGTCCTCTCCTTGCTCCTGTGTCCAGGACAGGACTCCTCTGTGTGTTGTAGAAGAACCCTCTAGCCCCTGAGCCCCATATCACCCCCCCCCAAACTAGGGGGCTACCCTCAAAGGCCACTGACAACCTCCTCTGCACTCCTTCTCCATTTTCCCCCAACTGCCACTGCTGGAATGACCCCAGAGTATTTAAGTGGTGCTAGCCCCCTGCTAGCCCACTTGGCCAGGGATTGGCTTGAGCCACCCTCTATACTCCAAGCAGCCCCTTTTACCCTCCCACCCATTCTTCTGGAAGCTTCTCCAAGATTCCAGCAAGTAAGGGTAGGTACCAGAGAAGCTGCTTGCTGAGTCATCCAGCCTTCCTGAGTCACTCAACCCTGATTAAGATTTAACCCAGCCTGACTCTCAGCCAGGCTAAAATGTACCTACACTTCAGCTATGTACACTAAATCTAGCACACTAGGCTAGAGAGTGGTAAACAAGCAAAATGATTGGTTGTAACCTGCTGACAAACTCGTGCTGCGGCCAATCACAGTACAGGTTAGCAGGGGGCGCGTACATGTGTGCCTGAAAACCAGGAAGTAAGCTGCAATGTATGGGTACACCGCGGTGTCTGCAACTGCTGCCAGCTCGCAGTAAATGTACTGTGAGGGGGCGACAAATGGCTAAAATAGTTTTGCCCACTTTTGCATTATTTTGGGCTCAGCCCTTTTGTAAGATTTTGGTGATTGAATTTATATCTACTTGCATTTTAAACATTTTTAAACTAATGCTTCATAACCTTCATCCAGCCTATGGTGAAAGAATAAAGAATTTGTATAAAAATAAATAAATTAATAAATAAAAATAATATTTTTTTTATTTGTTAACTAAATAGTGAAAGGAAATTCATACAAAGTCACTTTACAATTATTTAAGGTGTAAAGACTGTACGGATCTCAGTCCAGGAAGTAAAATGGATAACTCCTGAACAAAGATGGATCCATCCATCAAACCATATGCACTATATTGTCAAAAGTATTGGGACGCCTGCCTTTACATACACATGAACTTTAATGGCATCCGAGTCTGTAGGGTTCAATATTGAGTTAGCCCACTCTGTGCAGGCCAGTCAAGTTCCTCCACCGCAAAATCGCTATCCATGTCTTTATGGACCTTGCTTTGTGCACTGGTGCACAGCCACGTTGGACTCTTCTGGGAAGGCTGTCCACAAAGTTTAGGAGTGTCTATGGGAATGTTTGACCATTCTTCCAGAAGCGCATTTGTGAGGTCAGGTATTGATTTTGGATGAGAAGGCCTGGCTCACAGTCTCCCCTCTAATTCATCCCAAAGGTGTTCGAGGTGCAGGCCAGTCAAGTTCCTCCATCCCAAACTCACTCATCCATCTCTTTATGGACCTTTCTTTGTGCACTGGTGCGCAGTCATGTTGGAACAGGAAGGGTCCATCCCCAAACTGTTCCCACAAAGTTGAGAGCATAAAATTGTCCAAAATGTCTTGGTATGTCAACATCCTAAGAGTTCCCTTCACTGGAACTAAGGGGCCAAGCCCAATCCCTGAAAGACAACCCCACACCATATCCCCCCCTCCACCAAATGGTTTGGAGCAGTGCACAAAGCAAGGTCCATGAAGACATGAATGAGCGAGTTTGGGGTGGAGGAACTTGACTGGCCTGCACAGAGTCCTGACCTCAAACCTGATAAAACTCCTTTGGGATTATTTAGAGCGGATACTGACCTCATAAATGCACTTCTGGAAGAATGGTCAAACATTCCCATAGACACACTCCTAAACCTTGTGGACAGCCTTCCCAGAAGAGTGGGAGCTGGAATAGATGCAAAGGGTGGGCCAACTCAATATTGAACCCTACGGACTAAGACTGGGATGCCATTAAAGATCATGTGTGTGTAAAGGCAGGCGTCCCAATACTTTTGGTCATATAGTGTATTTATACCACCATGTAGGTAGCATCTCATGCTAGGGTCCTCTGAAATTTATCGTCCTAATCATTGCAAACATTTTTGCTCTTTGTATGAATCACCGGGACAAAGTCAGACAAGGCGTCTCCGCGACCAATACGCTGTAGGTCAGCCAGTTACATTAAAGCCTGCACTCTCTCGACCTTGACAAGTCGGCGGCGTGTTGCTGGGTAGATTCGTTCACCCTTTTGCCCTTTGATTTTTGGTAATCTCCCTTCCATAGCTATTATTTGTTGGTGTAATTTGAAGTCTTATAAATGTGATAACCTTTCATATGGTGGTGGGAAAGTAAAGCGCAAGGTCTATAATCATAGAGAAGCAAACATCTTGATGTGTTTTTTTCTTGGGTGACATTTCAGATGACCCTTCTTACTCTTCCGCTGGGCCTCACTAAATTCGTCAGTGCAAATTTAATCCTGAAATCTCAAGATGCCGGGTTAAACAAAAATAACACCAAAACGTTTTAGCTTTTTTTATTTTTACCTTCGCTTCCCCATTGCCTTGCCAATTGAAGAAGAAATAGAGGGAAATATTCACAATGAAGACATAAATACCTATAAAACTATTTTTGTCATTAAAAATGAGAATCTTTTTGTTGTTGCATGTGCCCCCATCAGAGAGAATTGACCCCACTTCCTATCTTTACAGGAAGTAAGAAAAAAAACTATAGTAAATAGTTAACCACTTAAGGACCGAGCCCATTTCTGACACATGTTAAAATCAGTATTTTTTGGCTAGAAAACTACTTAGAACCCCCAAACATTATATATATATATATATATATATATATATATATATATATATATATATTTTAGCAAAGACTCTGGAGAATAAAATGGCGGTCATTGCAATATTTTTTGTCATGCGGTATTTGCGCAGCGGTCTTTAAAACCCCATTGTTTTGGGGAAAAATTTAATTTCACTGCAATTAAAAAAAAAATAAACAGTAAACTTAGACTATTTTTTATATATTGTGAAAGATGATGTCACGCCGAGTAAATAGATACGGGTTTAAAATTGTGCACACCCGCGGAATGGCGACAAACTACAGTCAATAAAAAATTTCCATAGGCGACGTTTAAACATTTTTAACGGTTACCAGTTTAGAGATAGAGAGTACCTCTTTTTTTTCATTATTGCTCTTGCTCTGGCGATCGCGGCGATACCTCACATGTGTGGTTTGAACAGCGATTTCATTTGCAGGTGCGACTTCCGTATACGTTTTCTTTTGTGCTCGAGCTCATGGCGACGGGGGCAGTTAAAGGTTTTTTTTTTTTTTCTATTTATTTTTTTTTTATTTTAGCACAGGTTTTTAAAAACGAGAATCTTTTTGTTTTTGCATGTGCCCCCATCAGAGAGAATTGACCCCACTTCCTATCTTGACAGGAAGTAAGAAAAAAACCATAGTAAATAGTTACCCACTTAAGGACCAAACCCATTTCTGGCACATGTTAAAATCTTTATTTTTTGCTAAAAAATTACTTAGAACCCCCAAACATTATATATACATATATTTAGCAAAGACTCTGGAGAATAAAATGGCAGTCATTGCAATATTTTTTGTTTACACTGTATTTGCGCAGCGGTCTTTCAAACTCCATTTTTTAAAATTGCGCACACCTGCAGAATGGCGACAAACTACAGTCAATAAAAATCTCCATAGGCGAGGTGTAAAAAATTTTAACGGCTTCTAGTTTAGAGTTAGTGAGTAGCTCTTCTTTAAAAATTATTGCTCTTGCTCTGGTGATCGCGGAGATACCTCACATGTGTGGTTTGAATAGGGATTTCATTTGCGGGCACGACTTACGTATTTGTTTTCTTTCCTGCGCGAGCTAATGGCGACGGGGGGCGGTTACATTTTTTTCCCCTATTTATTTATTTATTTTTTTAATTTTAGCACAGGTTTTAAAAAAAAAAAAAAATATATATATATTTATATATATATATATATATATATATATATATATATATATATATATATGTATATATATATGATCACTTTTATTGCTGTCACAAGCAATGTAAACATCCTTTGTGACAGTAATAGGCAGTGACAGGTACTCTTTACAGAGGGATCAGGGGTGTAAAAGACCCCAAACCCCTCCGCTGCACTTCAATGTATTCAAAATGCAGAAAACGGCATTTTTGAATACTGTCACTTTTTAAATTTGGCGCCTTTAGCAGCCGAGTAACCCGAACATGACGTCGTGGAAGCCACATCCGGGTTACGTCATCTGACGCATCCGGCTTTGCCTTCCTCTTGCCTCAAACTCTGCCAGGACAATGATTGTTCTTGCCTTCCTCTTGCCTCAACCTCTGCCTGGACAATGACTGTTCTGGCCTGCCTCCTACCTTGACCTCTGCCTGGACAATGACTGTTCTTGCCTGCCTCCTGCCTCAACCTCTGCCTGGGCAGTGCCTACTATTTCCTGCCCCCTGCCATGATCTCTGCCAAAACAATGACTATTCTTGCCTGCCTCCTGCCACTACTTCTGCCTGGACAAAGGCTACCCCTGCCTGCCTCCTACCTTGACCTCTGCCTGGGCAGGGCCCCCTGCCACTACCTCTGTCTGGACAATAAATACTCTTGTCTACCTGCTGCCACTACCTCTGCTTGGAAAATTACTATTCCTGCCTGTTACTGCCTCAACCTTTGTCTGGAAAATGACTATTCTTACCAGTCCCCTACCTCGGCCTCTGCCTCCACAATGACTACTGTTGCCTGCCCCCTGTCTTGACCTCTGCTTGGACAGTGTCTACTCTTGCCTGTCCTCTGCCACTACCTGTGCCTGGATATTGACTACTCTTGTCTGGTTTCTGACCCAACATCTTTCTGGACAGTGGCTACCCTTGCCCAACCTCCGCCTAGACCAATGACTACTCTTGCCTGCACACTGCTTCAACCTCCGTCTGGACAATGACTACTCTTTTCTAACCTCTGCCACTACCTCCCCATGGACAATGATTTATCTTTCCTGCCTCTGCCTCAATCTTCGTGTGGACAATGACTACTTTTACGTGTCCCCTACCACAACCTCTGCCTCGACAATGACTACTGCTGCTGGTCCTGCCTTGACCTCTGCGTGGACAATGACTACTCTTGCCTGTCCTCTGCCACTACCCGTGCCTGGATAATGACTACTCTTGCCTGACTCCTGCCTCAACATCTTCCTGGACAATGACTATCCTTGCCCATCCCCTGCCTAGACTCCTGTCTGGCCAATGTCTACTTTTGCCTGCACCCTGCTTCAACCTCTGTCTGGACAATGACTACTCTTACCCGTTCCCTGCTTTTACCTCTGCTTGGACAATGACTGCTATTGCCTGCTGCCTTCCTCCCTCTTTGTTAAATGCCAACAATTCTTGCCTTCCACCTGCCCCAACCTCAGGCTACCTTGGTAAGCTTTAGCACCACTGTCTAGTGTCCATATCATAGTGATTCATCTTCATGCACTCCCCTTGGTGGGGCAACCATGAGGGTTATGATCTGGTCATATATTGCAGCAAAGCAGTCACTACAGGGTCACCAACTGATCATCACGTGATGTTCCCATGAAGACCAAGATGTCACTTGATTCTACACCCTAAGTGAGCCTGTGCCACCTGCCAGGGGGAATTCTATAACAGCAAGACTGAAGGTAAGGCAGGAGTTCACCTTGTGAAATGTTGTTCAACTACTACAGTATATTCATTCTAGTTCTCAGTGTCTGGTGCCCCTTTCCCAAAACTGACCAGCTCAAAAATCCTGGCAGTAGGAACAGATATATCAAATTCATATTAGGTAGCTAAAAAAGATCAAAGGAAGAAGTCTTTTAGGGATTAAAACTACTGTATGCTTTTCATATAATATGTATAAGGTATGGATAGAAAGGTTTTCTTTACAAGTGTATGAGCTTTATACAAAAGAACAATATGGGGAAAAGTACATGTGTAATGTGAAAAAGTGTTCTTAACCACTTCTGGACTGGAAGGATTTGCCCCCTTAATGGCCAGGCCATTTTTTGCGATTTGGCACTGTGATACTTTAACGGACAATTACGCGGTTGTGCGACGCTGTACCCAAATAAAATTGATTTATTTTTTTCCCCACAAATAGAGCTTTCTTTTGGTGGTATTTGATCACCTCTGCGATTTTTATTTTTTGAGCTATAAACAAAAATAGAGCAACAATTCTGAAAAAAAACAATAATTTCCCTTTTTGCTATATAACATTCCCATAAAAAAAATTAAAAATAAAATTAAAAATCACATTTTTTCATTCTTTTAGGCCAATTTGTATTCTGCTTTTTGGTAAAAACAAAATCCCAATAAGTGTATTTTGATTGGTTTGCGTAAAAGTTATCGCGTCTACAAACTAGAGGAAATATTTATTTATTTATTTATTTATTTTACTAGTAATGGCTGCAATCAGCAATTTTTAGCGGGACTGTGACATTGCGGCAGACAGATCGGACCCCTAACTGACATTTTTCTGACACTTTTGGGGGGACCAGTGGCATTACTACAGTATTCAGTGCTAAAAATATGCACTGTTACTGTAATAATGACACTGGCAGGGAAGGGGTAACCTAGGGGTGATCAAAGGATTAAATGTGAGCCTAGGGGAGTGTTTACTAACTGTGGGGGGAGGGGCTTATGACATGACCATAGAGACCTGTGTTCCTATATGGATCATTTCAGAGAGAAGTACGCTGACTGTCGCTCTCTCTCAGCGGGGAGCGATTGCCGGCCCCGTGGATCAGCATCCCTGCTGCCTAGTGGAGGGGGGCACGTGCACGCCCCCAGGAACGCTCCCACGTAGCGACGTACCCATACGCCGATTTGCGCAGACCGAGTCAGCCTGCCGCAGTATATCTGCGGCAGGCGGTCAGCAAGTGGTTCATATCTACCTTAAATCACATCGCTGATTACATACTGTACTTATTGGTAGCCTAAATACTGAAATTTAAAACTCTAATTTTGTAACTTTTGGAAATGCCAGTAAAATCATGGCTGTGCCACTAAATTTTGGGTGTAGTGTCAGTAAATTTCAATCTGGTAGGTTGGCAACACTGCTCTCAGGTGGAGCGATCGCGGATGCCTGGCGGCAATCGTGGCCACAGGCCCCGTGGATCGGCATCCCCGCTGCCTAGGGGGGCGCACACTCTCGCCTCCCAGCACTAAGTGCGCGACCGAGGTAGGACTAAGCAGGAGGGCCAGTCTGCTGCAGTAAATGTGCGGCGGGCGGTCTGGAAGCTGTTTATACCGCTTGAAGGGAAAATAAATGGAATGCAGCCATCACATCTATGGACCAATAAACTGCAACAAAAATTAACTTACGATGTAAATTTTTATTTTTGGATTTATATACACTTTAATCTCTCTGCAGTTTTATACTTAAGTGAAATGGTATTGGTGGCTACAGGTTAACCTCCCTGGCGGTATGATTCTTTCTGATTTTAGGTGCTGAAAGTGGTACAATTATTTTGCATGTAATTCTTAAGAATGAGCAGCGCAAACCAACTATTTACATATTATCTTTTTTTTTTACTGTGCGTTCTTCTTTATAACATCTCAGGTATGATAAAGTTTGAAACACAAAATCATAAATTATAATATAATAAATAACTATAAATAAGTTAAAGTATGTATATATACACACGTGTATATATATATATATACTGTATATCTATCTATCTATCTATCTATCTATCTATCTATCTATCTATCTATCTATCTATCTATCTATATATATATATATATATATATAAATAGATATAGATATAGATAGATATATATATACACACACACACACACACACACACACATATATATATATATATACACATATACATACATATATATATATATATATGTATATAATATGTATACGTGTATATATATATATATATATATATACGTGTATATATATGTATATATATATATATATATATATATATATATATATATATATATATATATATATATATATATATATATATATATATATACATACTTTAACTCATTTATATATATATATATATATATATATATATATATATGTATATGTATATGTATATGTATATATATATATATATATATATATATATATATATATATACATATAGATATACGTATATATATATATATATATATATATATATATATATAGATAAAAAATACAATAAAACTGCAGGAAAGGGCACTGGGGGGCAAACTAATGTGAATTTATTTTATTTTGTAATGTATCAGTGTGTTTGGTGTGTTTTACTATTTGAATTTGCCGCCGGTTCCACCCCCCTGCGAGCGTCACGTCGCAGGAGACGGAAGCCGGGGCACAGAGCATCGGGAGGAAGCTCGGCCACCGCACACTGCCAGGATACATCGCTGGATCCCGGGGACAAGGTGAGTACCCTCTATACCAGGATCCAGCGATCTTCCTAGCGGTACCACGAGTGTGTCTCGAGGTTACCGCTTTTGGCACTGAAATTTAATACCGCTAGGGAGGTTAATGCCTTATGAAACGTGGCTGCTTGCTTTGTAAAAAAAAAAAAAAAAATAGTTCTTCATCCGGTGGCTTTGGCTTGCGCTATTCCAGACTCGGCAGTTCAGACGCATCGATTTAGGCATCTTTCTACATTTTTCTACATTATTTAAAGATGACAGGTTTTTGGAAAGGTCCCAAACTCTTTTCATCTTCCTCAGATTATACATAATATATCTGCTTCCCACGATGCTTTTCACAGGCACTACGCTCCGTCAGCTTAACGACGAAGCGGGGCTTGGAACTTTCCGCTGTGAACGTCAGGCTCAATTTGTTCCATCGTAAGACATCTTGTAAATAATCTAAAGTGTTCCATGTGCCTTTTTTTTTCTTGTTTTAAACACTCATGACATTTCGGGCTTCTTGATCAAATCATTGCAGAGAAAAAACTTTATTTTTTTTTTTACTTCGTCCAGAACAACAGTTTTTTTTCCATTTTTTTATATTATATGAAAATCTGATTGTTTGCTTTGAGCAGCAGGAAACCCTAATTTTTGACGATTTAAAAAAAGTCTGTAGTAAAGGAGCTTAGTCTATCTGTACCATGTGTGTGCCTTTTTCTTTGGGTTATGTTTAAAAAATTTAATCCTGATGGGAGGGGGGGTTGCCCACCTGAGACAACATTTTTGTAAAGTCCCAACTCTATTTATTTAATATTTTGACCTCACTTTATACAGATTTCTTAAAGATGAATTCCAAGTATGGATATTTTTACATAGCTACAGTGCATTGGTCCAGCTTGGACCGTGTAAGTATGCCTGCCTTTACACCCACATGACCTTTAATGGCATCCCAGGACGATAACTTTCAGAGGACCCTAGCATGAGATGCTACCTACATGGTGGTATACATACAATATATGACCAAAAGTATTGGGACACCTGCCTTTACACGCACATGAACTTTAATGGCATCCCAGTCTTAGTCCGTAGGGTTCAGTATTGAGTTGGCTCACCCTTTGCATCTATAACAGCTTCAACTCTTCTGGGAAGGCTGTCCACAAGGTTTAGGAGTGTGTCTATGGGAATGTTTGACCATTCTTCCAAAAGCGCATTTGTTAGGTCAGGCACTGATGTTGGACAAGGAGGCCTGGCTCGCAGTCTTCGCTCTAATTCATCCCAAAGGTGTTCATCGGGTTAAGGTCAGGACCAGTCGAGTTCCTCCACCCCAAACTCACGCATATATGTCTTTATGGACCTTTATGGCTGCACTGAGGGGCACTGATGAGGCTGCACTGATGAGGCTGCACTCATGGGCACTGATGAGGCTGTCGGCACTGATGAGGCGGTACTGGTAAGTGGCACTGATGTGCACTAATGAGGAGGCACTGATAGGTGGCCCTGATAGATGGCACTGATGGGTACTAATAACCTAAACTGATCAGCATTGATAATAATAATAATCAGGGCATTGAATCAATGCCCTGATTATCAGTGTAAACAATATACTTACTGTGCGCTGTCAGCCTTGCCAGTTATCGGCTCCCCTTCCTCAGACAGAGACAGCATTTGAAGAAAGTAATGTCGATAACTGACAAGTCTATTTACCTGTGACCAGCTCTGATTGGGTACAGCTGATCACACGATAAAGGAATGCTGTGATTTGCTATATACTGCGATGTGTGATCAGCCAAAGGGCACAGCGGCCACAGAGCAGGCCCAATGCGCACCTCAGGGGATGCGCAGGAAGTGCAGTTTTGGGAGGATGTCCATGGACACCCTCCCCCCAGAACTGAAAAGCTGCACTGTAGCTGTCTTTCAGCTACAGCGCGGGTGGAAAGGGGTTAAACAAATGAGCATTTGCTAATCTGTTGCAAAGTTTCTTACTTGGAGATCCTACCAGTAACAGTACTTCCTGCTGCAGGTAGACAACACAAAGCCAATGCCTTGCAATTAGCGGCAGTGTTATCAGCCTGCCACGTAGCATGTCCGGTTGGCCATTGGGCTGCTTAACCACATGCCGACCGCTCACTCGAGCTCTACTGTGGCAAAGTGGTTCGTTATCGTCCAGCGACGTAGTACTACATCGCTGGACTCCTCCCCCTGTAGGCGGCGCTTGCGCACCGCCGGAGGCGAGCTCCCGCTGTATTCATTCACAGCGGGAGTCGGGCCAGGGGAGGAGCGGCGGCGATCGCCCCTGCTCTTCCCCGATTGTCGGGGAATCTAGTTTGGATAACCGTCCGCCTGTGTAAACAGAGCAGACGGATCTCCTAAGTGACAGGGAGTGACAGATTGCAGTGTTCAGCATAGCTGAACATGCCATCTGTCCCTGAATCACTCAGTCACCTCCCCCCACACACGTCAGTAAGCACCAGGCATACATTAACCCCTCCCTCTCCAATAAAATTAACCCCTTCCCTGCCAGTGTCATTTTTACAGTAACAGTGCATATATATAGCACTGATTACTGCAGTAATGTCACTGGTACCCCCAAAAGTGTCAAAAATGTCAGTTAAGGGTCCGATCTGTCCGCTGCAATGTCGCAGTCCCACAAAAAAAATCGCAGATCGCCGCCATTACTCGTTAAAAAAAAAACACCAAAAATGACAGAAATCTTTCCCTTAGTTAGTAAACGCAATAACTTTTGCGCAAACCAATCAAAATACGCTTATTGTGATTTTTTTACCAAACATAGGTAGCAGAAAACAAATTGGCCAAAAATTAAAAAATTTTTTGATTTTTACATTTTTTGGGGGGGAATTTCACATAAAAAATGGTAAAAATATTGTTATTTTTTCAAAATAAACGTTCTTTTTTTGTTTATAGCGCAAAAAATAAAAATCGCACAGGTGATCAAATACCACCAAAAGAAAGCTCTGTTTGTGGGAAAAAAAGGATGTAAATTTAGTTTGGGTACGGCATTGCACGACCGCGCAATTGTCAGTTAAAGTCGCACAGCGCCGAATCGCAAAAAGTGGCCTGGACGTAAGACAGCAAAATCCTCCGGTGGTAAAGTGGTTAATTAATAGACCTGATAAGCAGCCCAACAGCCAAAAATAGCCCCAACTGCTAAATCAATTTTGACAAAACTACACGGATCATCCCTAACATGTAAGCTTCTTTAGTTGGCCATTGGGCAGTCTATTTGATAGACCTGATGAGCAGCCCAACGGCCAAAATACAGCTCAAACTGCTAAACCAATTTAGCCAAAACCACTCTGCTCATTCCTCATCATGATTGCTCAGATTCCCAAACTGGTTTTCCATGCAGACCTGAAAGGCCTACATGGTAAAAAAAACAGGCAACATTGATGATCTAGCAGTTGTCCTTGTTTCAGCCATCACTAGTTACTCTACAGTATATTAAGTGACTTTGAAAATAACACCTCGCTTTTCCATTAGAGGCTTTTACTTAGGCTTAGGACATGGAGAACAGGGCAGGTTTATTGAGTTTGTCTGTCCTTTAGCTATTAAAGCAAAAAAAAAATTGACTCTCAGTTTTCCTTCAACATAATGAAATCTGAACGCTGTTGCCTAAGTAATGGTTGTAAATGCAAATATCTTTCCTCTCGGAAATATTTTTCAATGTTCCATCAATTTTGTTTTTTAGTGGCCACCAATATCTCTAACAGGAATCAATTCACTAATAGCTCTAAAATCTTGTCCTCTCTGTCTGAAAGCTTTCGACATAGCTGTTGCTTATTAATTTAAACCAGCTCAACTCTTGTTCCTTTTTTTCCATCGTGACATTTACAAGGAATCGTAGGAGTGTTGACCAGGAAAGTTCTATCGCTAAAATACCATGTTGTACAGCAAATAAATCATATATTTCAAGCTGATCTTGTTTTCGTCTTTCTTTTTCCATGAAGACATGTTTCCTCCTTCAATAAAGGGCCAATGTTTCTTTTCTTCGAAGTGTTTCACAAACCAATTACCTTTACATCTTGGTAGTCTGTAGGACTCAATGCCTTTATAACTAGCCATTGTTTGCCCAGTTGGTCTTGTTGATGTAATTGCTGTTCTTGTTCCAGTACAATGTAGGTTTTGTGGTTGAGTTCTCAAATTTTCAGTGTATTTCCTTTTTTTTTTTCCTGTCCTAAATGAACCAACACCTTAACGGGGCTTACATGACGCAGTGCTATACAATTGATGTTCTTGTAGAGCAGTGCGACAATAAAGGAGCTTGAAAGCTTAGTCTAATAATAGGAGCCAAGTAAATTGCTAAATACAAGATGGTCTAAGAAGCCTGAAGAGTGGTTGGTATTCTTCTTTGCTGTTTTCAAGAAGACTTGACCTTAGTTGCTTGACACTCATAGCTTGTGAAGTTCATTTGACCCCAGCTGAACAGACAGGAAACCAAGCCTATGACCGAACAAATAAGTACGAAGGGGGTGAGTTTACAGTTTATTTTTGTCTGCATTGCTCTCTCTTTAAAGTAGAAGGAAAGCCTAATACTTAAATTCTCACCTGCAATCATTAATGTAAACTAAATTCAGCCTTATGTCTCAAAATTTAAAAAATCCCGTTATTTACCTTTATTTTGCAGTATCCAGTGCCTGTCACATGATTTCAATCCCTCTCCCTTCTGACTCTAAGAGCAGTCAGTGGGTGTGGTTACTGAAGGCTAGTGACATCACTTCCAGGAAGTGACCCTGGTTCTGCGTAGCCAGTGGGCGGCGTATACAGAATGGGAGGAGCTGATCATAGGTTCCTGCTCAGTGCTCGCTCATCAAAATGGATGCTTGTGCATCTTCATTCATGAGAAAATTTGGTAATAAAACAAGAACAATTCACACAGGAAACAGGAGGGCTGGAAAGTCTAGTGCACATAGGTAGTATAGCTGTGTAGGGCTTTAATTCAAGACAACCACAGGAGAAGGAAGCTGGACGCCGGGGAAACTCTCAGTGTAGCTGGAAGTGCTCTGAGGTCTCAGCTCACAATATTCAAAGATTACTATACATATTCTCCACACTATTTCAACTTTCAGTGTGAGTGTAATTCAAGACAACCATAGGAGAAGGAAGCTGGATGCCGGGGAAACTCTCAGTGTAGCTGGAAGTGCTCTTAGATCTCAGCTCACAATCTACAATGATTACTATACATAATCTCCCCACTATTTTAACTTGAAGTATGAGTGTATCGCAGGACAAGCACAAAATTTCACAATTTCACCTTATAGTGTGAGTGTAAAGCATGAGAAGCAGAAAACCCTATGATTCCACCTTGTAGTTAGAGTTGGGCGAACGGTTCAGCCCGAGCATGAGTTTGGGCTGTTCGTCTGTTCGACAGACACCTGAACTATCGAGGCATTTTGTTCGGCCCGCCAAATGACCACAATGCACTGCGCCACCACACAGTGCATTGGAAGCCTTGAATGGCTGAAGTAATGAAAGCTTTGCCCAAGGCATTAAACACACAGTAATGCAGTATATATCCGTGGGTTACTGTATGTTTAACATAGTATATATCAGTCAGTTACTGCAGTTTAATGCAGTATATATCTGTGCGTTACTGCACATTTAACGCAGTATATATGCGTGCTTTACTGCACATTTAAGGCAGTATATACAGTGCCTTGCGAAAGTATTCGGCCCCCTTGAACTTTGCAAACTTTTGCCACATTTCAGGCTTCAAACATAAAGATATAAAACTGTAATTTTTTGTGAAGAATCAACAACAAGTGGGACACAATCATGAAGTGGAACCCAATTTTTTTGGATATTTCAAACTTTGTTAACAAATAAAAAACTGAAAAATTGGGCCTGCAAAATTATTCAGCCCCCTTAAGTTAATACTTTGTAGCGCCACCTTTTACTGCGATTACAGCTGTAAGTCGCTTGGGGTATGTCTCTATCAGTTTTGCACATCAAGGGGGCCGAATACTTTCGCAAGGCACTGTATATATCCATGCATTACTGGACATTTATTGCAGTATACATCAGTGTGTTACTGTACGTTTAACGCGGTATATATCGTGCATTACAGCATGTTTACCTCAGTATATAACAGTGCATTTCTCTACGTTTAATGCAGGGAATGTTATATAGCAGAATGTGAAAAATATTGTTTTTTTTTTTTTTTTTTAGAATTGTCGCTCTTTTTTTGTTTATAACGCAAAAAATAAAAATCGCACAGGTGATCAAATACCACCAAAAGAAAGCTCTATTTGTCTATTTGTGGGAAAAAGGGACATCATTTTTTTTTAGATACAGCGTCGCACAACCGCACAATTGTCTGTTAAAGTAACGCAGTGCCGAATCGCAAAATATGGCCTGGTCATTAAGTGGGCAAATCCTTCCGGTCCAGAAGTGTTTAAAGAAGATGTAGCACCCTCTAGTATGTGTGCTAGATGTAATATAGGTTTCCATTAGTATCAGTCAGTTTATTAGCTTAGGGCTAAGCCTGAGCTGTGAATCTGGGTCAGGGTTCAGTGACTCAGGGCTGGATTACTCATCTGGCAGCTCTCGCTGGCACTTCCCCCTGGTCTGCAAGTTTGTAGAAACTTCCAGAATAAGGAGGGGCTGCCATGCATATTGATGGGGCCTCAGGCAATCCCTAGCAATGGGCCTTCAGGGGGCAGAGCTTAGCTTACCTCCTAAATAGACATGGGCCATGCCAGCAGGTGCAGTCAGGTAGAAGATGGAGATATAGTGCTGTGGAGGATGTCGTGGCTCTCTGGGGTGCCCCCTAGTCTGGGGGGGTGACCTTGGGCCGGGGCTCAAGTGCTGGAAGGATCACGCCACAACAGATAGAGAAAGCCCTTCCTGGAGACACGTAAGCAAATGAGAGAACTGCAGAAGCAGGTCAGCACTACTGGGGACCTACAAGGGAGAGAATGCTGCATGTAGACAGTTCTCCCTGAAGACAATGGTGAGCTTCATCCCTTCCCTTAGAGATCTCCTGAGAGTCAGCCGGGTTGGCTGGTGTCAGCCTGGAGGACTGTAATGGAGAAGCTAGCCTGGAAGGCTAGTGAAAGGGGCAGCTGCAGTCAGGTTGGTTGGCAGTGCCTGAAGAGGTGGTGCTGGGATCAGTAGCCACAGGAGGAAATGTGCAAGCTGTTTCACTGTATTTTTGCTACACTACAAGAAGCCTCAAGTTCCTGCCTGTAATGGGCCATTGCTTAAACATCTGACTGAGAGCTTTGTCAGATATCAAAACAGTGATTCAGCTGGGGTCTGCGAACAAGTGTGTGCTGAAGGAAAGAAGTTGGAGCTGTTTATAGACTGTATAAAGAGACTGTATCTGGGAAGAGTGTCCCTAAAGATGTTACTGAAGTTTTACTAAAGACATATGGCCATCCCATAATTTCTCATCCCCATCCAAGTTATTAACCCTTAATAAACCACAAAAACAAAGCAGCAGACTGTTCTCTGTCTCTGGGGCGCCTGTGAAAATCCTGTATATGCTTTTGCCTCCTGAATCTTCATCTCCACTACCCAATTGCTGCCAGCCTCTGCTCACCTGCCCACAGTTCTGTCTTATGTATCTGCAAATTCTTGTGTGTCATGGTCAGGGGTCAGGTTCAGAGACCAGTAGCAATAGCAGTACAGAGGCTCCCACTTGCCAGCTGAATAAGTACACAAGCAGGTCACCCTGGCAGGTGATGTGGGCACACCCAAGGTGCAGGGTCTAAATACTAACCGGTATTAACCAGAGCTCTTAATGGTAGAGATGGGTTTTTCTGCCTTTTTGTACCAGGTCACAGTCCTCGGGATTGCCCCACTAGGAGGTAAACAAGCCGGGGTCCAGTAGCAGATATAGCAGGTAGGTATAAAGCAGAAGTGTAGTCAGTAAGCAAGCCAAAAGTCAGTCACAAGTGGTTGTAGGTTGGGAACAAGCAGAAGCGTAGTAGAGGAATAAGCCAAAAGTCTGTAATAAATGGTTGCAGGTTGGAAACAAGCAAAAGCATAGTCGAGGAACAAGCCAAAGGTTGATAACAAGTGGTAGTGGAGATAAGCACAGCTGTGGGTACACAAAGAATCAACATATAGGCTGGAGAGAGCACAATAATCTGGCAAACAGGAAGCACAAAGGCATGGCATAAATAGGAAGTTCATGTGAGGAGCAGGGAGTTCAAGGCTCACCAGAAAGGAGTTACAAGACACGATTATTCAAAGGTTGAGACAGGATACTGTCCAGTATCTCAGATGGCTCAGCAAGGAGAGCTACTGCTGGATGCATCAGAGATTGTAGGTTCAGATCCCTGTCCTGACACTGTTTGCATCTGGGATTAAATCCTGATTTACATCTCTTGCCATGCTGCATCATTCAGATCCTCTTCTGACCAGGACTTGTGTCAGTGTCAGTGCCAATTGGTTTCCTGTTATCAACCTTGGGGAGAAACAGTACTGAAGGTGTAAGGGACAGCCCTCTCATCAGCTCAGCCTTTGACGTGCCAAACGTTCAAATTTTTAAGGTTTTTAAATTCCTTTTTTAATTATACTATGCATGACCATGCAAGTTATATATTTTTTTTCAAATTAATCTGAATGTTGAAGAAATGAAAATATTTAGGGTCGGGTTGAAAAGCATGTGTGTGTGTGTGTCTTTAAAACAGTTGTATAAGAGACCTGTATAATCAGGCTCCAGTCATTGCACAAGAATGTAAGGTTATGGAATTACAGCCGCAGTCAAGTAACAAAACCTCATTACAGGAGGACTATTGTGAGAAACGTAACGTTTGTGTAGATCAGATGGCTGCCCATGGAAACAGTTTCATTTATTTCGCAGTGATAGCACCAAAAAAAGAAAAAAGGGAGGACAACCCGTTCCCAACATGAAACCATTCATCAAAATGTAGCCTGAGATTGGATGAGTAATGGGCGATTCACATTCAATTCTAGCCAGAGCACTGGTTGAAGCTTCTGGTTATCTGAATTGCATTCATAACGCCAAGCCACTTTTCACTTTTAGTAAAAAGGGGTGACAACTTCACAATCGTTTATATTTCTCTTCCATTCACATCCAATATATTTCAGGAGTTTGGCGGCAATGCTTAAGCTGCCGATGTTTAAAGATGACTTAAGGACAAACTTGGCACACAAGCAGTTGAAGTACATATAGGTAAGCCTTCAAATGGAAATTGAAGTGCCACACCATTGCTAAGAGGCTCAGATACAACTTTATTCCCATAAATGGCAGGAGAACAATCCTAAAAGAATCCAATGCATTTTGGGGGGTCCAAGAGCGCCCCCTTAATTAGGGCTAGGAAAAACATAAGGACATCTCCATATCAATCCAATATCAACACAATATCCCCCTCCTTGGGGTCCTACTTAACCAAATGTCCAATAGTATTGGAAGTATAAAAATGAACAGGTGACATTGGGCTGGAATTACTAAAGGCAAATAGACCATGCACTCTGTAAGTGCAATTGCTCCAGAGCTTTTCCTTGCGTGTGATTGGGTATTTTTTAGAAAGTAAAGCTTCACCTCATTTACTAAGCTCTGAAGCAACTGCACTTGCAGAGTGCATGGTCTATTTGACTTTAGTAAATCAACCCCATTGAATGGATAATGAATATACATGAACCTCAGACAAATGTGAGAACATAAATCATAAACCATACCATTTCAGTTTATGATTTGGGTAATAAAAAAAAGTATAAAATAAAAAATAATAATAATAATCACAATACTTATTTACTCATTTATTTTTATTTTTTTACACAATAAAGATAGCATCCATGTATTTACTTTATATACATTCAGATTAAAATATGGACCTAATGAGAATAAATATATAAAAATAAGTAAAATATTCCAAAAACTGCTATGTGAATAACTCGAGCAATACACCATACAATCTGAAAAGTAAAATGTAGTTATGATCAGTCAGGCTGGCAATTCTTACATCCCTGCCAGACCGCACAGTCAAGTCAGTGAACTTATGTTTTTTTTATCATACCAGGTAAATAATACAGTCCAGTCTTGCCCCCCATTCGCCAGGCAACTGATTGGACAAGGAAGAATTGCCATGTCATCTCTCTTCTCCTGTCAGCGATCTCCCAGTGTTAGACTGAAAATCGGGAGCAAAACAGTAGAGGACTATTGCCTAGCATCTGCATCACATTAGAATAACCATCATTGAACAGGGGAAGGGTGTTCAACACTATTGGTTTTTCATACATAATGCCATTTTTTTTTAAATCTCTGCCCTGGCAACTTAAACCAATTTATACCTTCAGTGATGTAAATAGCAGGATTAACAAATATGTAAATCAAGGAACAGAATAGAGATATTTTACAACATTTACACCTCTCATCTTGTTGTTGAACAATCAACATCTGCCAGGTCAAATTCAGCCCTTTCTTTGCCTTTATCCAGTCCTTGGGGCAGCGCTTCTTCCACTAATACAAGGCAATGTTCCTGCCACTGACACCAATGATGGGGCACTATTCTTCCCACTGACACCAATGATGGGGCACTATTCCTCCCACTGACACCAATGATGAGGCACTATTCTTCCCACTGACACCAATGATGGGACACTATTCCTCCCACTGACACCAATGATGGGGCACTATTCTTCCCACTGACACCAATGATGGGGCACTATTCCTCACACTGACACCAATGATGAGGCACTATTCTTCCCACTGACACCAATGATGGGGCAATATTCCTCTCACTGACACCAATGATGGGGCAATATTCCTCTCACTGACACCAATGATGGGGCACTATTCTTCCCACTGATACCAATTGTAGCACCCTCCTAGGTAGGTGCTAGTGACAGAGTATAATTTTGAGCTCTGTCTGCTTACCAGAGTGGCTGCAGGTAAATCTATATTGTTCTCTGCCTACCAGAGAGCAGGATCTGTTAGTGAGGTCTGCTCATTGTGCTCAGTATGCGATTCATTCAGTCTGGAGAGTATTTCACGCTGGTCCAATAGGGAGGCATGTTGGACAGTGGGAGGAAACCTGAAGAATGGATGCATAGGCTTTTGATACAGTCCTGATGATTGGCAGAGGGCAGGTCGCCTTGGTGCATGCTGGGATACTGTATAAAAGCCAAAAGGACATGTCATTGGGGTCTTTCATTGGAAAGCGGAGTCCCGGGCCAGAGGAGTGGTTGAGAGGAGCTGAACCCAGAGGTCCAGGGAAGCTGACTGAGAGGGGAGACACTGGAGACCCTGTGGCTGCAATATCATGATTACAGGGACTCATGTCAAGGGGCCTGACTTGAAAGGGGCCACCCCTGCTCATAGGAGAGCCAGTGGAAGGGTGTCAGCAGAAAGAGCGTGCTAGGGAGAGTGTCCTGAAGATAAAGTAAGATATTGTCCACCAAGTCATCTTAAGGGAAAACAAGAGACTTAATCCTATTCATCTAATGTGGCAGGATGAATTAACAGCTTGGCTGTTCCATACCTACAAGCAAAGTAGAGAAGATAGAAGTCCTCAGATATTGCGAATAGTTAAATTGCAATATCCCACTATTTCCTTCTCCTATCCCCATTACAAAAAAAAAAAAACAACAAAACAACCAAATACCCCTTTACTGATTATTGAAGTGAGAGTCAAGAGGAATGTAAAGATTGCATTTGCTTATAGCCATGCATTGTTAACCAGGAGGACCCGCAGAGGGAATATTCACCAGTCCTTTGGGGGGCAGTGCTACACAATGATGAGGCACTATTCTTCCCACTGATACCAATGATGAGGCACTATTCTTCCCACTGATACCAATGATGGGGCACTATTCTTCCCACTGATACCAATGATGAGGCACTATTCTTTCCACTGATACCGATGATGAGGCACTATTCTTCCCACTGATACAATGATGAGGCACTATTCTTCCCACTGATACCGATGATGAGGCACTATTCTTCCCACTGATACCGATGATGAGGCACTATTCTTCCCACTGATACCGATGATGAGGCACTATTCTTCCCACTGATACAATGATGAGGCACTATTCTTCCCACTGATACCAATGATGAGGCACTATTCTTCCCACTGATACAATGATGAGGCACTATTCTTCCCACTGATACCAATGATGAGGCACTATTCTTCCCACTGATATCAATGATGAGGCACTATTCTTCCCACTGATACAATGATGAGGCATTATTCTTCCCACTGATACAATGATGAGGCATTATTATTCCCACTGATACAATGATGAGGCATTATTATTCCCACTGATACAATGATGAGGCACTATTCCTCCTCCCTATAATATCAAGAATTGGGCAATATTACTTCCACTGACACCAAAATCCATCCTGCTAATACCAGTTATGGGGCACTATTTCTCCTCCTACTGACCACAAGTGCTATGTAATCGTTTCTACTCTACTCTAAAGGACTGGCTCTTTGTTTAGAAATTTGGAGACCTCTGGTGATTGGATTTAGATTTTTGTGCTACCTGTGTGAATACAAATATTGGGGTATCTTCCGGACACTCTTTTGGAATGAAAAAGCAGCTTCGAGATGCTACAAAAAACATCTTCAACATTACAGAACAAGTCTTGTTGAATGTGATCGACTACTACTAGATATACCATGACCTGGATAAATGAGAATCCCCACAGACATTTTCTTAGCCTTTCATATCTAAGGACTGGCATGCTGCAATATATAATATATAAGATTTTTGTTCTTGGATTTAGATATCCCTTGAAGAGGCTTTGCTCTTAAAATAAGAATTAAAAAGCAGCTTATAAAAATACTCTAATAAAAATAATTGCACATGCATCTGTAGCATCTTCAGCATCTGCATTTAGGGTTGTTACAGTGGTAAGTATTACTACTGAATGTGTACAAGCTTAAAAAAAGTCACATTAAGCATTCGTTTTCACACAGTGTTATTTTTGGTGAATTTCCAAAAGACTTCTGGGAGAAAAGGGATGAAAGGTTTTCTTCAAAGGCTGTATCTGCCTTATACAGCATTTGCTTCTGTAGTTACCTGAGCCTGCATAGCTTAATGGTCCCACCCTTCTATCTTATATATACCTCGCAGAATTTTTTATAGTAGTGGCTCAGGTTGTTATTTTGGGCCTCATCATCTCATCAGTGCTGCTAGGAGCTTCATTTTTTTTCTAATCCACAGTGGAGCACAAAAAAAAACCCCTAAGAGTCGGTTTACACTATGGTGACACGACTCTGTACTACTTCGGGGGCGACCTGTGAAGTCCAGTGCAACGCGACTTTGGCGCGACTTGCACGGACTTCATATAATGAATGTCTATGCAAGTCGCTCCGAGGTCGCCCCGAAGTAGTACAGGACCCTTTTTCTAAGTCGGAGCGACTTGTGTCGCACCTATTAGAACGGGTCCTGTAACAGTCAATGGACCGCGACGGTGCACGACTTATCAGGCTGACAAGTCACCTGACAAGTCGCGCTGGTGTGAATCGAGTCTAAGGCTACATGTACACGGGACGTTTTAAAAAGTCCTTTGAACGCTGGAATTTAACAGCTATGTAAAGGACGTGTAAAACACCTGTTGTGTCGTGTTTTCAGCCACGTTTAGTGGGCGTTTAGCGGGTGTTTGCGCTCAGATCCATTTTTAGAGGTCAAAATATCATTCCCCTTTAAAATGGAAAAACGCAAGCGCTAAACGCGGGTGATCGCGTTCGGTCACGTTTTGTGTTAGAAACGCCGGTAAACACACGTTCTGAACATCCTGAACGCAAATAATTGCTTTCCAAAAAACGACACTATACTCAACTGCCTCTAAATGACTGTAAACGACCCTGTGTACATGGACAGATAAGATAACATAGAGGAGGGTTCAGGGGCTTCTGAAAAAAAATGCCTAACTGCTCCAAAATGGTCGTTTACAAGTAGCAGTGTACATGAGGCCTTAGTGTACAAAAAAAGTGCATGTGTACAACACATTAACTAAAAAGTAAAGTAGAGGGTTGCAGCATTGATGCAATGCTGCATTTGTCCCCCGGCATCTCTAAAGGTGAGAATTTAGTGATCAAACAGCGCTAATCACTCAGTTCTTCTCACCACTCTGAGCAGAGAGATAGTGACTGTCAGTCACCACTGTCTGCTCCCCCCCACCACACTCACTGGAGAACGAATTGCACTCCTGTGATCCACAGGAGAAGTACAGCCAAATTCAGACTTGTATAAAGTACTCAAAATTTCTACTTGAGTAAAAGTACAAGTGCTCGATCAAAAAGTGACTTGAGTAGAAGTGGAAGTGCTCGCAGAAAAAGTTACTTAAGTAGAAGTACTAAAGTATTCAACATTTTTTTTACTTAAGTATTGCAAGTCGTTTTTTCAAAAAATTTGCTACTTAAGTACTAAAAGTAAAAAGTACCAGTAGTTTTGAAAAAAAATTTCTACTCAAGTACTGAAAGTAAAAGTACAAGTACTGTGTTATGTAGTTATTAAAGAAAGAAGTCAAAAGTTTGAACATCATATTGTTTTTTATTATTTCAAATGATTTATTCAAATGATTAACCTGTGTTTGTTAGTAGTTTCTTGATGCACTTTAAGCGCTGTAGCACCATTTATTTGTTTGTTTCATATTTTCTTTTTATTGGAAAGATTTGGTATAGCAGCTTTTATTATACACAGCCTTTATTTTCGTATGCGCTGATTTACAAATGACATTATACACATTGTTTTGAGCTTTATGCAACCTGCCATCTACTGTTCTGGCAGTGGTAATTTTTTTTAAAGTAACGAGTAACTATGCAGCACAAAAAAAAATACTTGAGTAGAAGTATCGAAATCATCGAAAAAATGTAGTGAAGTAAAAGTAGAAGTAGGAGAAAAAAATTCTACTCTAGGAAAGTACAGATACCGCATTTCGGTACTTAAGTACAGTACTTAAGTAGTTCTACTTCGTTACTATACATCTCTGGCCAAATTAGACTGAAGTTCGACTCCAACTAAAAACGGAGCATCATCTGCAAGTAATCTGGATAAAGGCAAAACCACAGTTAAACTATCCTTGTAGTGGGGCTTCCCTATCACTGCAAAGGTTAAATTGATATTTTCTTTTGCCTAGGATACCAGTAAAAAGTGCTTATACTTACCATATTCCTCTCTCCAGCAGGTTCTTCCTCTCCATGCAAACGGTCCTCTGAAGACGCCTCTCTTTGGCAAGCCATTCATTGATTTCCTTCTGAACAGAAGTCCTGCAATGTAAATGGGGACTCCAGGGGCCTGCCAATGGCCTGGAGCTTTGGAGGGAAGAGGGGAGTACCACCCACTGGGGAACATGGGATAAGGTAAGTCATTTTATTGGTACCTTAGGCAAAAATGAGCATTGAACCCTTGCATTGCAGGGGAAGCCCCACTCTAAGGGTAGATGATTAAAGTGGAGTTCCGGCCTCGGGGGTCAATTTGAGCTAAAAATACCCCCGGGACAGTCAGGGCTAGTACATTCCATAATGGATAGGCTCTGAACTGTCCCGGGTCGCACTTGCCTGTAAAAAGAAATACTTACCTTGAAGATTTCTTCTCCAGCGCTGCCATCTCGGGTGTGGGCAGCTGAAGCCACAGCGTCCCTCCTCGTGTCCTCTTCGTGACGTCGGAGTCCCACAATGCACTGCACCGGCCCCGCTCATCACTTCCGGTGCAGGCGCGGCATCCCTGCACAGCTTCTGGGCAAAAATCCCCATTATCCATTTCTTTTTCAGGTTCCCCTTAGCGAGCGGATGGCCCAAAATCGATTTTGAGGCCGGAACTCCGCTTTAATTTTTTTTCTGGCACATTTTGTTTACAAGTTTAAATCAGTATTTTTTGCTACTTAGAACCCCCAAACATTATACAGTATATATATATTTTCGCATAGACCTTAGCAAATAAAATGGCCATGGTTGCAGCTTTTTATGTCACACAGTATTTGTGCAGCGGTATTTAAAAAAAGTTTTTTTAATGAATTTAAAAAAAGAAAAAACACAAAAACACTACTTTAAATGCTTTAAAATAGCACACGATTGCGAAATAGCGACAAACTACGGTACTTTAAAATCACCATAGTGGACTATTTAAACACCTTTACAGGTTACCTGTTTAGGGTTAAAGAGGAGGTCTAGTGCTGCAATTTTTACTTTCGTTCTAATGTTCGCGGAGATACCTCACACGTGTGGTGCAAACACTGTTTACATACATATGCATGTGTGACGTATGTATGCGTTCGCTATACTTTTTTAAAAAAAAAATGTATTTTACTTATTATTTTTTAACACTGTTCCTTTAATTGTTCTTTTTTTAATCACTTTTATTCTTATTACAAGAATTGTAAACATTCTTTAATAAAAAATAGGGATGACAGGTCCTCTTTATAGGGAGATTTGGGGTCAAAAAGACTTGAAATCCCTTCTTTACCTTTAAAAGCAAAAGATTAAAAAACATTTTTTTGATCCTTCGCATTAAAAAAAAAAAACAAAAAAAAAACTTGTTTACTTTCAGCCATGACATCGCTCCGGTCCTCCAAGGTCATAGCGGCGATCAAAGTGGATCTACTCTTTGATCTCCTGTGTGACTAACCAGGGGCACCGTTGGATCATTTCCCGGGTGAACTGGTGCAAACGGTAAGCCCGAGAAACACCGGAAAGCAGCGGGGGGACCTCCCCTCCCGCCGCTTCTCAAATCGTCCCAGTGGCCCATGAGCCGCTTGGAGTGCTTTTAAGAGAAAGCCAGCTGCCGGCTGAAAAAAACCAATATGGGGTTATGGATGATATCTTCAGCCATATTCCCGGGAAAACCACTTGCAAACCGCAGCGTGTATATACGTATTGCGATCGGCAAGTGGTTAATCTTTGATCCAATTTGCTCGACCAAGGAAACCGACTCTCTTGCCTTAAAAACTCTATAATATCACAGGGCTGTATTTAGCACAACACATAAATATGATTGAAGGGGCCTCATGTTTGCTTGGAATTCTGGTGTTTGTCTCTATCTTATAAATAGTGAGCGAGAACGACACTGCATTGGATGTGTTATTGATTCCGAATGATCTTATTTGACCTTTGCAAAATCTGCGGGGAGTTTGTTGCCGTTCGCAGCCTGCTACAAATAAGTACTGACATGTTCTGGGAGACAGAATCTCAAACGCGCTAGGATTTTAGATATTTTTAAGTGAAAGCTGTCAGAGAGATATTCACACTCTCCTGGAAGTTACAGCCGAAAAGTTGTTGAAAAGAGATGGCTGGTGCAAAAATTTTTCAGAGGAGACAGGGACATCGCAGGAGGTTTTGTGGTTTGACACTCTTCAAAAATATTCACTAAAGTGGGGCTTAATGCGTGATATATGTGTAGCCAAGTGCCGGACTACTACTCTCAATAAAGGAGAGGAGACATTGCTAAATAAACAATAAACTGTTCAAATTCCCCTAAGAGCCGGTTCACACTGAGGCGACATGACTCCTTACTACTTCGGGGGCGACTTGTGCATTACATTGCACCACGACTTCAGAGCGACTTGCAGGGATTTCACATAATGGAAGTCTATGCAAGTCGCTCCGAGGTCGCCCCGAAATAGTACAGGACCCTTTTTCTAAGTCAGAGCGACTTGTGTCACTCCTATTAGAACAGGTCCTGTAGCGGTCAATGAACCACGAGGGAGCGCGACTTGTCAGGCTGACAAGTCACCTGACAAGTCACGCTAATGTGAACCGGCTCTAATGTTCATGGACAGATCATTGTATCACCTTCCTAAATCTATTGGGGGGGGGGGCACCCTTTCCTAACCCTCTGGTAGAGGACCATAGGACATGTAGCCCCTCAATTAGCGCTTACTGTAGAGCAGCCCTTCTCAACCTTTTCAATACAGAGGAACCATTGAAATTAATTTCTGGTCTCCTGGAACCCCTGCTAAAAATTAAAAATCTACAACTCATGATACGTTAGTGTGACAGTCAGTGGGAAGAATGCTCCTTACTCTTGTCATCATTGGGAAGAATTACCTCCTTACAGATAGCTAAAAGGAACAATGGTGTAATTGGGAACTTATCTGAGAGGCAGAAATTGCCCATTTCTCAAGGAACCCCTAGCAACCTCAGGAGGAACCCTAGAGTTCCACGAAACCCTGGTTAAGAAACCCTGCTGTAGAGTGAAGCAGCCCCGAGACTACAATTCCCACTGAAGCCAGAGGATTTTGTGAAAGTCTATAAAGTTGACTGTAATTGGTGGCCTTGATCCCTTGGCCTGGAGACACCTGTGAGTCTGGTCAGAAGAATTTTTCCATTTGTCACAAGTGTGAATTATTGACTTGAAAATTCACTTAAGACCTCCAAAGCTATATATTTTCTGAAAGCTGCCATGTACAAACCTGAGTGTCCAAGAAGAACACTGTCACTTAGAGAAGGACAGTAGGTCATTAACCCTGTGTAAGCATGGAGCTTACTCAAGGTTTGGACTCCTTGCTCCGTCAGATAAACGAGTAGCAAGGGAGTGGGACAAAGGTGAGTATCGGTGGAGAAGGGGGTCTTTCAAGAGAACCTCTCACTCTGCCCTAAGTTTTTTAGCCCAGTACATCTTTGAATCCATCGTCTGCAGAAATCCCTGACGAAGGAGAAGTTTTGAGCCCCCAAAACGCATTCGATTTCGACATATTCAAGTGCTGTGGTGCTCTCATTCTTTGTGTAGCGTGAATATGGTTATCGCCAACCCTTAATGGCCAGGCACACAAATTTTCCAAACGCGCAGGAGTCAGAGATTAGTCCATGCAGCTTTGGTTTTGTATTTTATTAGGGGAGTAGAACTTGGATAGGGAACAGGGTTGATATGGGGTGCCTACTTGATAAACATAGAATTCTTCAGGGACACAACTATATACACACAGTATATACACTTCTCCTCTTCTACCTTCAAAGCAATTTTACTTGTAGAACTACATCTCCAGCTAACACTGAAAAGGTGATCCAACATAGACTCAGTCAGATCCAGAGCAAATGCCCTTTGCAGGCAGGGACCGCGGGCCCATTTGGTATTATAGCAGAAAAGAGGTCTTAGTGCTTAGCTGTCCTATTCATGTGACTACTGCTCCCAGTACCACCTCTTCAGGCAATCCCAGCCCATCTGGCTGCAGCTGCCCCTTTCACTAGCCCTCTTGGCTACTTCTCCACAGACCTCCCATACTGAATCTGCATCCATCCCAGACTTTTTGTACCCAGTTCCTTCAGCCCTCCTGGCTGTCTTCCTTCCTGGAGATTTGCCCAGCAGTGTTATCCTGCTGTCCTCTTCTTGTTTCTGTGCCTCCTGGTCAGGATCCCCCTCTGTGTCTTGATGAGGGGTCCCTTCCACACCCGAGCCTAGACCTGAGTTCACCACCCATCCCCCTCCCAGACTAGGGGGCTACTCTCAAAGGCCTCTGACAGCCAAAAACTCCATCGCCATCTTCCACTCCACTGCCCCCAGCTGGGCTGACCCTGAATATCTAAGGGGGCCTGTCCCCTGCCAACCCATCTGTTGGGGATTGGTCAGGGCCCTCATGAATACTCCAGGCAGCTCCTCCTCCCCTCCACTCCCATCCTTCTAGAACCTTCTTCTTGTTTCTAGAAGTAGGGGGAGGTCTTAGAGATGCTGCTTGCGAGTCATATCAGCCTCCTTGAGTCACTCACCCTAACCCAGATTAACAACAAGATAGGCTTGGCCAAGCCTGACCAATTGACCTACTCTGTACACAACCTAGCTCTAGCACTCTAGCAACACTAGGGGTGCTACATTTGCATACCCGTTAAAGGGTCCCGCAGTGGCTAAGTGGTTAGCACCTCTGTCTGGCAGCACTAGGGTTGTCAGTTCAAATCCCAAACATGGCAGTACCTGCATGGAGTTTGCATGTTCTCCCTGTGCCTGTTTAGGTTTCCTCCCACACTCTAAAAATGTGCTGATAGGTTAGTTGGCTCCTGTCTAAATATGCCCTAATATATCAATGTGAGTTAAGGCCCGTACACACGTACCGATCGTCGGCATACAAACGTCGGTGGACGAAGGATCTGCCGATTGTACGCGTGTTAGTATGGTGCCTCCGACAGATGTCTGCGCACAATCCGCGGACAAAAGTCTTTCTTGCAAACATGAAAATATTTGTATGCCGACACCAGAACGGACGATTGTTCGCCTGTCAGTACACAATTCTGCCGACACACAGCTACAAATCCCAACACGCATGATCAAACCAAATGAGTTCCCGGAAGAATTTTCTCTAGTAAACTCAACATTTTATTCAGAAAGAACTTTCGGCTCGCGGAAGTCCAAGAAATAGGTGAAATGCGGAGCACATGCTCATCTTGATAAATGTGAGAAGAAGGAAGATGCTGCTCATAATGCCATACTTTTCTAATAAAAAGGCATGTGTTCTGTTATGATGAAGATAATGTTTGTCTATTCTATCTGTTCTATCAAATTTTAGAATTAAATAATTTGAACTCTTCACCATTATTTTTGTATTTTCACACCAAAGATCTAACTATTGATATGACCCTTTATTCTTTTATGAATTAATGTCTAAAACATATTTTTCAGGTTATGCACAATATTAAACATGTTAACAAATTCAGATAGGCCATTTTTTATTTTCAATTTTCTTTATTTTTTGGATCTCAGCAAAAAAAAAACAAAGCAAACATCAATACTTTCCGTATAATAAACTAAACATAAAAAAGTTCCATTTGGACAAAATTAAACTAGAAACTGGCAAACAGGGGTAAAATAAATAATAGGGGGTTACACAAATTAAAGTTGCTGGTAACTGTAATCAGGTTGCCATGAGGGCAGGTTTGGATCCTGCTGGCCATATTGCCACTGGCCATGTGGCATTTGGCGAGGTGGTGGGTGTTGTGGAGGTGGAGGTGGAGGTGGAGGTGGAGGGCACGGGTGCTCCTGGCATGCGTGGCTGTGCTCAGTAAGTATGCCGTTTTCAGCGTTTTGCAGCACATCCAGAATAATTTTTCTGGCATACTGACACTGCCTGAGGTCCACCTTATCCAGGATTTTGGCAGTCATATTCCCGAAGGACTCATTGGCCTCCGGTTTCCGACGTAGGGCTATGGTGGCCTCCTGGATAAACTCGTCGGTGATGTCATCCACGTGCTTCCTCTTTTGCCTCCGTTTGGCAGGAGGAGGTGGTGGTGGAAAGAGTTCCGCAGGCTCCTCAGGCTCCACAGGCTCCCCAGGCTCCTGGCTGCAACCTGGCTCCTCCTCAGTGACACTTCCCTGTTGATGAAATGAACAATTGATTAGAATGTTATAGTGTATATAAAAATGCATGTTTGTTATATTATTGTGAACAAATAGCAGACTTTACATACAGTGGCATATCTAGGGTCTCCAGTGCCCTTGTTGAGGAGCTGTATTTGGCCACAACCCCCCCCCCCCCAAGATCAATGTAAAACTGTAACCCACCCCCCCAAAAAAAAATTAAAGGGCATTAAAAGTTTCTAATTTGCCCCTTGTTTGCCCAGTGTAGAGCTCTCTAGTGGGCAATCATTGTCTCAGGTGTGAAAAAGAAAGAGAGGGTTGAGAGCTAGAGAGAGGGAGAGAAAGAGGGGGTGTGAGAGAGAGAGGAGGGGGTTGCAGAGAGAGAGGGGCCTGAACTTGCAGAGGACTTGATGTAGGGCATTGAGGGTGAAGCAGTGCAGGGAAACATGAATAAGGAAGCCACCTGCCTTGCTGACCCAGAGTGAGAGACCAGAGACATGGAAGCAAGGATGGATGGATCATTTGCAGGAGCTGTTAGTTTTGTATTAAAAAAGGTTGAGCCAGAGGAATGCTGAGGCTACAGCAGTGTTTCTTAGGACCAGAGGTGTGCTGGGGATGCAGCAGTGTTTGTAAGACCAGAGGTGTGCTGGGGATGCAGTGAGAGGCAGTCTCAGTCTCCTGGTCTTTTGGCTCAGCTGCTCTCAATGTTTTACACCTGCATGAAGCAGCTCTCAATGTTTTACACCTGCATGAAGCTGCTCTCAATGTTTTACACCTGCATGAAGCAGCTCTCAATGTTTTACACCTGCATGAAGCTGCTCTCAATGTTTTACACCTGCATGAAGCAGCTCTCAATGTTTTACACCTGCATGAAGCTGCTCTCAATGTTTTACACCTGCATGAAGCTGCTCTCAATGTTTTACACCTGCATGAATCCGCCTGCAAACTGGGGGTTCTGGGGTGTGCAGGCTGAGTGGATTGTTAAAATAAACAATAAAACAATGCCAATGTTTTTGTGACCCACCCCCCTTGGCCTGCGCCCCTGGCGGTTGCCTGTCATGCCAACCCCTTGCTATGCCCGTTTACATAAAGGGTCAATTATGGTTTAGCTTATAATTTTGTTACATGATTACATTTTAGCAGACAATATATTGTGAAATGCCATACCTGAGTAAAACTCTCCTCCAGGAAATCCTCATCCTGGCTTGGATCTACCGACACTGAGCCCTCTGCCGAAGTAGAAGGCAGTGTAGAAATTGACGGCCTGGATTCCATGGTGTCTGCCAGGAACCGCATGTTATCATAGTACCACAGCCGTGGTACATATACATTCCGTGCCCCTGCTCCAGACTGGGTGGAATCTTCTATTTTTTTTAACTCCCGCCTGTAGGCAGTGCGAATACTGTTTATTTTTTTGCGGATATAATCAAAATTTGCCCCAGGACAGACGGGCTTGTAGAAGGCCACCAAATGTTCCATGGCCTGTTTTCTGAGTTTTCGATTTTTATAATCTGCGGACTTGACTTGCCACAAACAGGGCAGTTGCCTGAACTCATCAATAAAACTTATTAAAAAGTTGTGGGTGGTGAAATTGTCCACCATATTGCAGGACAGTATATGCCTGCAAGACACAAAACAACACAAAACATATTAAAATAGCATGTATTTTGGCACATAATAAAGATATTCCTAATAAAAGCTGTATAGGGCCCAAAACACACACTTTCTATTAAAAGAGTCGTACCTTTGTTTGTGTGGAAAAGTCGTGATTCGCCGCTCGATCGTGCTCCAACTCTCGATATGTCCGCTAGCGAATCGTCGGCCGAACGATCTGGCGTCCTTTAAATACAGCGCAGGCGTCAACTCCTCCTCCAGTGGCGGGCTTGTGCAGGGGTGTGTACGTGCCGAAGATCAGGCCTACATGCGGCACTCACACCTGAGGCAGTGGAATAATCATTGTTTAATTACGAACCATGTCTCAACAATCTGGGAGCTCAATTAGTGGGGGCCGAAGTGATTGGGCCACCCGAAAATCAAGGGCTACACCCATGTCAAAGCCAGAAATGGTGGAGATGGTCTCCATTTTAGAAAAAATGGATTACGATGGAAAGTTGGCAAATTACGATCGGCCCAATGCCAGGAAAGATGGCATCATGGACAAGGTGGTGGCCTGTTTGGTCAAAAAATTCGGTGTCGAGCGATCGAAAGATCAGATTCGGAAACGGTGGTCTGACCTCAAACACCGTGAGCAGGATCAGCTTTCCCAAATCCATCGGATTTTGAAAAAAAGTAAGTTTTATTTTTTTTTTTTTTTTTAATCATGCAATATGTTTTTTATAATTTGGTGTATGTTGTATTAACATGTCTAGATTATAATGTCTATGTAAAAAGTTAGATTACTCATTTTAGTTGTCATGTCGTGATTTGATCGATCTATTGTTGATGTTTTAGTATATGACATTAAAAGTCAGGAAGCCATAGTTAAAAATATATGTATTGTGTTGCAACGAACGTTCTTTCCTGCACGAATCTTCTCAGCAAACATTCCTATTAATCACAGATTATTATTCAAACCTTTAAATAGGAGAAAAACGTAAACTCCGTGCCAAACAATGGGAAAGGAGGAGGAGAGGTTTGGCAGCTCCATCGGCAGTTGTGGAAGAAGAGGAGGACATGGGCCCAGATGGTGGCACAGATTCCACTAAAGGTAATTGGTTCCTATGCACTGTCAAACATTAATGTACCATATTTTTCGTAGATAACCATGTACATGTCTTCATATTTGTTACTAAAAGAGCTATCAAGCAGGGCACCATGTCCTAACAAATGTACCTCTTGTGACTTTTATGATATGGCCAATGTTTTGTATTATGTAGATGAAGACATTATGCCTGAGGTGATTCTGGTGGAGCCTACAAGTGACCAGACACCAGAACAACAAGAAGGTTGGTAGTCACAGATTTTTGTGTAGTGGGATCATAGAAATATGTGTATTTGCAATGATTGTTTAACCTTATATTCTTGTATTCCCTTACAAATTTACATTGCAGATGTTGCGTCATGCCAGGATGTGGCATCCCCAGCCAGGTCTGAACCAATATCTCCTGGCAACTTGCCAAGCAGCATGGAAGCCACTTCAGAAACTGTGGAGGAACCAGGACCAAGTGTCCAAGAGCCAATTGTGTGCCCACGTAGGTTTTTGCAGAATGATTTTTATCAGTGTTATTTTTAGCCTCCAATTTACAACACTAGTTCCCTATGGGAGCCTCTTTATTTGAATGGAAGTCGCACCGTAAGTCGGATCAGGATGCTCTGACTTGCGGGGCCACTTGCGTTGTGAAGATTTTTGAGGGGGAACTACACCCAAAAATTGAACAACCCACCGTGGGTGTCCCCCCAAGTTCACAACCAGGCCTTTTGTGTGTGGTATTGAGTTTGAGGGTATGCCCACAACAAAAAGACAGCGTGGGTTACCCCCAAAACCCCTACCAGACCCTTATACAAGCATGCAGCTTGTCAGGCCAGGAAAGAGAACGAGCAAGCGGACCAAACACCCCCTGGACCACAGCAGGACACATGCCCTCAACATGGGGGGGTTTTGTTGCTTTGGGCCAGGGGGCCTCTGCACCGCACACCCAAAAGCACCTTACTCCCATGTAGAGGAGGACAAGAGCCTCATCCCCACAACCCTGTCTGGTGGTTTTGGGGGGTCATGCGGCCAGGGGGTTCCTAGGACTTTGGAAGCAACCTTTAACAAAGGGTGGCCCCCAGATCCCAGACCCCAATCACTATGTGAATGGGTATGGGGTACATAGTACCCCTACACATTAACCACATAAATGGAAGTGTATGTGAATAACGACAGGAGACGTTTATGAAATGTTCTTAAATATCTTCATCCGGTCTTCTCCACTCTGCTCTTTGGATCTTCTCCTCTCCACTCTTCTGCTGTCCAATCTTCTGCTCTTATGTTGTCTGCTCTTTTGCCCTAGGCTCTTCTTCTTCCTCCTGTCCTCCTCCAATGCTGTTGCCGTGCATTCTGCCCGTCTCTGGTCTCTGCATCTTAATATATATACATTACAACCATGCCCTCACAATGACGTCATCATGCGTTCACACCCCTAATGAATATATAGTAAGCTCAGGAGACCGGCAGAATCATCAGCAACAGCATCGGAGGAGGACAGGAGGAAGAAGAAGAGCCTAGGGCAAAAGAGCATAAGAACAGGGTAGGTATTAACTCGAGAGGAATTTAAGATTACCTGGACACCAAATGTTTCTCTATTATTATGACCTCATGTAGGTGATTCACATTGACTCATTTTTTTTTAATTTTTACAGACCATGTTTTACATAGTTGCACATTAGCCAAATTGACCCGTGAGGCTCTCCAATGCTGCGCAGACCTGGAACAAATAAAGGAGACTGCAACGGCATTACAAATCAAAATGCGCAATTTTGTGGACATGATTGGCAAATTTTAAGCCACAATTTTACTAGGTTTTTAATGTTTGTATTGGGATGTTCCTGATGTTACAATTTTTTTAGAATGTTTTAGGGCATTTTAATTACACTCAGATGTTAAAGAGTGTACCCAAGTTTGGGAAAAGCACTTTACAACACCCTAACCCTAACCCTAACCCTAACCCTAACCCTAACCCTGTGAATGTTTGATACTAAAACGTTTTTACATTCAACAATGTGTGTTCAATTCTTTATTAGACTTTAGTTGGGGGGTCGAGGTCTAAAGCTGTGTAAAGAAGCACTAAATGTATGATGGCTGTCCTATTCCCATATTTACATGTTAATGAAAGCATTTTGGTCACTGCCATATGCGAGTTGCTGGAGGTGTCAATGAAATGTTAAAGATACCCCCAGTTTTAACGCATATCACAGTGCGATCTGACATTTCACACAGGATCGGATCACACAAGTTTGAACGATTGTGCGATCCTATCCTGATGCGGCTGAATAAATGCATCATGTGCGACTTTTGTGCGAGTGCAGTGCGAATTGAGCCATACAAACTGTATAGCTGATTTTCGCATGAACATCTGATCGCATGTAATAAAGGAGCAGTGCGCTACGATATTACATGCCATCAGATGTGCAGTGTGAATTGAGACATACACTTTGTATGGCTACATTCGCACTGAACACGCATACAAGTCGCACATGACCCTTTATTTCTGATGTATCTGGATTGGATCGCACAGTGCTTAACACTTGTGGAATACAATCCTGTGCAAAAAGTAAGTGGCGGGTCACCCTTATGCAATGCTGGAAGGCTGCAAAGTCGCAGACTTCCCGCATCGCATAAGTGTGACTCAACACTCAAGGTACTAGCAGTCCTAGGATTCAATATGGCATTGATATTGCCAGTAGCAATCAGTGTAGGGAGATCAGTGTAATCTATAGTGTATTGCTTGTTCGTTGCTCTAGTTCACTTTCCATTACCTATATATATAACACTTTGAGATGAACAATGATCAAGTTTCACATAACACTGACATATCCTAACATTGGTGGGCAGTGAGAAGGATGTCATAAATGAACACAACATAACAGGTGTAGGTACTTTGTTAATACCCTAATGTATTATATGAAATATATAGTATGGGCAACTTCTGGACAATGAACACCAATGTAAGGTGACATTAGATGAACCTTGGGTGTGACCTAGTTCTCAATGTGACAGGGTTTGTGTACATTTTGTGGGGTGCAGAAGGCCCTTGTATTTACACCACTGGCTAAAAAATAACACATGGCCATCATCACTTTGGATCAGCTGGTGAGAGACTACAGTCAAGAAACACACTGATGAATGTATTAACCCTTCCAAAGTCACACATATATAACACATGATTAACCCAAATAATTGTGTTTGGCATATGTGCCCAAATGATTATAATCCACAATACAGAATCATTGCAATTTTTGTTTAATGTGTTGAAAAATAATATATCTCTGACATTTATCTTGTGTGTCCAATCTTTAACAAGATTAATGGGTGTGTGACAGTGATTGCTGCCAGGACACAGCTCCTCTCCCCACGAAATAGTCCAGATATTCCTGGCGGATCTGACGGGCCCTGTGTGATGCCAATGCTGACCGTCCAACTTCCATTGACGTCATGGACTCCACTTGGTTAGAAGGTTGGGCCTCTCCACTTGTACCTGGCATAGCAGGGTCAGTATCCAGTTGCTGCAAGACATAATTTTGTGCATTCCTGCGTAGGAAGTTGTGCAAAATGCAGCAACACAAGACCACATTATCCACTTTGTACAGTGCCAGGTTTATGGACGTCAGGAATATCCGGAACCGGTTGGCCATTATCCCGAAGGCATTCTCCACAACTCTGCGAGCTCTGGACAACCGGTAGTTGTAAATCCTTTGGTCTGGGGTGAGGTTCCTCTGAGGGTAGGGCTTCATGAGATGCTCCCCAAGCGCAAAAGCCTCATCTGCGATAAACACAAAGCTCATACCCTCAACAGTTTGCTCCCTGGATGGCAGGTTCAGAGTGCCGTTCTTTAGACGACGAGCGAACTCCGTCTGATCAATAACTCCCCCATCCGAATTGCGGCCATTTTTGCCAATATCCAAAAAAATAAACTCATAGTTTGCATTAACTATGGCTAGCATGACTATACTAAAAAAACCTTTATAATTATAATAAAATGTGCCGGAATTCGGAGGGGGGACAATGCGGACGTGCTTCCCATCAATAGCACCCCCACAATTGGGAAAATTCCACTTCTCCAGAAATTTATCAGAAATCTCCAGCCATTGCTCTGCGTTTGAAGGAAACTGTGGGGAAAAAATAAAAAAAAAAAAAAATAAATAAAATTAGTGCTTGAGCACATCACATTATTAATTACACACACAGTTGTCTGTTAAATGCTTATGCAACTTGCTAAAAAAATATACAACAGGAAGGCAAAGGTTTGGATATGGGGATGTAACATCTACATACATTTCTTTTCAACCTCCTATTGTTCTTATATTGTAAAGGGCCATACACACTAGAAGATTCTCTGAAGACTTTTTCGTGCAGATTTAACTTTTCTATGTAGTGCAAGGGCCTACCAGATTGCATAGGATTTGAAAGTGTTTGTTGGACCTCATATTATTTGGTTTTGGTAAATCGGAAGGATAAATTGTTCTGACAATCTTCTAGTGTGTATGGCCCATTATACTCACCAGCTAGAGCTGAGATTTACAAACTACGGCCCTCCAGCTGTTGCAGAACTACACATCCCATGAGGCCTTGTAATTCTCTGACATTCACAGACATGACTAGGCATGATGGAAATTGAAGTTCGTGAACAACTGGTGGGCCATAGTTTGAAGACCTCTGAACTTGAGCTTTGGTATATGCTGACTTTGAGATTTAGCATGTGGGTGGGGGGATGGGTAAGTAAAACTGGGCATTTATACATCAATTAGGGCTTGTGGTCAGTGAAGGTTTTAACATCATTACATAAACATACAGAATCATAGGTGGGAATGGATGGACTGATGTATTTTAGATAAATCATTAACTAGGTACTAAAACATTGGCCAAGGAATAATTGTTTGAGGGAAAGCAATAAAATGACCCAAATTCAAAATACTGTTAACAGGCAATGCGTTTAGGGACACATAGGAGAGAATGGTGGGGTGGTTAGTGGGTAATTTTACAAATGGTTAAAGATAATCTACATCTTTACTACTATGTGCATGCGGACAGAGGGTAGTTTACAAATAATGGCCTGTGTCAATTGCTGTACATCCAAAAACATCATAATTCGGGTGAAACTAGTAATACATGTAATGTAATGTAAAAAATCAAACATACCTTGATATAGTCCTTCTGCAAGACCTTGATGATGGCAGAGCAGGTCTCAGGGATGATGACTCCAAGAGCTTGGGGGGAGATGCCTGTGGTGAACTTCAGATCCTGCAGGCTTCTCCCTGTTGCAAGATACCTCAACGTCGCAATTAACCTTTGCTCAGGAGTAATTGCAAGCCGCATACAAGTATCCTGCTTCAGAATATAGGGGGACACCAGGGCAAGAAGACGGTAAAAGATGGGATCCGTCATCCTCAAATAATTCCTGAAGTCATCAGGATTATTTTCCTGGAGCTCCCTCAGCAAGGACATATGAGAAAATTGATCACGGTTAAGCAACCAATTTTTCGTCCAGGAGGTCCGCTTCTTCTTCCTATTGCTCGTACGTCGTCTCAGAGCCAAAACTCCAACACTAACGACAGCAACGGACGAATTCACGGTCGCCATAATAAATTCTCGAACGATGTCTCGGAAAATAGCGAAATGTCGTCAACCAAACAAATGCTACCGAAATCAGCGCGAGATGCCCAGAAGGGTCACGGCCAAACACTCACTTCCTCTTTTGTAGCGGCGAACGTGCGTGGAACGTAGTGACGTCATTTTCTGTCGGAAGACAAATGTCCTGGGCAAGTTTGGAGCACTTTTCAACAGACAAACAACAAACACACCAGCCGCGAACATTTGTAGGACGTTCCGTCGGCCGACGATCGGTACGTGTGTACGGGGCTTTAGGGACCTTAGATCGTAAGCTCCTTGAGGGCAGGGATCTGATGTGAATGTGCAATATACAATCACCGGCCACTTTATTAGGTACACCTGTTCAATTGCTTGGAAACACAAATTGCTAATTAGCCATTTACATGGCAGCAACTCAATGCATTTGGGCATCTAGATGTGGTGAAGACAACATGCTGAAGTTCAAACCAAGCATTAGAATGGGGAAGAAAGTGGGATTTAGGCTCGGTTCACATTTATGCGATGCGGGAAGGCTGCGAATTCGCAGCCTGTTCCCGCATCGCACACGCACCCCCGGCAGTTCACACTGCCATATGCGATCCGCTGGGGGTGTCAATGTAATCTTAACGACACCCCCAGTTTGATCGCATATCGCAGTGCGATCGTGCAGTTCGCACAGGATCGGATCGCACAAGTGTGAACCGCTGTGCGATCCGATCCTGATGCGGCAGCAAAAATGCCTCCTGTGCGTGTTTGCTGCGGGTGCGATGCGAATTTAGCCATACAAACTGTATGGCTAAACTCGCACCGCACAGCTGATCGCATGTCATGTCGGAGCAGTGCGCTCCGACATGACATGCGAACCCCGCACACGCAGTAGTGTGAACCGGGGCTCAAGTGACTTTGAAGGTGGCATGGTTGTTGGTGGCAGATGGGCTGGTCTGAGTATTTCAAAAACTGCTGATCTACTGGCATTTTCACACACAACCATCTCTCCGGTTTACAGAGAATGGTCCTGAAAAAGAGAAAATATCCAGTTGTGTGACGGAAAATGCCTTGTTGATGTAAGAGGAGAATGGGCAGACTGGTTTGAGATGATAGAAAGGCAACAGTAACTGAAATAACCACTTGTTACCATCTCTGAACACCCAACACATCAAACCTTGAAGCAGAAGGGCTACAGCAGCAGAAGACCACACCGGGTGCCACTCCTGTCAGCTAAGAACAGGAAACTGAGCTATTCGCTGAGGCTCACCAAAATTGGAGAGTAGAAGATTGGAAAACTGTTGCCTGGTCTGATGAGTCTTGATTTCAGCTGTGACATTCAGATGGTGGGGTCAGAATTTGGTGTATACAACATGAAAGCATGGATCCATCCTGCCTTGTATCAATGGTTCAGGCTGGTGGTGGGGGTGTAATGGTGTGGGGGGATATTTGCTTGGCACACTTTGAGCCTTTAGTACCAACTGAGCATTGTTTAGTATGCAATAATTTTTATTGAGTTTATACAAAAAACAGCAAAATAGTAAAACAAAAGAAAGGGGTAGCATACAGAAAAGCACCACAACAGTACGTGTAAATATATAAAACAATGACATGTCAGCAGCAAAGAATGCAAGATTGAGGTACATAACATTATGGTACACAAGGTCCCATAGCTGATCTTCTCCAAAGGAGGTATATACAGAGTCCAAAACACCAACTAAGCCGGAGGACAGCCGGGCGAGCAGAGACCCCGCCCCACCCCAGACACCCCAAATGGGCACAAACTGTGTCCGCAATAGGGCGGAGCCCCCCACCCCCCCCTAAAGAAGAACTAGTAAACAAACAGTACCAATGAACATGGGTTTGTGTATTAACAATAAAAGAAACCGGTGGTCACCCTTCAGTGGCCAATAAGGCATAGACCCATGTCTGGGAACCTATACTAAAGCTCCGCTGCCCAGAGCAGATATCGTTTCTCCTGCTGCCCAGCCCCCAAGAAAGAAAGAAAACACAAAGAGAGACAAAAAAAGGGTAAAGGAGAATATCCCACACCATGGTGGGCAAAGAAAGAAAGGGAAAAAGAAAGAGCAGAAGAAAAGGAAAAGGACAAACGAACCAAACGTCCTCCCGCGCCGGACCCCCTCCCATCCCACCGCCGCTACGGAGCCTGCAAATACGCAATCCAGGAGCTCCACACGCAGTCGAATCTATGCTGCCTATCTAAATTAATGCAATTGAGCATTGTTTAAATGCCACGGCCTACCTGAGTATTGTTGCTGACCATGTCCATCCCTTTATGACTACAATGTATCCATACATATTTACAGAGAATAGCGCACACATGCAAAAGAAATGACTATCAAATATAAAGGCAAATATAAAGGCAATCAATAAATAGAAATGGGGATTTAGTCCCACCATATGGCCATATCGTGCTCAAGCCCACCACTACGTCAAAGTACCCCATTGTCAGTGAGTCCTACACTATCCATAAAATCATAAAATGAAGGGTGAATCCAGCCTCTCTACACCATTAGAGATACTTACTCCTTACTGGGAGAGATGTGCAACTGCACTATAAGGGACTCCTCCTATATCTGCTTGCAGTGTCCCCATCTTCTGATGGCTCCTTCCAGCAGGATAATGCACCATGTCACAAAGCTCCAATCATCTCACCACTGGTTTCTTCACCATGACAATGAGGTCACTGTCCTCCAATGGCCTCCACACTCACCACATCTCATCCAATAGAGCACCTTTGGGATTTGGTGGAATGGGAAATTGGCATCATGGATGTTCAGCCGACAAATCTGCAGCAACTGCGTGATGATATCATGTCACTATGGACCAAAATCTCTGAGGAATGTTTCCAACACCTTGTAGAATCTATGCTATGAAGAATGAAGGCAATTCTGAAGGCAAAAGGGGGATCCAACCCGGTACTAGCAAGGTGTACCTAATAAAGTGGCCGGTGAGTGTAGATATAAAGCTATTGGCACTTTATAAGTATCTGTAATAAATAAAGGTACACATAGTATTTTTTTTTTTCACCGGAGATTATGTACTTCTGTTAGCTAATTGTAGTTTTGTCCCAGGATTTGTTAAATCGCCCTTCCGAAGGGCCTAGTTGTGAAATAACCACCTATTACCATACCAAATGAGTGCAAATAGTTTACCAGCAAAGTAGGAAAAAGCCATTTAAACATATCGCATTCTGCGGATTGAAGACTCCAAGGAAATCAATAAGAGAATGATATTCCAAACGCCGATATTAAATCAAATTTGTTATGCGATTCATCCGATGATTAAAATGCAAATTGTTCAGTTAATGAAATACGGTGATTTGAGTGGGGAAATCCGCTGTATTTTATCTCATTTGATTAGTAATTCAACTTCTATTAAATAAGACCTGTCGTGTGTCAGTGGAATTCGGCTAATGAGAACTTCTCTGCTGACACAGTGACCTGCGTTTTAGATGTTGGAGCTGTTCCTATTGTTCGTATCAAGCGAGCCGACTCTCCTTCAGATCTGAACTCCGGGCACAGAGCAAAATATAGAGAGGAAGTACATGTAGGAGAGCTGTCAAAGGATTTGTATTTATTTCCATCCAGTCCTGAATTTTACACAGCTATGCCATGCAGCTAAAGGGGGAACATAATTGAATCATTTAAATACCTTTTTAACCACTTTACCACCGGAGGATTTTCCTGCTAAAAGACCAGGGGTTTTTTTGCGATTTTTTACTGCGTGATTTTAACGGACAATTGCGCGGTCGTGCGACGCTGTACCTAAACGAATTTCACGTCCTTTTTTTCCCACAAACAGAGCTTTCTTTTGGTGGTATTTGATCACCTGTGCGATTTTTTGATCACGCGCTATAAACAAAAAAAAAGCGTAATTTTTGCAAAAATAACAATATTTTTCACTTTTTTTTATATGAAATTTCCCCCAAAAAAATGTAAAAATCAAAATTTTTTAACATTTTCAGCCAATTTGTTTTACGCTACCTATGTTTGGTAAAAAAAATCGCAAAAAACGTATTTTGATTGGTTTGCGCAAAAGTTATCGCGTTTACTAACAAAGGGAAAGATTTTTGTCATTTTTGGTGTTTTTTTTTTAACGAGTAATGGCGGCGATCTGCGATTTTTTTTGCGGTACTGCGACATTGCGGCGGACAGATCGGACCCTTGACTGACATTTTTGACACTTTTGGGGGTACCAGTGACATTACTGCAGTAATCAGTGCTATATATATGCACTGTTATTGCAAAAATGACACTGGCAGGGAAGGGGTTAACTTTATTGGACAGGGAGGGGTTAAGTGTGTCCTAGGGGCGTGCTTCTAACTGTAGTGGGACATTCCTATTGGTGTAAAAAAAAAGATCAACGGTTCTACATAGTAGAACCGTCTGATCTTAATTTTTACACAGGGAGAACTGACAGGCGGCTTGTTTACATAAGCCGCTCTGTCTTTCTCCCGCTCTACCGGCGATCGTAGTGTGACCGGCGGACATCGGGTCCGCCATTCACACTCCCGCACTCCTCCGTGAATGAGCCTCGGCGGGCGCGCGCTCGCCCGCTATTGGCTCTAGAAGGAGTGACAGGCGAGCGACGTAGACCTACGTCACTCTGCCTGGCCGGGGCCGACTGCCGCAGTAAATATACTGTGCGCAGTCGGCAAGTGGTTAAAGGTATTTTTTTTTTTTTTTGTGGGAACACGGGGGAATGCAGTTCCGTCACCTCCAGCACTGAATGTATGTAATGGCAAGGGGTGCTGGGGTGATGGTGGTTGTCGGGGAACTATTGTCACTATGAGGGATCTATTTTTTCAAGGGGGAGGGGCTGTCCATTGTTGCTGGTGGGGTTCTATTGTTGCTAAGGGGGATCTATTATTGCTGTGGGGGGGAATCGTTGTTGGAGGAGAAATTGTTGCTGGGAGGGATCTACTGTTGAGGAAGGGATCTATTGTTTCTGGCTGCAAGAAGACCTATTGTTGTTGGGTCGGGGGGCATTTGGTTGCAGGGGATCCATTGTTGCTAGGGAATCTATAATTGCTAGGGGGTCTGTTATTATTGGGGGGATCAATTGTTGCGGGATAGGGATGGGCTGAACACCCCCCTGTTTGGCTCACAGCAGAACTCCCGAACAGGGGAAATGTCTCTTGCCCCAAAGCACCCACCCCCCCTCCATGTTGAGGGCATGTGGCCTGGTATGGTTCAGGAGGGGGGGGGGGGCTCCCTCGTCCCTCTCCCTGTCTCCCTCCCCCTTTCCTGACCTGCCAGGCTGCATGTCCGGAAAAGGGTCTGGTATAAATATTGGAGGGGGAATGCCACACCGCTTTATTTTATTTTTTTTTTTGCTTTTTTTTTTGGCGGGGGGTTCCATGTCAAATCCAAACCAGACTCAAAGGGTTTTTTTCTTTCTTTTTTTTTCACAGCACTTATTTTTTATCTTTCAGCTGTCAGCGGGGAAACCCATTGACAGCTGATGACTCATCGGTTGTTAGGGACGCCTTGGCCGGCTTCCCGGCCCCGCTCCTTAACAACCAGCTTACACTGCGCCCTAATTGGGTAAATCTTAGCCCAGTCAGGGCGCACAATGCACTGTGTAGTACTCAGTGCATTGCAGGGTGTTTGTTGGGGCGAATTCCAGGGTTCGGCAAAGGGCCGAACAGGCAAATGTTCTGGGCCAAACTCATGCTCGGGCCGAACTGTTCTCCTATCCTTGTTGCTGGAGGTGGGGCTGTTGTTGCCTGCTGCAGGGGATCTATTTTTCTTCTTTTCCTGTTATCAATAACAAATTCTATAAAATTACTGATACTTGGTTCCGTATTCTATAAAAGTGGCGGTACTGGGTGGAAGGTAGAAGGTGGAACCAAGGGATGATTCTCTGAGGTGGGTAGGGGTGAAGATAAGGGATGAATAGGAAGGGGGGAGTACCTGTGCTTATTCTCTGAGAAAAAAAAAATCCCTGAGTATTTTCAATATAAAATGAAGAACCCAGAATTGGGGATGTGAATTTAAACTAAGAGGAGGAATGTTCACGATTACCCGTTTTATGTATTAGCTTATCGAAAGAGTATGTAGCCCTGTGTCCGCACAGTGCTCCTGCCCGCTGCCCCATGGACTACGCTTCCCTTTTTAATGCTGCTGCAGCCCATACAGTTTCTCTTCCTCTCCTGGGCTGCCAGTGAGCGGAGAAAGCGGAGCGGAAAATAGGGTTTCCATCCGTCAAGATTTGACGGATCGGATCGGATGTCAGCTGACATGTCTCCGCTGATATCCGATGCCCCATAGGGATGCATGGGGGGACCGTTCAGATCCGTCAAAAAAACGTCCAGGCGGATCTGAACAGTCCGCCTGTGTGAAAGAGCCCTAACTTGTTTATTAACTCAGAAGATCCAGGACTGTGGAACACTTGACTCCTGACACTCAATTTAGCTCAAAAGTCACTGAATAGCTCCCTTCAGCCCTTCACTGACTGAGGTAGCTCCTATCACTGCTTCTGCCTCTGCAACTCTTAACTTGTACACTGCACACTGTACACATTAGCTCTTCAGGGCCCAACCGCTGGTGCCCCCATTACACTTCAGGGTCCTCTGACTAGGCACCCCCTCTAACACTTCAGGGTCCTCTGACCAGGCACCCCCTTTACAGCTAGCTGACTCCTGGATCCCTGGAACCTTCTCCGGAGTGGTCCCCTCTACACTTGGCAGACCCCTAGGGGTAGTTCACAGTACTCACAACCTTGGCAGGCTTTCTTGGAACTGAACCCCTCTTCCTCCACTGGTCCTCGGCACACCGGATCCCCTCTGCAGCTCAACTCAGCATTCTCTGGATTCCCAGGCAGCCACCCGGAACACCCGATCCTTCTGACAGGAGGAGAGACAGCCGTACTCTCCCTCCTGGGACTCTGCTTCCCGCCAAAGACCCTGTGTCATGTGCTCCCCTCAAACTTATACCCACTCCCAGAATCCCCTGCGGCAGAATCTGCCTTCTGGGGTAGAAACAGGCCTGAATGTGTCTCTGATTAGATTTCCTCCACTGCCCAATGAGAATCCTCTCATGGAGCCAGTGGGGAGACTCCCCTCTCAGCAGACACACCTGGGAGACATGACAGCCCAGCTGAAATAATGGCTCTGCTGTTAGGCAGCCAAGGCCCACTATACTTTTACCTAGCACCTACCTTGTAGGGTGCTACAAATAAAAATGACATAAATCTTTCCCGTAGTTAGTAGACGCAATAAATGTTGCGCAAACCAATCAAAATAAGCTTATCGCAATTTTTTTTTTTTTTGCCAAAAAATATGTAGCAGAAAACAAATTGGCCTAAAACGTTAAAAAATTTTGATTTTTACATTTTTTGTTTTGGGAATGTTATATAGCAGAATGTGAAAAATATTGTTTTTTTTTTTCAAAATTGTCGCTATTTTTTTGTTTATAGCGAAAAAATAAAAATTGCACAGGTGATCAAATACCACCAAAAGAAAGCTCTATTTACATAGTTACATAGTTAGTCAGGTTGAAAAAAGACACAAGTCCATTCGGTTCAACCAAAAAAAACAAAAAACAAAAACGGTATTGAAAACCCAACCATACAATCCCATATACAAAATCCTACACCCGCTGTTGATCCAGAGGAAGGTGAAAATAAACCCCAGCAAAGCATGATCCAATTTGCTACAGCAGGGGAAAAAAATTCCTTCCTGATCCCCAGAGAGGCAATCTGATATTCCCTGGATCAACTTTACCTATAAATATCAGTACCCACTTATATTATGTACACCTAGGAAAGAATCCAGGCCTTTTTTAAAGCAATCTAGTGAGCTGACCAGAACCACCTCTGGAGGGAGTCTATTCCACATTTTCACAGCTCTTATGGTGAAGAAACTTTTCCGTATTTGGAGATGAAATCTGTTTTCCTCTAGATGTAGAGTGCCCCCTTGTCTTCTGTGTTGACCTTAAAGTGAACAACTCAAAACCAAGTTCACTATATGGACCCCTTATGTATTTCTACATGGTGATCATATCCCCCCTTAATCTCCTCCTCTCAAGAGAGAATAAATTCAGTTCCTCAAATCTTTTCTCATAGCTGAGCTCCTCCATGCCTCTTATCAGTTTGGTTGCCCTTCTCTGCACTTTCTCCAGTTCCCTGATATCCATTTTAAGAACTGGTGTCCAAAACTGAACTGCATATTCCAGATGAGGTCTTACTAATGATCTGTACAGGGGCAAAATGATATCTCGCTCTCTCTGGAGTCCATGCCTCTGTTAATACAAGAAAGGACTTTGCTTGCTTTGGAAACTGCAGCTTGCTATTATTAAGCTTATGATCTACCAGAACACCCAGATCCTTCTCCACCATGGATTCCCCCAGTTCTACCCCCCCTAATATGTATGCTGCATGCATATTCTTAGCCCCCAAGTGCATAACTTTACATTTATCAACATTAAACCTCATTTGCCACATAGTTGCCCAATGAAACAGTGCATTGAGGTTGTGAGAAAAAAAGGACGTAAATTTAATTTGGGTACAGCGTAGCACGACCGCGCAATTGTCCGTTAAAGTAACGCAGTGCCAAATCACAAAATAGGGCCTGGTCATTAAGGGGGCAAACCCTTTCCGGTCTTAAAGTAGTTAAAGCGGAGTTCCGGCCTCAAAATCGAAAAAATCGATTGTGGGCCATCCGCTTGCTGAGTGCCACCTGAAAAAGAAATGGATGCTCCCGATTTTTTTTTTTTTTGGTCACTTACCTTGATATTAAAGAAAATATACTCACCTTCCTTCCACTTCCCCCCTCTGCGGCCGCGGCCCGCGCCGTCTCTTCCAGTTTGCGATGACTCCTGGGAGCTGAATGTCATCGCTCCCAGGAATCAAAGCCCGGCATTCCCTGCTAAACAGGTTCTGGGCATGCCCAGAAGCTGTGCAGGGATGCCGCGCCTGCACCGGAAGTGACGAGGTGGGCCGGTGCAGTGCATTGTGGGACTCCAACATCACGAAGAGGAAGCGAAGAGGGAGGCTGCGGCTTCAGCTGCCCACACCTGAGATGGCAGCGCTGGAGAAGAACTTTTCAAGGAAAGTATTTCTTCTTACAGGTAAGTGTGACCCGGGACAGTTCAGAGGCTATCCATTGTGGAATGTTCTAGCCCTGACTGGGGTATTTTTATCTAAATTTGACCCCCGAGGCCGGAACTCCACTTTAGGTGAACCTGTTGCTTTGTCCTACATGGGCAAAGATACTGTGGCATGGTTTTCCTTTAAGCCAATGTCTCATCCAATCCAGTCTGAATCGTCTCCTCTCCAGCAGAATAGAATTGGAAGCAAAGTGTTTAAAGTAAAGACATTATACAGCAGAGAAGAGATTCTGGGGAAGAAATGGGGGATGAAATTCAGGTGAGAAATGGAATATGTATTAGAGGCAGTGAACTCAATCATCCTGCCGCAGATAGCCATGAGGAAAGGGTCTAGCTCTGAAACAAAGAAAGAGATTAGACGTGATCTGAGGTTACAAAGCGGAGCACAGGGAGAGATAAGAAAACATTCCATGAATCTAAATTTTAATTCTTCCTTAATCCCTTTTTATGTAGAAATGATCTCTCTCACTCTTATTGTAAAGGTATTAACAATATTTTTACATTATTTTCTTTTTGCCTTAATTATCTGTTAAATGCATTGTTATTAAAATGAGAGGAAAAAAAAAAAAAAAGTTTGAGCATCAGGACTTTTTTTCCCCATTTGGAGATACACTATATTGTCAAAAGTATTGGGACACCTGCCTTTACACACACATAAACTTTAAAGTGGAGTTCTACCCATCTTAACCTCCCTGGCGGTATGATTCTTTCGGATTTTAGGTGCTGAAAGCGGTGCCATTATTTTGCATGTAATTCTTAAGAATGAGCATCCCAAACCAACTATTTACATATGATTTTTTTTTTAATGTGCCTTCTTCTTTATAACATCCCGGGTATGATAAATTTTGAAACACAAAATCATAAATTATAACATAATAAATAACTATAAATAAGTTAAAGTATGTATGCATGTATGTATACATACAGTATATATATATATATATATATATATATATATGTGTATATATATATATATATATATATATATATATATATACACATATACATACATATATATATAATATATATATATATATACACACATAAAAAGTACAGTAAAACTGCAGGAAAGGGCACTGGGGGGCAAACTAATGTGATTTTTTTTTATTTTGCATTGTATCAGTGTGTTTGGTGTGTTTCACATTTGAATTTGCCACCGGTTCCACCCCCCTGCAAACGTCACGTCGCAGGAGACAGAAGCCGGGGCACGGAGAGGATCGGGAGGAAGATCCGCTGCTAGACACCGCCGGGACACATCGCTGGATCCCGGTGACAAGGTAAGTAACCCCGCTTTCAGGATCCAGCAATGCTTCTGGCGGTACCCCGAGTGTGGCTCGGGGGTTACCGCTTTTGGCTCTGAAATTTAACCCCGAGCCACGCTCGGGAATACCGCTAAGAAGATTAATACGTTTAGATGTATGTAATCCCCTTTAAAAATACTTTTACCAATGTAAACTATTTTTATGCAAGGAAATATCTTTTTTTCTTCTTTATTCATCCGCACTTCCGGGTCCGGCCACCTATGGGCAATTACGTCATTCAGCGATTGGCAAGGGCTGCTGGGATGTATCCCAGCAGCCCTTGCGAATCGCCTAGTGACGAAATCTCGCATTATTACACTGGCACCAGCTGTACTCAGGGATGTATTGCATTGAGTCCATGCTCTGCCCCGCCTCCGCCCCGCCTCCTCTCAGTGAGCTCTACGGGATGAAATGCTTTCAGTCCGCGCTCACTGAGAGGGGGCGGAGGGGGATCGGAGTTTGGACTCAAAGCAATACATCCCGTAATGCTCACTGAGAGGAGGCGGGGCGGAGCACGGACTCAATGCAATATATCCGAGTACAGCTGGTGTCGGTGTAATAATACGAGTTTTCGTCACTAGCTAAGCTCTATGGGATGTAATGCTTTCAGACTGCGCTCACTGATAGGGGGCAGAGGTGGGGTGGAGCACGGACTCAATAGAATACATCCCTGAATACAGCTGGTGCCAGTGTAATAATGCGAGATTTCATCACTAGGAGATTCGCAAGGGCTGCTGGGATACGTCCCAGCAGCCCTTGCGAATCGCCGAGTGACGTAATCGCCTATAGGCAGCCGGACCCGGAAGTGCGGATGAATAAAGAAGAAAAAAAGGTATTTCCTTGCAAAAAAAAATATAGTTTACATTGGTAAAAGTATTTTTAAGGCCCCTTTCACACTATTGCAACGCAATTTTGCCGCGATTTCGCAGCGCGATTTTTGCCGCGATTTTGAAAGCAATGGCAAGGCTATATGCCTCAAAATGCATTAAAATCGTGGCAAAATAGTGCAGGAACTACTTTGAAGTCGGTGCGACTTCAAAACGCACTGATATGAATGGGGCTCATTGAAAATAATGGAAAACGACTTGTCATGCGATTTTGCGGTCCAAGGCCCTTCTACTACATAGTTAAAGGTAAATCTAAAGGAAATTGAACAAGAAAATTGTATAATGTATGGCCAGCCTAAGTCTGAAGGGTTCAGTATTGAGTTGGCCCACCCTTTGCAGCTATAACAGCTTCAACTCTTCTGGGAAGTCTGTCCACAAGGTTTAAGAGTGTTTCTATAAGAATGTTTAACCATTCTTCCAGAAGCGCATTTGTGAGGTCAGGCACTGATGTTGGTTGAAAAGGCCAGGCTAGCAGTCTCCTCCCTAATTCATCCCAATATGTTCCGTTGAGTTGAGGTCAGGACTCTGTGAAGGACAGTCATGTTCCTCCACCCCAAACTCACTCATCCATGTCTTTATGGACCTTGCTTTGCACTGGTCCAAATCATTTGGTGGAGGGGGGTATTATGGTGTGGGGTTGTTTTTCAGGGGTTGGGCTTGGCCCCTTAGTTCCAGTGAAGGGATCTCTTCAGGCATCAGCATGCCAAGACATTTTGGACAATTTCATGCTCCCAACTTTGTGGGGACAGTTTGGGGATGGGTCCTTCCTGTTCCATTATGACTGAACACCAGTGCACAAAGCAAGGTCCATAAAGACATGGATGAGTGAGTTTAGAGTGGAGGAACTTGACTGGCCTGCACCTCGAACACCTTTGGGATAAATTAGAGGTAAGACTGCAATCCAGGCCTTCTCATCTAAAATCAGTGCCTGACCTCACAAATGTGCTTCTGGAAGAATGGTAAAACATCCCCATAGACACTCCTAAACCTTGTGGACAGCCTTCCCAGAAGAGTTGAAGCTGTTATAGCTGCAAAGGGTGGGCCAACTCAATATTGAACCCTACGGACTAAGACTGGGATGCCATTAAAGTTCATGTATGTGTAAAGGCAGGCGTCCCAATACTTTTGGTAATACAGTGTATATCACTTTCTACATCCTATCACCAAGTTAGTGATAAATAATAAACAATAGATTTCTTAGCTACTGTATATAATATCATACAAAAAAGTCCCAACGCATTTCAATCACTCCAATCCAAGATCTTCCTCAGGGGGCATTAAAGAGCGTATAAGAAAAAAATCCACAATTTCTCATTTCATAATTTATAGGTTACTGAAATTTTGCAAATGTTACCAGCTCAGCAAAGCTTAAAGTACTTAAAGTATATGGAAACATATTCATTAAATCATTACAGGTTTTAACATGTTCATGTAATTGCAAAATTAAAACTTTAATATCTTAATGTTGTTAAATCTGCAGCGTTCATTAAAATAATTCAACTAATAATATTCCACGAAAGTGGTATTAAAGCTTTGGGTTTTTTTTTCTTTTTGGTGTTTTTTTTTTTTATAACAAACATGTTATACTTACCTGCTCTCTGCAGTGGTTTTGCACAGAGCAGCTCCAATCCTCTTCTCAGGTCCCCAACTCAAGCTCCTGGCTCCTTCCCCTCGATCATCTCTTTAACCACTTGCCACCCGCCCGCCGTCGATTGAACATTATCCTGGGAAGACGTCATATGACGTGATCCCAGAAAACAGGGCAGGCGCGCGATCGCGTGCGCGCCGCCCTGCACTGCCGGTGTCGGGGTGATACCCCCCGTCACCGGCAGGGGGGAAACAGCCAATGGGCATGGGCATGGATGTTTCCCACGTGATCGACTGTGTTCCAATGACACAGCCGATCACAACGGAGGAGCCCGGAAGATGACCGCGCATGCGCGGTCATGTCGGTGGCGCTGTGTTCCGTAGGTACACAGCTGTCACCGGCAGTAGTAAACAGTCAGTAACAGTCAGGTGACGGGCGATGGTGCACGGCGGTACTGATGGCAGTCTCTGGTGACCGGTGAACTTTAGGTTACGTTCACATGTGAGCATAGCGATCATGGGCAGAATCACTGCGATTCCGCCCGTGATCCAGAAATCTTTGCAAATTGCTTCTTTGGGGCGTCATGCGTTGTTTGCGTGATGTTGCCTCGATTCGGCAGGCGGAAATTGCAGCAACATCGCACAGCGTTTGGGGTGCTATTGCAAATCACGGGCAACGCACAGGCGTCCCGCCATTTGCAATGATTTCTGGATCGCGGGCGGAATCACAGTGATTCGGCCCATGATCGCTACGCTCACATGTGAACATAGCCTAAAGTTCACCGGTCACCAGAGACTGCCATCAGTACCGCCGTGCACCATCGCCCGTCACCTGTCAGCCATCAGTGACCATCGCCCGTCACCTGTCACCCATCAGTGACCATCACCCGATACCTGTCACCCCATCAATCACCGTCACCTGTCACCCCATCAGTCATCGTCATCTGTCACCCTATCAATCATCGTCACCTGTCACCCCATCAGTGATCGTCACTTGTCACCCCATCAGTGATCATCACTTGTCACCCCATCAATCATCGTCACTTGTCACCCCGTCAGTGATTGTCATCTGTCACCCCATCAATCATCGTCACTTGTCACCCCGTCAGTGATTGTCACCTGTCACCCCATCAATCACCGTCACCTGTCACCCCATCAGTCATCGTCATCTGTCACCCTATCAATCATCGTCACTTGTCACCCCATCAGTGATAGTCACTTGTCACCCATTCAGTGATCATCACTTGTCACCCCATCAATCATCATCACTTGTCACCCCGTCAGTGATTGTCATCTGTCACCCCATCAATCATCGTTACTTGTCACCTCATCAGTCATCGTCACCTGTCACCTCATCAATCATCGTCACCTGTCACCCCATCAGTCATCGTCACCTGTCACCCCATCAGTCATCAGTCATCGTCACCTGTCACCCATCAGTGATTGTCACCTGTCACCCCATCAGTCATCGTCACCTGTTTGCCATATACATGCAATCACTTACTGACCGCCTAACGACTATATGCGTCGGCCATTAAAAGCTAAATACTGGGGTTATGGCAGCAGATAGCCCCGGTATTTTTTGAAACGGCGGGCGGTCGGCTTTCAGATAAGGGTGGTCCCAGTGGCGGATTTGCCGCGTAATTACCCTTACGGTGCAGGGGAAGAGGTGCCCCCCCCCCTCCTGCCGCGTCCCAGACGTTTTCCAGACGCTTTCCCGCTGCCGGCGATATAGATAGATATAGATCTATATATATAGATATAGATCTATATATATATAGATATATGAAATACATTACCCTTTCAATTCAACGTTCGTTCAGCAGAATTTTCCAAACCGTTCCTTCAATTTTTCAGCTCTGAAAAGTTAAAACTGATTTTCTATTTGTGTCCATTAACTGGACCAAAAACGAACGAACCAAATTTTCGAATGATTTTTCGGCTAGTGTATGGCCAGCAAAAAACTGCTATAGGGTGGACCTGAAGTCAAGAGAAGGGTTAAAAAAAGCCCATGGACTCAATTGGTTGAAACAACTCAGAAAAATAAATGTGAGCCTAAAAAATGTTGTCTCAGTCTGACTAAAGCCCCGGACACACGCACCGATCGTCGGCCGAACGGTCGGCCGTCTTTTGTCCAGTGTTGTTTGTTGGTTGAAATGTGCTCTGGACTTGCACTGGACTTTTGTTGGCCGACAGAAACCAACTTCGGAAGTGATGTCATGTGATGGTTGACTTTCCGTGTGTTTTTTCTTCTCTGAGCATGCCCAGTCTTGCTCATCTGACTGTTGTCGGCCGAAATCTGTACTGACTGACGAACAATCGGCCGTTCTGGTGATAGCCAACAAAAATTTTATAGCATGCACACCAGATTTTGTTCGGCCGAAAAGTCACAGTCGGTTGTCGGAATCATCATACTAACAAGCCGACAATCGGCCGATCGGACGTTGGCCGAATATTTACGGCCGACAATCGGTACGTGGGTACGGGGCTTAAAACAGCCATATAGCACTGGAGGGACCCTTAGTACCAAGGACTGGCTCTAGAAAACAAAAAAGGAACAATTTTACAGCTAGCAGACATCATAACTACTTTCAAAAGCCTAAAAATGTGTCTGTAAAAATCATCATTCTATCTTTTGCAACTCCAAAAACGTTCATCTGACATCCTTCTGATAAGCTTCCAGCTTAAAAAAAAAAAATACAACGTATATAAAAATAAAGAATTCCTGGAAAGTGGAGGGAAAATGGAACAGAAAACATAGCTCTGGGGGAACCCACATCAAGAAGATTACTGCAATTCACTTTATGTATTGAAATCTCAAGGAATGAAAACAGGTTTATTGCAGCAAATCTAGAAAATATAACTTTAGAGATTCAGGATGTGTTAGACTTCTAGATACATGTAGGTAAGCATTTACAGTATATACTCCTTATTCCTAATTAAAAAAAAAATCTTTACATTCCCTACATTTTCTTATACTTATGGTTAGATTATTTAGTATAAACACCTGCGATTTTGGCAAAATAGATCTTGTTGAGAAATGACCAATGGCCAAATTTGGCAGAATTGGAAACTTTTTTTCGAAAATTAATTTTGTTCATTTTGCCTTTTAGAATAAATAAAGTTCTACTCTTTATTTAGAACAATGGTCTCCAAACTGTGGCCCAGGGGTGAGATGTGTCCCTCTACTTGATTTTATCTGGCCCTTGCAACAGTGGGGCATAGTTCCTACCACTGACACTGACAATGGGGCACAAGCCCTCTCATAGACATTAACGATGGAACACTATGCTTCTCATTGATACCAATGATGGGCCACTATTCCTCCCACTGACACCAATGATGGGCCACTATTCCTCCCACTGACACCAATGATGGGACACTATTCCTCCCACTGATACCAATGATGGGACACTATTCCTCCCACTGATACCAATGATAGGAAACTATTCCTCCCACTGACACCAATGATGGGCCACTATATCTCCCACTGACACCAATGATGGGGCACTATTCCTCCCACTGATACCAATGATGGGACACTATTCCTCCCATTGACACCAATTATGGGACATTTTTCCTCCCACTGACACCAATGATGGGGTACTATTACTCCTACTGACACCAATAATGGGGCACTATTCCTCCCACTGACACCAATGATGGGGCACTATTCCTCCCACTGACACCAATGATGGGGCACTATTCCTCCCACTGACACCAATGATGGGACACTATTCCCCCCACTGATACCAATGATGGGACACTAATCCTCCCACTGACACCAATGATGAAGCATTATTCCTCCCACTGACACCAATGATGGGGCACTATTCCTCCCACTGACACCAATGATGGGGCACTATTCCTCCCACTGATACCAATGATGGGACACTATTCCTCCCACTGATACCATTGATGGGACACTTTTCCTCCCACTGATACCAATGATGGGACGCTATTCCTCCCACTGATACCAATGATGGGCCACTAGTCCTCCCACTGATACCAATGATGGGGCACTATTCCTCCCACTGACACCAATGATGGGACACTATTCCTCCCACTGATACCAATGATGGGGCACTATTCCTCCCACTGACACCAATGATGGGGCACTATTCCTCCTACTGACACCAATGATGGGGCACTAGTAGGCGTCTTGAGTGAAATCCAGATATGTAGAAAGCAGTAATGGTGCCTCACCAATGTAGTCCAGAGGGATTTTTATATTGAAAAATCAATAGAATAAAAGATCCAATCTCTTTTGAGTCTTCACGCAGCCCGAAACACATTAATATTCTTATCCTCTTTATTATTCATTAAGAAAAAAAAAACTCAATGTTGGTGAGGCACCAATACTGCTTTCTACATATCTGGATTTCGCTTGAGACCCCCTTTTTTGTTTTGGTGGTACTTTTTTTTTAATCTTGGAGGAGCCTCAAGGAAGCGATCCAGCTTAATAAATAAGATAGTCACTTACAATGCTGGAAAATAATATATAGATCTAGCACCTGTTATACATGGAGATGGAGGATAGAGAGGCGCCTCTAAGTGCAGGTATCCAATTTAATGCAATAAAAACAACAGTAAAAAATTACATTGAAGTAAGGGTAGACAGGCCCATCTGATGGATTGTGTGAGGTCAAGTCCCTGATTTTCCTTTAGTCCTGCAGAGCAGTGGCTGTGGCGTCTCGTCTCGTTGGTCCCGTAGGTCTCCGTGTAGAGCAGGCTGTCACGGTGATGGAAATATGACCAAGGCGAGGCCTGGGATGCTTGCAGGTGCGGAATCGTGACGTCACCAGTATGCAACGCATTTTCGAGCGTGCGCGCTGCGAGTGGTACGGCAGCCGCGCTCCTTTTTCAACCTTGTTATAACCTATTATCCATGTACTCAGCTATACAAAATAAGGTTTTGGCTCTATCCAACACTAAAAAGGAAAGTTGGCCTTTAATATGCTTTAAATGTCATGTAAGTACAGGTTTTTAATGGACAAACTCACAAAGATGAGATTTTTTTTTGTAATACATTTTCATTCATGTAATTTACTAACTCCTAGGGATAATGCCCAACACATCAGAACAAAGCCCCATATGATAGCACAAGGCCGATGGCACCAACGAGCAATCACATCTTAAGTAGCGTATTCCACTAATGGTATGTTTGGCAAATGTAGTCTAGAAAAAAAAACTACAAGGTGAAAGATGAAACAGTGGTTCCCAAACGGTGTCGGTTTCATAAATCCTTCTTAATTCAAGCTCTTTTGCGTGGCGAGATGAAGTCGGAAATGAGAGGCAACTTCCACTCGCTCTCCAGGGAACACATGAAAGTCTTTCAGATGCTTAAATAGGAAAAAATTCAAATTCTGTATTGAAATCTGAAGAATTCATCTCTTCGGTGGAGGAGATTAACGGTGGCTATGAATAGGATTTATAGCCCTCGTAAGTAACGTGTTAGATTTTAGGGGCCTCAAAGGCGATTTCCCAATGCTTTCCTCTGCTATGTATGACAAGTAGTTATTATCTTACTTATAAATGGAGATGAGAGAATTGATCAACCAAGTTCAAAGGTTCAACCTAAATCAGAGTGGTAAAAGCACGCTGGGGATTTATTGTTTTCAGCTGAGCCAACAGTATATCTAAAGTCAAAACGTCTTTATCGATACAGGTGTCCCCCCCCCCCACTGAAGATCTCACCTTCTGTTCTGGTGACAATCATAAAACATGCTTCCCAACCTTCATAGAATAGAATGAAGAACAGCTTTAACCATCTGAATACCGGACACTTTCACCCACTTCCTGACCAGGCCAATTCTTAAGCTTTCAGCGCTGTTGCACTTTGATTGACAATTACTCAGTCATGCAACACTGCTGGAGCCGAAATCCTTGGTTGCAAATCCTTTGCAGTCAATTACAGCCTGAAGTCTGGAACGCATAGACATCACCAGACGTTGGGTTTCATCCCTGGTGATGCTCTGCCAGGCCTCTACTGCAACTGTCTTCAGTTCCTGCTTGTTCTTGGGGCATTTTCTCTTCAGTTTTGTCTTCAGCAAGTGAAATGCATGCTCAATCGGATTCAGGTCAGGCCATTGCATAACATTCCACTTCTTTCCCTTAAAAAACAGTTTGGTTGCTTTCGCAGTATGCTTCGGGTCATTGTCCATCTGCACTGTGAAGCGCCGTCCAATGAGTTCTGAAGCATTTGGCTGAATATGAGCAGAAAATATTGCCTGAAATATTTCAGAATTCACCCGCAGTCACATCATCAATAAATACAAGAGAACCAGTTCCATTGGCAGCCATACATGCCCACGCCATGACACTACCACCACCATGCTTCACTGATGAGGTGGTATGCTTTGGATCATGAGCAGTTTCTTTCCTTCTCCATACTCTTCTCTTCCCATCACTCTGGTAAAAGTTGATCTTGGTCTCATCTGTCCATAGGATGTTGTTCCAGAACTGTGAAGGCTTTTTTAGATGTTGTTTGGCAAACTCTAATCTGGCCTTCCTGTTTTTGAGGCTCACCAATGGTTTACATCTTGTGGTGAACCCTCTGTATTCACTCTGGTGAAGTCTTCTCTTGATTGTTGACTTTGACACACATACACCTACCTCCTGGAGAGTGTTCTTGATCTGGCCAACTGTTGTGAATGGTGTTTTCTTCACCAGGGAAAGAATTCTTCGGTCATCCACCACAATTGTTTTCCGTGGTCTTCCGGGTCTTTTGGTGTTGCTGAGCTCACCAGTGCATTCTTTCTTTTTAAGGATGTTCCAAACAGTTGATTTGGCCACACCTAATGTTTTTGCTATCTCTCTGATGGGTTTGTTTTGTTTTTCAGCCTAATGATGGCTTGCTTCACTGATAGTGACAGCTCTTTGGATCTCATATTGAGAGTTGACAGCAACAGATTACAAATGCAAATTGCACACTTGAAATTAACTTTGGACCTTTTATCTGCTCCTTGTAAATGGGATAATGAGGGAATAACACACACCTGGCCATGGAACAGCTGAGCAGCCAATTGTCCCATTACGTTTGGTCCCTTAGAAAGGCCCATATACAAACTGTTGTAATTTCTACACCTTTCACCTGATTTGGATGTAAATACCCTCAAATTAAAGCTGAAAGTCTGCAGTTAAGGCACATCTTGTTTGTTTCATTTCAAATCCATTGTGGTGGTGTATAGAGCCAAAAAGATTAGAATTGTGTTGATGTCCCAATATTTATGGACCTGACTGTATGCAAAAATGATACTGAACATTTTGAAAATGTTAGTTTCTGTTATAAATTTTTGCAAATAAATAATCTTTCTTCATAAATGTATTCCAAAGCATAATCTGTAACATTTGTTTGGTGAAAATAACCCAAATCAGTGTTGAAAAAAAAAACAAAAAAACAAAAAAAAACAAATAGGCATCAGTTGACATTATGAATATTAGTCCTGGATAGAGGTCTCATATCAATAGTGCAGGTGATGGTAAAGAGAACCTGTCTGAAAATGAATGTAAAAAAGGGAAGACATCATCTTCCTCTATAAACATTTCACCCCAAGGTAAGAAAACCAGAAGCACTGAATTGTATGCAAACTGGCAGAACGCATTAAAAAAAGCCATATTTTTAATGTTGTGCATAAACCTAGATAGGATTGTAAAAAAAAATAAAAGTAATTGCGCAGATATCCCCTTAAAGCAAAACATCTTTCTGCCTGCTGTGCCTCAGCCAATAGTAATATAACCAAAGTACAGAATTACAGAAACTTAAACGAAATACTTAATTTCCAAAAATATTTCCGTCACCTCCATTCTGCATACTCTCCAGTGATGGCTGCATGGCATTTCTCAGGGCGGGCTTCCTGATGGTGACAGTGGTAGAATGCAACTATGTCATGCGTATTGGTATTGTTTTTTTAAGCGTCCAAATTCTCATTTTTTTTCAGCACTCATGTTCTCATTTTTGTGTAATTATTTTGACATTCTCATTACTATTGACTGTTTGGTCTTAATTATGACCCCGTGGGGATGATATTGTATCTATATCAGATCGATATGTAAATCTCCTTATGTTCTTTCCACCCTGATGAAGGGGGGATTTGGACCCCCAAAATGCATTGGCTACCTTTTGAATTGTATCCCTGTCTTTTAATAAAGTTATATCTGGACTTCTTAGCAGTGGGGCGGCGCTTAAATTTCAATCCTTCTTACATCGCAATACAAGCCAAGTAGACTGTGGAGATCCTCTGGGGTGCAGAAGCCGCATGCCCACAAACCAGATCATTTACATCACATGTGTCAAACACAAGGTTTGTGGGCCGATTGCGGCCCTCCAGGCCAGTTCATGTGGTCCTCGCACCTCTCCTGCAGCTACCTCGTCATCTCTGTCCCCACCTTGTTTCAGCAGAGAGGAGGACAGAACTCCTCATACAGATTCTGTGCCTCACTGTGCAGCTGCAGCACCACCCTGTCTCTGCCTCCCATGGTCTCAGCATTCAGAAAACTCCTCCTCTGGTCCTCCACCAAACCCTGAACTTTCTGCTTCCCAACTCCATCCCCAGCTTCTTCCAGGCAGCAACACAAGGTAAAGGGGGTGCACAATGATGTAATGGGGGATGACTCCTGATAATGGGAGGGGGGAGCTCTTGACATCTGTTGTAAGGGGGAGTGGGGTGCTCTGGACATCTAGTGTTTCAGATACAACTGTCCCTTTGAGGGCAACCATAATGCTGTTGAAGCCTGTGATGAAATTAAGTTAGACACCTCTGATTTACACCAACATCACCATTTTAGCAAGTTCACGACTGCCCTGTTGCAGTTTCACTGCTGGAGGGCGTCCGCGCTGCACAGGATCACATATATATGCACATGATTCCCCACTTCCGGATATTGGGCATGAATATGCGCTGCCGCCGTTGGCTCGCTCCCACTTTGATTTTACACAGCGGGAGCCGATCAGCGGGTCCCGAAGGAAACAGGAAGTGCCTGAACAAGGATCTTCATGGCAGGTTTACCGTGGATTATTTTCAGGGTCGGCAAGGTGTCCGCACACGGACACTGGTATCTGTGAGCGGACCCTGCTGGGTCCGCTGCACTGCCTTGGAATTTTTTATCTCTGAGTCACTGCAGTGAGAGTCTCAGAGACTCAGACAACCAATCCCCGATGCAATGGCTCGGAGGCAGGGCCTCCCTCGGCTCGGCCGTTCCCTTCTCCCTCTCTACTCTATCTGGCAAAGTGGAGTGGCAGTGGGGACAGACCTGCCTGCGCGACTGCACGGCCGCAGAGTGATCTCTGTTTGGGCCCTGGCTGGGGGAGGGACTGTCTCTGTAGACTGTGTGTGCAGCGCAGCTGCCCAGCGCGGGAGAACTGGAAGAGGAGGAGAAGAAGGAGGACTCAGGACAGCCGTGGTGGACAGTGGACTACAGTGGAGGAAAATAATATATTGCTTAATAATATATTCTTGCATTAGGGGACTGGGGAGAGAGGCGCCGGAGGAGAGAGCCTAAGGTAAGAGAAGTAAAGTAAGAAGTCAAGGGGGATCTATTCTATGGGGGACCTTCCCTTGCCTTGCCTGCTATAAGGAGGATCTATATGGGAGTGGGACCCTGACCTGCTCTAAAGGGATATCTATATGGGAGTGGGACCCTGGCCTGCTCTAAGGGGGATGTATATGGGAGGGGGACCCTGGCCTGCTCTAAGGGGGATCTATATGGGAGGGGGACCCTGGTCTGCTCTAAGGGGGATCTATATGGGAAGGGACCCTGGCCTGTTCTAATGGGGAACTATATGGAGGAACTCTGACTGGCCTGGCCTGCTCTAAAGGGGGATCTATATGGGGGACCCTCACCCTGACCTGGCCTGCTCTAAAGGGGGATTTATGGGGGACCTGCCTGTGCTAAAGAGGGATCTATGGGAGAACCTACCTTGGCTTGCTCTAAAGGGGGATGTATATGGGGGACCCTGGCCTAGCCTGCTCTAACGGGGGATCTATGGGGACCCTGGCCTGCTCTAAAGGGGGTCATGTTAGCTAAATATATATATTCTTCGCAGGGAGAGCCTGTAGTATATGGTGGGCCAGAGAGTAGACAGAATGTTTTTTTGCTGGTTTTAATTTGAAATGTACCTTGGTGTCCTTTACTAAGGTCTGTACTTTGGAAAATGTCTGCCACAGCCTTGGTCCGTACCTATCCCTGATTAGGATACAACGTTTATTTTACTGTTGCTTCAAACATTGTTTACAATCGGTTTACATTTGCAGTAGACCATGCAGGAAGTGTGTGAGTAAAATCTATCTATCTATCTATCTATCTATCTATCTATCTATCTATCTATCTATCTATCTATCTATCTATCTATCTATCTATCTATCTATCTATCTATCTATCTATCTATCTATCTATCTATCTATCTATCTATCTATCTATCTATCTATCTATCTATCTATCTATCTATCTATCTATCTATCTATCTATCTATCTATCTATCCAGTATGTTTATCTAACAAATGACTACTGAGATTACCTATTTTTTTCCTTTCATAGTTCAATTAACAAATGTTTAGTTTATGTAGGATATTGATCTGTGTAAGTGATGTTGTATCTTTCTCTCCTGCAGTTTCTATCATTCTATCTCTTGCTGTCTTATCTATCCAGTGGTTGGACAGAGTCACCAATGGACCCTAGTGTAGGATCCATTATTGTCTCTCTCTTCTTCCCAATTCACTAAATTAATTGTGTATGCATTAATAACTACAAAGAAGAAAACAGTTAGATGTGTCCAGATCTTTCTCCCTTTTCTTTTTCTTTCTTTCTTATCTATTTATCTATCTATCTATCTATCTATCTATCTATCTATCTATCTATCTATCTATCTATCTATCTATCTATCTATCTATCTATCTATCTATCTATCTATCTATCTATCTATCTATCTATCTATCTATCTATCTATCTATCTATCTCTTCTCTCTATTTTTTCCATGTGTGCTCTGAAATGTTTTGTTCCTCTATATTTGTATTGGCAATACCAGAGATATCTCAGCAGTGCTGGTTTATCCCCTAGATACATACTTTCAGAAAATTCCAAGATCATTACATTTACATGCCACTATTTTGTTGAGATCAAACAGACACGATGGAGCAACCAGAATATTATTTCAGATGAAGATAGGTGAGGACTGGGTGGAAAAAAATCTCTTTTATTCTTCTTCAAACTAAATTTTCATGTCAACATTTTCCTCCTTGCCCCAGTTACACCGGCAGAATATTCCATCACTAACCCCAACCCTGCCAGAAACAAGGCTCTCCCACAGGTATTCCGTGGCCAGAAGTCCCCCCAGGGGGCGACTTGTATCCCAGCGAAACATGTGCACTGCCAGCACCTTGTGGAACATTATTACGTCTTTCTGAAGTGTGGAAATGAATAACTTATAAGATCATATTTTTAGCCTCACACAAGAAAAAAAAGGTCTAAATTATTGAGAAAAAATATCACTTCAGACGGAGGGCCAATAAAGCTGAAATCCTCCACCGAGGCGTCGTACTGGGTTGACAGTCATACATAGGAGAGGATGTAATTCAATCACCTTGTATTACCATAGTGTGTTTTCTGCATGCTATAGAGGTCTTATATTGTCTGATATTTGATACATTTATATGGGTTTTAGGTGCTGTGAAACTCACTGGAACCCAAAAGCTTGCAGAGATTGTGTTCCATATTGCAAAAGCAGTTATTACACCTCAATGTGGAAGTGGGATAAATAGGAAAAAATATTGAACCTGAGACAATTCCAGATCTGATTTTTGTCTTAAAATAGAATTCCAGGCCAACACATACATCTACAGGTGAAATACATACATGTATTATTAGGTTCTGTTCAGTCTTGTGATCCAGACACCCCCTGCCAGACAGTACAAAGTTTTCATTTCCCCTACAATTTCAGAAAGAAATGATTTCAGAAAAATGTTGGTATTTTGGTAAAATGCCTATTGAGAAAGAAAACTTTGTGTATAGAGGTGCCCCTGGTACAAACGTTTTCCACACTAGAAGTTATACTTGATAAGGTTATTGAAGCTAGAAGGTAAAAAACAACTTTGTATCCACATACATACAATTTCCTCAAATAAAATACTTTAGCAAAATCTGGATACATTACATCTACTGCCCTTTCTTTATCTAAACGACTGCTCACTTCCTCATAGAATGTCAACAGGATGGTCTGACAAGAACCGACATAAATCCAGGTTGATTGTCATTGATACCATTTTCCATCACAGATTCTTCAGTAGAGTCCATTAACAATTTAACATTCCCACAAAACACTGATGATGGTGGGCTGATTGATATGTAGCTCCCAGATATATTGGATTTCCTTTTTTAGATTTGGAACCATATTTGCACTATGCCAATAATTTGGCACCACTTCTGACATTAACATTCTGACAAAATCCTTATCATCATAATCATATGATGATTGATGATGCTCATAAAATGAAGATGAGGACAATGATGTAATAGGAGGGTGTTGATGATGATGAATAAAATTATAATGATGATATGATATGATATGTGATGATAATGATGATGCTGATATGATGATTATGATGATGATGATGATAATGATGATGATATGGTAGGATGGTTTTGAAGATGACGGCTATTGATCATGATGATATTATAATCATGATGACAATGATGCTGACGATGATATGATGCTGATATGATAATGACATGATAGAATGGTGACAATGATGATGATGAAGACGATGACATGATAATAATGCTAATGATGATAGGATGGTGATGATGATGATGACAAGATGATGATGATACATTGTGATACAATGATGATATGATAGAATAGTGATGATGATAAAGATGATGATAACTATGATGATAAGATGATGATATTACAATGGTTATATCATGATTATATGATGATGATATGCTGATGATTGTCAGGAGCGTGTAAACGCTCCTGTTCTTTGACAGCTGCTTGTCTCATTTCATCATCCTGGTTTTGGCAATGATGCATCCCTGTTTGTCTATCCACCTGCATAGGGATTGATGTGGCCAGTCTCTGGGTGGAGACCAAACCTGATTTTTGCTAGCCAAGCCTGCAGTCTCATGCTTGTGATATTGCATTTGTTACATTTGCTCCTTGCTCACTGTTTGTCTGTCCTGCTGCTAGATTGTATTCCCTCACTTATGACCTTGGATCAGATATTGACTACTCTCTGAACTCTGCCTGCCTTTTGACAACGGATTTGACCCTGACTACTCTGAACCTTGCCTGCCTTGTACCTGGACTGTCATTGAACCACTCTGCCTGTCTGCTAACAACAAGTACCTGTTTGCTTTGCTCAGTTTGCTTTCCAATCACCCCTACCCCAGTACAGGATCATCCAATACTGTACAAGCACCCACTAGTCCATTTCACGGTGAGGGGGATACTTTTTTTAGATCAGGGAGCTGTGAATGCCAACACACCCACAGCCTCAACCAGGATGGGAAAAGGTACAATAAACAAAAAAAGAGAAAGTGCACAAGAAGAGGAAGGAGAGGAGGAGCATGGACACATAAAAAGAGGGAGGCGATAACACCCAGTCCGAATACCATCAAAATTTACAACCTTTCTAGTTCTGTGTTTTCTGAGGCAGAATTAGATCTATTAAGAAAGGGCCTTAACTTTGCACCTCCCAATCCCCCTAATCTATTTAACCCTCCTCTTATGTTAGAATTCCGTTACTATCCATGATGTTAGGGTCAGTTTTGACCCGTGTTTTAAATCAGCCATAAAATACCCTCTGAATAATTATTTATCATCAAATTTGTTTCTTACCTCTTGGTTACCTTGTTAGGCTTCTTTATCCTTGAAAAGATTGGTTTTAATATTTTTGGTGTGACCCCTAGACCTTTCTTTTGATAGCATACCTCTCATTTTCAAATTTAAAAAATGGTAAAATAAAGTCAGCAACTCTGAAATGTATTGGTCCTATGTTTCTTCACTTTATTCAGAGAAGCAGACAAGCAGGAAAAGAGATAGGCCCCTCCCTAACTACAGCTCACAGGGTTGAGAGGGGATCGGCTGTCAGTGTTACTAAGCAGAGAGAGTGTTTATGATTTCAGTTTTGGCACTTATTAGTGTCCTAAAATCCTATATTATAACTGGGTCAGAATTGACCCTAACACCATGAACGTCTTAATTTTCACCACAGTATTTTATAATTTAGTGAAAAGGATTATTTTACTATTACATTGTTTAAATAGAGGTTCCTGACAAAGTAAAAAAATCTTGATGCAATAAACAAATTTATGTGATACTTATAGACATTCAAAGCCTGAAAACGGCTCAGTTCTGACCCTAACACAAGAGGAGGGTTAAATTATTTGTTGATTTAAAGTATAATTCCACTTTTGTTAAGAAAAAAACATTCCCCTCTGGGTGATCTATTTACATTACACAGATTTTAACATACTTTGTTGCAGATTCCTACCTTTTGTTATTCTGAAGAAATCTATGTTTGTTCCTCTTCTCCTGTGCTGAGTGGGTCTAATGGGAGTGGTTTCATAATTATCAACCAGCTGTAGACATGCAGGGAAGTAATGAGGAAAGCTGCAGGGCCTGCATCCCTTTAGACGTGTTCCTATTGGAAGCATCTCACCGAAAATTCCATTTTTTGTTGCAGGGGATGCCAGAAATCTGACTTGTATCTTAGTGCAGACTTCTAGGAAAATTGGTGAGCCAATCACACAAGCAGGAAATTATGTTTCTGGGGTGTGGTCAGTACACATTCTGTGTACAGAACAGCTCCAAGTAGCATTGCATTTTCAGAAAATTACAACAGCTGCAGATTTAAAAGGAAAGGTAATTTTTAATAACATTCAATAATAATATGATTTGTGTCACAATTGTATACGCTATATTGTTTTTTTCTTTATTTGCTATTTTTTTTCCCCACGAAAAGGAAGTTACCCTTTAAAGAAATTCACTCGGAACCTCATAGCCTCTCCTTTACCTAAAGAAGATTTCCATTCTTGAACATCCTGGAGGATCTGTATACAGAAGGTCATGTTACTGATGATGAGGATATAGATCCTCTAGTGTTGAATAATTTCCTCTTAGGTTCCCCTACTGATGGGATGATACATTCCACATTCAAACCCTCCTCTACTTTCTACCTGAATTGGGTTAAAAACAATCATATCCCTACCTTCTATGAGGTAGTGTTTGGGGAATTTAAAGACCTGTGTACCAAGCAGAGTCTTGCAAGAGGTTCCAACAAGTCTAGACCACTACATGGACCATTAGAAACCATCAAACATAATAATAATATCGTTATTAGACAAGCTGACAAAGGTAGGGGCCTAGTTATCCATTACAGGGATACTTATAAGGCAGATGCCTTTAGACTTCTAGGCGACAGCGGGACATATGAAACACTTCCAGGGGATCCAATGGCGCAAAACCAAAAATAATTGAAGACCTTGCTAGATTTGGCTTTGGGAAATGGGGTACTTAATAAAGATGAATACTACTTCCTGTATAAAAAATATCCAGCTATGCCCTATTTCTATCATATCCCTAAGATCCATAAGGATGATGAAAACTCCACTGGGAGACCCATTATAGCAGGCATCGAGAGCCTTGCCAGCAACCTTGGCTGCTACATTGACTATCATTTACAGGATCTAGTTCAGAAACTTCTTTCTTATATCAAGGATTCCGGCCATATGTTGAATATATTATCTAACTATACATGGCAGGAAGGGTACCGATGGCTCTCATTAGATGTGACTCCGTTGTCACTTCTATTAAACATGAGTTTGGCCTATTAGCTATACAACATGTTATATGTAAAGAGCAACAATTCCACTACAAACAAGCCCAGTCCCTATATGATAGTATTCAATATGCCCTAACTCACAATTACTTCTCATTTATGGGAAAGCATTATAGACAGATGCAGGGCACTGCCATGGGGGCCAGTTTTGCACCTAACTATACAAATTTTTTCATGGGCTATCGGGAACATCAATATATCTGGTCCCATGACCCGTTCAGTACAAACCTGGTCTTATATGCCAGGTATATCGATGATGTTTTGTTTTGATCATATGGAATGGTAGTAATACTCAACTTGAGGGCTTTTTGGACCACTGTCAGAACAACCCATATGGCATTCGCTTTACTCATGTTTTAGATAGTAATTCTTTGAGATTTCTAGATCTAGAGCTGAGGTCGGAGTTAGACGGGTCCATTCTTTCTAAGACACATTTTAAGCCCAGCACAGGTAATTCATGCCTGCATGCCAACAGTAATCACCACCCACGTTGGATTAAAAATGTACCTTTTGGGCAGTTCTGTAGACTTAAGTGAACTTGCACTCTCAAATGTGACTACATAGAAAAAGGTATTATCCTCAAAAGGAAATTCAAGAATAAGGGCTACCTGAATACCCACATAGAAGAGGCGTATAACAAATACCTACTCCTATATGAGAGCTTGAATACCCACAATACCATTCACATTAACAAAGATTGAGAGTGTGGTCAGGTCCCTAGGAAGTATGAAACACAACAGGTCCATTTTTTTATCTGATTTAACAACAAGGTCTGGCAAATGCAGTTTATTTTCCATAAACACTGGCAGTCAGATTCCAGATAAGCCCAGTTTCATCTATAGAAAGCCCTGAGATCTGAGAAGTATAGTCGCTCCCAGTAGAATACAGAAAACTAAAAAATCCCCTAACAGCCAATTGTACCAATGGTCTTCATTTTTTGACCAGAAGGTCAGCTACAAGTGTGGAGTTAGCAACTGCGGCACTTGCAGCTTTATGTGGCATGCAAAGTGGGACGTTCTGGCAACAGATGGCAAAATACTCAATAAAATCATTAACTGTGGGACCTCATTTGTAATATATGGAATTTTATGCCCCTGTGGTGTATTGTACGTTGGCCGGACATCACGCCCTCTCAGGGTTTGCATTGGTGAACATAAATGCAGTATTAATAATGGGAGAGACAAATGTTCTGTCCCCTGTCATTTCAAAGAAAAACATAAAGAGGATCCCACAGGAATGAGAATTTTTGGTATTGAAGCTATTACTGACGAACTAGACAGGGAGAGGAGATATCAGAAACTGTGTAAAAGAGAAAGTTTCTGGATCTTCACCCTTGGCAGTCTGACGCCCAAAGGATTAAACAAGGATTTAGAAGTACACTATCTAGTAAATTCGTTTTTGGGTTTCCAGGTAATCTTTTAAGCCCAGGACTAAACCAAAATATAATAAAATACTATATCAGTGATAGAATTCAAGTTTCATTGCCTTTTATACATCAGGGCGGCCAGTATTTACATAGTTACATAGTGGTTGAGGTTGAATAAAGACAAATAGTCCATCCAGTTCAACCTGTGTAGGTGTGTGTGGCCGTAATCATCTCTCATACCCCTGAATGTTCTAATCCTTGAGATGTACGTCCAAAAGTCTTTTGAAAGCAACCATACTTCCTGCAGAAACCACCTCTTGTGGTAGAGAATTCCACAATCCTGTAGCCCTAACAGTAAAGAACCCCCTGCGTTGCCTGAGGTTAAAACGCTTCTCCTCTAATCACATTGTATGCCCTCGAGTCCTCATGCAATCCTTTCGACTTAATAGCTTTTTTCTATGCTGAGATCACCATTGAGGTATTTATAAATTGCTATCATGTCCCCTCTCAGGTGTCTCTTCTCCAGGGAGAATAAATCAAGAGATTGCAGATGCTCTTCATAATTAAGGTCCTCCAATCCCCTAATTAGTTTAGTTGCCCTTCTCTGGACTCTCTCCAGCTCCAACACATCCCTCTTGAGGACTGGTGAAAAGAACTGGACAGAATACTCCAGATGCGGTCGGACCAGAGTTTTATAAAGTGGTAGGATTATAGTTTTATCTCTGGAATACATCCCTTTCTTTATGCATGCTAATATTCTGCCGGCTTTGGCAGCTGTCGCTTGACATTGCATGCTATTGCTTAGTCTATCCTCTGCCAAGACTCCCAGATCTTTCTCCATTTTTGATTCCCCCAAAGTCTCCCCCCCTAAAGTGTATTGTGCTTTTATGTTTTTAGTCCCCATGTGCAAAACCTTACACTTCTCCACATTAAACCTCATTTGCCATGTCGTTGCCCACTCTGTTATTTTGTCCAGGTCATTCTGTAGGATATCTGCTTCATGCTGTGCAGTTATTGCCCTGCCCAATTTTGTGTCATCTGCAAAAACTGATATAGAACTACTGATCCCGTCCTCAATGCTGTTTATGAATAAATTGAACAGGGTTGGTCCCAGGACTGAGCCTTGGGGGACCCCACTTACCACCTCAGACCTCATTCCTCTTAACAATAGGGCCAACAGGACTCATAGTAGGACATGCAACCCTCTATATATTGTATTTTTACACTCATACATACGTTTTTATGAGTTTTTAGGACTTTTTATGTTTTATATTTTGGATATACTTCCCTGTATAGTTTTAACATTTATGCTTTGACACCTCTAAATAGGTAGTTGGTCTTTCCCAGCAAGCATTAAGCATTGAATGAGATATATGCTGTATATAATAATGGTATTATTATTATTAATATTATTATACTGATTACTAAATACACTTCTTGTACTTCCAATGTTTCTTCCTGTCGCAGTACAACAAGTATCTAGTGAATTTTAGGCAATGGCATATTTCTCTTCATCTATTTTGCTATGCGTTTGTTTGACCCCTATTACAGATGCCCAGGCTAGATGTGTTGCAGCACAATGGCTGATCTGTTCATAGTGACACCAAAAACTACTTCCGGAAGCCTTCAGGGTCTGCGGGGGGGCCGGAGGTGACGTTTGCGGTTCACCGGGACCAGTGTTTCCAGCTTCGTGCTTCTTTGTAGAGCGGGAATGATGTGACTGGGCGTCACCGGTAGGGATGATCGAACGGTTCGGGTCGACCATCGGTTCGACCCGAACATCGGGTGTTCGAAATTCGGCCGAATTCCGAACTTTTTGCGGTAAAAGTTCGGAATCCGGCCACCAGAACCGCCCAAAATGCAATGGGAGAGGAACTGGGCTTTAAAAGCCCATGATTGACACAGAAACATCAGTAAAATGTGATTGGAGTGACTACGGGGTCCAGAGGCCAATCAGGAGTGAATACGCCCCCCATACGCCCCCCATACGCCCCCCCAGTATATAACATAGCCCCGCCAAAACTCTAGCACTGTAATACAGAGGCTGTGGAAGAGAGTGGAAGCATTTGTGTTTCTCCTGCTACTTGTAAAGCTCCAGTGTCATTTTGCAATTATTAGTGTGAGGAAAGGGATATGCAGTGTAGTTAGGGTACTATATACCACTATAGTTAGATTCAAAAATCTAGTTTTTGTAGGGATAGCTTTAGGTGTCAGGGTGACCGTAGTGTAGTTTAGGGTGACCTGACTCTGCCATGTCAGGGTGACCGTAGTGTAGTTTAGGTGACCTGACTCTGCCATGTCAGGGTGACCGTAGTGTAGTTTAGGTTTAACTGACTCTGCCATGTCAGGGTGACCGTAGTGTAGTTTAGGGTGAACTGACTCTGCCATGTCAGGGTGGCCGTAGTGTATTTTAGGGTGAACTGACTGTATCATGTCAGGGTGACTGAACTCTGCCATGTCAGGGTGACCGTAGTGTAGTTTAGGGTGAACTGATTCTGCCATGTCAGGGTGACCATAGTGTAGTTTAGGGTGAACTGACTCTGCCATGTCAGGGTGACCGAACTCTGCCATGTCAGGGTGACCCCACTATGCAGATTCTGGGTTAGGGGTATACATATATATATATATATATATATATATATATATATATATCAAAAACGACAATTTTAAGAACTTTTTTTTGCCTGATTCATAGTCCCTGGGGCATGACCCAGAACCCTAGGCACTTTTTAGGGGCATTTATTGGGTTTTAGGGCTTCAAAATTGTGTTTTTTGACTACAGAAGTTCGGGTCCCATTGGTTTCAATGGGGTTCTGGAATCCAAACCGAACTTTCGGGAAATTCGGGTGTTCTGGCCGAAACAAACTTTTCAAAAGTTCGATCATCCCTAGTCACCAGAAGTGACATTCACCCAACGTAAGGCCAGGGCCTGGAACGAATGATGGTGTAAGTATGACAGGTCATACTTACACCATCATTTGCAGTATTATGATTGTTGCTTGAGCTCTTGCACTTTGCATTTACAGCATGCACCCCAGTCTATTGGACACCTTAGATGATGAATCTATGGTAATTACTTGATGATGATTAACATTCCATCACACCTGCTTTTATTGAAATGTGTAGGTATGTAGCCAAAATACTTACCTTATTTTAAATATATATATATACATTTTTGTTCACCTACTCATATGACTTGATCTCATCAGCCCACCGATTGTGGGAGGGGCTTGCAATAGAGGTCACATGATTTTTTGATTATGAAAAGACCAGCTACCTGCATTCCAAATCCAGCTCTGAAGAATAGGGGACACCCCTTGAAACGCGTCAGCTTTATTTGGATGTTTCCATTCCACAACTGTAACTAACCAGCAGACCATGCTAAGTGGAGCATCTGGTGGACCTTTATATATATATATTTCTCTTGACATTTCATCCCGTTTGTGAGTATGACGTGTCACAAAGGTAATGTGCTAGGCTGGTGTGCCCTGTTTTTTTTCTTTTTAGAGTTTTGCTCAGTTTGCTGGTAGCCAGTCACTATAACATTGTGTATAAGTCCTGGGGGCAACCGTGTACCAGTAGGCCTGTTTGCCTTATGGGAAAGGGGGCTGCTATAGGTGAAGAACACAGAAGTTAGCTATAGTGTCTGACCAATTGCGTTAGGGGTAAGCCTGACATTGATGTTGTACTGTTTACTGCAGAGTCAGATGTTGTAATCCTTCTGACAAGATCCTGGGGAATAAGAATCTTTAATCTTGTGATAAGATGCTCCAACACAGTGCAGGACTGTATTCTTGCAATATAGGATACTCAACTTTCCCTAGAATCTCACTTTTCGTTATGTAACGCTAGCTAAAGCACCATGGGCAGAAGCTGGGGTGATGTAAGTATATTTACAGTACTATTTTCCAACAGTCTCTTTTTCTGTCTTTATTAGGCTATTTATTATGGGGGAGGTAATACTGATATAATAACCGGGCCTTGCCTTTATTTTAAGGGTCACCTTAAAGCCACCATTGATCTTGATATACACTGGGCATGTTCATCCCACACACTTGTCACCACGCACCTTTTCCGCATTTGAAATGGAGATTGTAATCTTAGAATCATCATTTGCACTCATTTTTATTTGCCTTCTTCACATTCCGTAGATTCATATAAATATCACCATGGACTGGTAAGTCAATGCCAGGTAAAAGTAGGACCTGCCAATCCACTTGACTTTATTTGCTTTTTTGTAAATATGTCCAAAAATATCTTTAAAAGAAGAGTTCAGTTCCTCAGCAACAAACACAATGATGTTTCAAGAAGGCTACTTTGTATTCTGTTCAGGCGCCCAACTCCTGCCTTCACTGTGATTACCAGTGGGAGTTACACGCTATAACTGTTAGGGGTCCTCAAATCCCAGGACACCCATGAAAAAAATCCTGCTGCCATGAAAAGTCCGTGTTCCCGAGCTCATTAGCATCAATCTGAAGCATCCTGGCCGAACGATGAGGGAGAAAATCTCGTCAACATCTGCTGAATCAAATCTAACAGCATCAGAGAGACATTTAGATGGTTGGTGTAGGAAAAGCTTCAGATTCATGTCATGATCTCAATATGGCACGTCCATAAAATACGTTATGAAGCAAAGATAAATAAATAGGTGTGCTTTGTATTTTGCAGATTTCATCTGACATCACTTAAAGCTGAACTCTGGTAAGCCCTACAAAACAACTTTTGGGCTGCCCCCATAAAGTCTATGTAGCACTACCCCTGTAGGAGCCACTGGTATTTTCCCAGATCTTCCCTTGTTTCAGCCCCGCAGCCAGGCACGCAGTATTTCCTACAGCCAGGTGCACAACTTCCACTCATTACTCTAATGATCGGTCTAGGGGTTGTAGTGTTTTTTTGTTGTTTTAGTTTAGTTTAGGAACTTGGATAGGAGAAGGGGGTATAGTAAGATACTTCAGTTGAACTATTTACAATTGAGGGCAGCTTTCTCGGTAGAACTGTGTAGCAGATTGTACAGCATGGAGAAAAGCCTCTTGCTAGTAGAAGGACTGAGGAGAACCTTGCTCTTCAAGACACCAGCTGGTGTCCCTTTTAGCCTACACCCAGCATCTGACTTCTACTGTAGCACCTAGAGAGGGATTCAGATTCACCAGTCCCTAGGATCCCTTTTAGGGGCCTGTACTAACAAGGCCCTGGTCACAGGTCACCTTCCTCTGTGATACCAGAGAGGATCCATGGACATCATCCCTCAGTCGGCTCTCAGGAGAACTCTGGGTTTCAACATTCACTGTTCAGGCCCTCAGGTCACCCACCTGAGGCCACATGGCTGCCTGTGCTGGGGAGAGGTGACAGGCCCCCTCCCCAACTGGACCTCTCCTCTCTGGAGGAATACCCAGATCCCATGTGCTCACCAAATATAAATACACATACCCAGCATGTTCAGGGGCACAACTCCCTATAATTGGCTGGGAGGGCATTCATTTTCATGCTGCTGCTCTGCATGTGTCACTTCTTTTCACCCAGAACATTCCAAAGTTGCCTGGATACAGAGGAGCCAATCACAGCAGCAGCAGCAGCAGCACTGTGAGTCACGCAGGATACATACAGTAAATAATTGTAACTTTCCTATTAAGCAGGAGACCACACTATATGTAAACTATCTACATTCTAGCACCTATCTTGGAGGATGGTATATCTGAATGCAGAGAATCCAATCAGAATAAACCGTGGACCGGTGTAACTTCACCTTTAGCAGCCATGCTTTCCTTAAGGCTTGTAGACCTAGGATTTCCCCCAGGATTTAATACATGAAACCGTACATTCTGGCTTTAGAGTGCAGCTAGTGGACCCAAAGTAAAAGAAAGTACCAAACAGCAGTTGGAGAAACAGGATGAAGCCACTGGAGAAACTATGTTGGTTGGGCAGTGGGTATAATCTGCAAACGTAGAAAGGTCAGGGCAGGCAGCAGTCAGTGGAGGTATCCAGTAACGTAGCAAAGGTCAGATGGGCAGCAGACAGTAGAGGTATCTGGCAACATAGCAAAGTCTACTGTCTGCGTCCTGCCCTGACTTTAACTATGTTTAATGGATACTTCCACTGTCTGCTGCCTGCCTAGACTTTTGATAAATTTAATGGATATTTCTCCTGTCTGCTGCCCTTCTTGACCTTTGCTATGATACCAGATACCTCTATTGTCTGCTGTCTATACTGACCTTTGCTATGTTTAAAGGATACTTCTATTATTTTCTGACTATACTGGCTTTTGCTATGTTTAATGTTTACTTATCCTGTCTGTCCTTTCTTCATAAGTTTAGGCCAATATGTATTCTGCTGCATGTTTTTGGTTAAAAAAATCCCAATAAGCGTATAATGATTGGCTTGCGCAAAGTATATAATGTCAGCAAACTATGAGATATATTTATTTATTTTTATTTTTTTTACTAGTAATGGCAGCGATCAGCGACTTATAGTGGGACTGCAATAATGTGGCGAACATTCTGACACTAATTGACACTTTTAACAATTCTTGGGGACCAGTGACACAAATACATTGACCAGCACTAAAAAAATATGCACTGGCACTGTATTAATGACACTGGCTGGGAAGGGGTTAACATCAGGGGTGATCAAAGAGTTAACTGTGTACTGTGTGCCTAGCACTGTGTACCTAGCAAGTGTTTTACTACACTATGGGAAGTGCTTTTACTAGGGGAGGAGATGGAATGTATTCCCTGCTTTGCAGGAACACAAATGCAATCCCTTACCTCCTGTCAGAACAGCGATCTGCCTTGTTTACACAGGCAGATTGCCGTTCTGTCTCTCTGCCTAACGATCGACGGGTCCCGGAGGACATTGGGTACTGTGCACTCGCCGATCAGCTTCCACTGTGTGCAATCACAGCGGAAGCGAGGCACCGGCGGCACACTTGTGCACCACCTACCCAAGAGAGTCAGATCAAGTATATACAGTATACATGATCTGGTGTACAGGTGCTGCCCTGTAGCACTAAAACTGCTATAGGGCGGACCTTAAGTGGTTAAATAAAGTACCTCCTACATCAGGAACCAATCCATGAACTGAGAGGTTTGTGGCCAGAGTCATTACCCTGCAGCTGGCAAGGAAGATGGGAGGAGATGGGAGGTTGCCTAACACCCATACTTGTATAGTAATGGTCTACTGCTTGTTCAATCTAGTGGGGTGTAAAGCAGAGGAATACCTACCGTGTTTCCCCGAAAATAAGATCGGGTCTTATAATAATTTTTGCTACAAAAAACACACAAGGGCTTATTTTTAGGGCATGTCTTGTCTATGTCCCCTGTCTTCTCTCCCCCTCTCCCCATCAGCTCAGGAGTCATCATTATGACATCTTTAATCCCAAAAATAAACCTTAGTTAAAGTCATTGTAAAAATATGTTTTCCATTTGGTAAAAAGATTATATAATGTGCAGTGAGTCTCCTTTTGTACAGTAACTTTATAAAAAGATTATGTAACGTGGTGTGTTTTCTTTTGTAACTTTCTTGTTGAAAATACCTCATATTCAGCGCCGCTGGGCACTCACGTGATCCACTGGAGCTCTTCTGCCCTGCTCCGAATAGTGCTGAGGGAAGGGTAGAGATCCCGGCTGACGTGAGCTCCGCCTCAAGCACTGCCGAGGGAGGGGCCACTGACATCAGCTGGGAGGAGAGGAGAAGATCTCCAGCGGGTCACGTGAGCACCCAGCGGCACTGTAAAAAGGTATTTTCGACAATAAAGTTAGAAAAGGAGACACACTGGACATTATATAATCTTTTTACAAAACGGATTACATATTTTTGCAAGGACCTTACTATGTGTCAGGTTAGAAGAAATAAGCCCAGGCACATAGTTATGTGCAGACGGAGAATGTCTGTTAGCCAACGGAGAAAGCCTATTAGCCAAACCCATGGACAGAGAATTCATGCACGCGTGTGCACACCAGCGTTCGCACCCACCACTAAGTGGCTCAAAGTGAGCTTTATAAACACTTCTGCTGCACTAGGACCTTGCCTTATGGTCTACAGCGTTCTGCTACCTTCTACCTGTCCCTGGTTTTTAAACTCTGTTTCCGTCCTGATCTGTCTGACTCCGTTGCCTGAACCGACCCCTGGCTTGCTCTTCAACCAAGTCTCTGCTTGATCCCTACATCTGCCTGTTTGTCATTGCCAACTCCTGCCTGAACCTGACTACTCTGCTGCCTACTGCTCTGTTCCTGACGTACCTGCTAGTTACTGACCCGGCTTGCTTGACCCTGCTGTGTGATTGGTCATCCTTATATCTGCTATCTGCTTCCTGCCAGCCTGCTGCCTGACCTGCCAGCCTGCTAAGCATCTGCTGCCTGTGACCAGCCAGTCTGCCAAGTACCTGCTGTCTGTCACCCGCCAGCCTGCCAAGTACCTGCTGCCCTGCGTCACTATCCAGCCTGCAACCAAGTATGCACAGACCTCACACCTGCAGCCATCACCATCTGAATTTCTAGGCACTCGTGCCACTCCATGCTTCCGTGCCTCCTGTTTACATTATCAGGGGTACCAGGCCGGAGGTGTAAGAGATCGCCTTCCTCTCCACGTCAGGCTCAATCTCCAGGTACGTGACACTAGGGCTTATTACTGTGGTAAGGCTTATATTGCAGCCCTCCCTGAAAATCACACTAGGTCTTATTTTCTTGGTAGGGCTTATTTTTGGGGAAACACGGCATTTCCTCCTTACCAATATAGCTGGTGCTCTTCAGCTCAACATCTAGCACTTTTCACTTCAGCCCTGCAATATGAGTGGACATAGGATGTCTTTGCATACAATGTCTATTTCCTTTCCTTATCCTTTGGTCATATTACTTCTACATGCAAAAAATGAAAAGCAGAAAAGAAAACACTTTGCATATCGCCTGCAGGCTGCACTCTTCTGGCGGAAAATCCAATGTATTTAATAGAAAAACCCATTTCCTATCAATCCTTTATTTCCAGCGCTTTAAAAGACAAATAAAGAAGCGGATCAACAGGTGGCAGAAGTGAAAAGGCTCATTTTTGTGATTGAGAAAGCGCCAGCGAGCGATTAATTAATATTACAGGTTTCATCTGTTCCACGATTCAGCGCGGAGTGTAATACCTGAAAGAACAACATGCCTCATTTTCCAGTGAGGATGAGTGATTCGTCATGCAGAACTGTCCATTAGTGGCACACCATTACTAAAAACAGTCAAGGTTATAAATCATCATTTGGATTAAATGAAGAAGTAGCAGCTCCCTCTCCGTGTGGCTGCAGAGGGCCTAATCATGATAAATGGGAAATCCAGTACAGGTGAATTTTAATGGGCATCCAAACGCACTCTGACTAATTAGATGACGGGATTAAGAACTTTCCTTGCGACACCCCAGCATAAAGTTACACTTATACTAACCTTCAGCGTTGCAAACTAGGCAACACTGTACCTTTAAGATGTAAACCGTTACATATTAACAAGGGATGAGGGAATTCGTTTTTTTTAGTGGCAAGGTTCAAGTCAGATCAAGCCCGGTCCGGGTGGTCGTTCCTTCAGAGCGCATGCACTGATGACGTCACCGGCGCTGACGTCACCGGCGGCATATACAGTAAATATCTCCCAAATGGTGCATGTTTAGGAGATATTTACAGTACCTATAGGTAAGCCTTATTATAGCTCTATTATGACTCTTATTATAGCCATTATGTAGTTTGGGAAAAATCAAACCCTTTTTCAAAAGAGAGGAAAAAAACTGCAAAATAGGGGGCATTTAACACCGGGGGTGGGAGACGAGAAACGGTACATAATATATCACTATAGCCATAAGCAGGGCCGGGACAAGGGGTGGGCAGGAGGGGAGGTTGCCCTGGGCACTGTGGTATCATGTGAGATGGGGGGGCTCAGGGGGGAGGGGATTTGTGTTGGGAGGAGGAATTTGGGGGGCAGCAGGGGGAAAAGAATTGCTATTGGAGGGGACATTTTGGGTGTGTGTGCTAGGAGTGGTGATTCAGGGGCACTTGTGTTGCGGGGGGGGGGGTAGAGGGGGGAAACGGATTTGTATTAGGGGAATTTTTTCTTTTTTTTTGGGAGGGGGCATGTTCTAGTAGGGATGATTGATTGTGGGGTGTTTGTGTTAGGAGGGGGAGATGGGGGGGGTGTTTGTGCTGGGGGGATTTTGAGGATGGAGGGGGAAAAGATTTGGTCTGGAAGGGGGGATTTCAGTAAGGGGTGGTTTAAATAGGGGGTAATCATACAGATTAGGGACCAATTTTTTTTTTTTTGGGGGGGGGGTTTGCTGACATATAATGCTTATACATCTTGGGGGGGGGGGGTGCAGTTTGGCATGTTCGCCCGGGGCACTGGGTGACCTTGTCCCTGCACTGGCCATAAGATAGACAAAATTCATGAGGTACCAGTGTCCGACAGCATGAGTAAGTAGGAAGGTGAAACCGAGGCTTCAAACTTACTGGAGGAGGTTGTGAGGTGGGTCTAACCCACTATTTAGTGGAGACGGCCTAGAAGAAGGGGTGTCCAAGGCTGGTAGAATTTTAGAAATGTGAAAGTCCCATGAACTTCCTTAATATAGAGGTCAAAAGTGACCACATCCCACCATAGAGTGACTTTCTTTTCCAATGGTCCAACTCCAGTGGTTTAGAGTAGAGCTTCATTGTCTTTATTTTTGTTAAAGATCCTTCCTTAATGCAAAAGTTCCTTCAAGCTTCTCATTCTTTTTACAGATTTCCCTTCCTAGTTTTTATGGGGATTATTATCTCAGCGATAATCAGGGCTTTTTTTTCAGCTGGAACTTGGTGGACTTCACCTTTGGCTCAGGCCCTCGCTCCCTGCTCACCATTATCACTTGTAAACACAGAAGTCAGACTTCTGTGTTTACAAGTGACAGCTTGTTTCCCAACAGCTCCTACAGATCTGATCTCCTCAGTGGCTCCCACTCAGTGCAGGATAGGTAAAAGGAAAAAGCAGGTGCCGGGGTGCAGTGCGGATGCCAACACCCTTACTGGTTGATTTCCCTATAAGTGAGAGAGGTGGAGCCAACTACAGTGTATGGGGAAATACTAGAGCGGGTTGGGTGCTTCAGGAGAACCCAGCAACAAAAGTAAAACGTAAAAGATTGTGGAGCTTTTAAGGAGTGGGGAGAGAGGATAGGAGGGGGGGGGGTGCATGCAGAGATCAGAGCTGAAGAGCGCTGAAAGTGAGATGTGGAGGGTAAGAGGTAAGTAGCTATAGAAGAAGGCTGAACTCTGCACTCTGTATGCAGCGCACCTTTGAACTCTGCACTATGTATGTAACGCACCCCTGAACTCTGCACTATGTAAGTAACGCACCCCTGAACTCTGCACTATGTACGTAACGCACCCCTGAACTCTGCACTATGTACGTTACGCACCCCTGAACTCTGCACGATGTACGTAACCCCCAAAACTCTGCACTCTGTATGCAGCGCACCTTTGAATTTTGCACTATGTAAGTAACACACCCCTGAACTCTGCACTATGTACATAACGCACCCCTGAACTCTGCACTATGTACGTAACACACCCCTGAACTCTGCACTATGTACGTAACACACCCCTGAACTCTGCACTATGTACATAACGCACCCCTGAACTCTGCACTATGTACGTAACACACCCCTGAACTCTGCACTATGTACATAACGCACCCCTGAACTCTGCACTATGTACGTAACACACCCCTGAACTCTGCACTATGTACGTAACACACCCCTGAACTCTGCACTATGTACATAACGCACCCCTGAACTCTGCACTATGTACGTAACACACCCCTGAACTCTGCACTATGTACATAACGCACCCCTGAACTCTGCACTATGTACGTAACACACCCCTGAACTCTGCACTATGTACGTAACACACCCCTGAACTCTGCACTATGTACATAACGCACCCCTGAACTCTGCACTATGTACGTAACACACCCCTGAACTCTGCACTATGTACATAACGCACCCCTGAACTCTGCACTATGTACGTAACACACCCCTGAACTCTGCACTATGTACGTAACACACCCCTGAACTCTGCACTATGTACATAACGCACCCCTGAACTCTGCACTATGTACGTAACACACCCCTGAACTCTGCACTATGTACGTAACACACCCCTGAACTCTGCACTATGTACATAACGCACCCCTGAACTCTGCACTATGTACGTAACACACCCCTGAACTCTGCACTATGTACATAATGCACCCCTGAACTCTGCACTATGTACGTAACACACCCCTGAACTCTGAACTATGTACATAACGCACCCCTGAACTCTGCACTATGTACATAACACACCCCTGAACTCTGCACTATGTACGTAACCCCCAAAACTCTGCTCTCTGTTGTACGTGATGCACTCCTGGTATTTGATGCTCTTTTAAGGCCGTCCTACTGTTAGTGAGATTTGGCCACACCCACTATTTGATGCGGTTTGGAGGGTAGGTGTGTGGGGGGTCTTTGAGTTCCAGCTCCTATTTATTTCAGAAATAAAACCCTGGCGATAATTAACATTTACATGCTCTTCAGCGCAGAAGTGTCCAAAAATACCTTGAGGAGCATTGGGCGTGACTGTGCTGTGACAGATATATTCTTCACATACTCCTTCCAGTTGCGTAATCCCCTTAGGGGCGTCCTGCAACCCCACACATGTGAGTAGCAGCTTTCAAATCATCCATTTTTTTATTGTTTAACACATTGTTTCAGGTTGCTGCAAAATTACTGCACTCTCTCCCGTAGTCTTTTGTTTCTTTTTATTTCACTTTCTCCATCTTTGAAGCACCATTACTTCCTTTCCTCCTAGACTGTTCTGAAAGGGTTAAAAAAATACCAGTAGTTTACTTTGCTTGTCAATGGAATATTTTTGAAAATAGGGAATACCAATCAAGCTGCATGATGTTTAGCATTCCGCTGTGTCCTGCTTGGTCGCTGTTTTTGACTGTGCTGATAGATGCGTACTTGGCAGCTGGTCTTCAGGAAGTCTTCAGAGAGGTGCGAAGAATCCGCTGTTATTGTTTAGTAAAGTAAACTTGCAGAGTCTGCACATGCAATTCAGGCACGCTCTATTGATCCAGGAGTGTCAGGCTGTGTCTCAAATGCTAGAACTTTATCCAATTTTTTTTTTAATTCAAATCATTTATAATGCATGACTTGGAGAACCTTACAAGAATATAATGCCAGCAGAGAAAGGAATTTTATATAGAATGCCAATACCCCAGGATATGTTTGGACCCACCACACTATTGATATTTCTTTTTTATAAAATAAAAAAACAGCACATAGACCCCTCCAAAGGTCCCCCACAATTTAAAGTTTGATAGGGTTTTTAGGGGGAACCCAGTCCAAAAAAAATAAATAAATAAGTGTGTGGTCCCCTAAAAATCCTTATGCAGCCTGGCAGTCCAGGAAAGGGGGGGTGAACCTGTGCCCCACTTACTTCCTGAACTATACCAGGCAACATGCCCTCAACATGGTCCTCAAAATGGAGGGGGGGGGAGCTATTTTCATGAGGACAAAGAATTGTGTCACAGTCACAGTGTTTGTGAGGTCTACCAAAATCTAGAAGCCCCATTTAAAAATGAGGGGGGCCAAAGATACCTAGAGGGGCCCTAAGCATGCACCCTGGAAGGCCAAGAAAGAGTGGGAAGTGCCTGTGCCCCACTTACCTCCTGAAACATACCAGGCCACATGACCTCAACATGGCTCTCAACATGGAGGGTGCTATGTTGATCAGGACAAAGGATTCACCGAATTCCTGGGCCAGTGGTTGTGGAGGTCTATCAGAATCGGGAAGCCCCTTTAAAAATAAGGAGACCCCAAGATACCTAAACGTTTGACAAGTCCTAAGGAGTTTCTTTTGGTCTATTTGTGGTATGTGTTGGGAGGGTGGCAGGACCATATATTTGATTAGCATAGGAATGATATGTAATGTGCTGAGAATGCTGGCTTGCATGGGGGATTTTCTGGCAAATGGTCACTGAAGGGGAACTAACTCTTCAGTTGTCTTCTTGCCAGTTTGGTGATCTCACAGGTCCTTCATCTTTTGCTGAAGATATAAAGAGAAAAGAGGCGCCTCTAAGTGTAGACTTTAGTACATTTATTGAGATGTAATAAAACACTCACATTGGTTCAAGATTACAAATGGTAGGTGGGCACTATCCTGGGTGGTCCAGGGTGAGAGTGTCCGTCATCCTGTGGACGCCGCCATTGGAAACAGTGTCCCCTCTTCCCCGCTATGCCAGCAATAGCGGTGGATGGAACAGGAGTGGGAACGAGGCTTGGAACTCAAACCAGAAGAAACCGAGGCTTGGAGAGCGGGAAACTCCAGCGTTGTGAATAGATGACATCACAAAGCTGTGACGTGTTTCTGAGCGCGCTTGCTGCCGATGGATAGGTGGCCGCGTTCCTTCATAGCGATTGCGAAACGCGTCGCAGCATTGAGACGTCATCTATTCACGATGCCGGAGGACGGTGGTCACAGGTGGTCAGCCTTGTGGACCAAGAAGTGTGGTGCTGAGCCAGGAGGTCCAGTGGATGCTGACAAGTGGAGTTGGAGGCAGAGCGACCCAGGAAAAAACAGTGTCCATGAGTACCGGGAAGCTTGGCAGGGGTCTGCCCAGGAAGGGGACCACTCCAGTAGGGTGTCAGTGGACAGAAGGTCAGCGCACACAGTCAGTGAGAAAGGGGGTGCCAAGTTAGACCCTGAAGAGGAACCTAAACAAGAGTACATATTCTTTATCTTCACTTCAGTGGCAAGGTGAAGCAGCGGCCTTGCCGCATTCTATAGTCAGTTGTCCTCAGGAATTGTGCATAGTTCAAGTTGGAGTATCCCACTCATCCCTTCTCCCATCCAAGTTCCAAATAAAAACACAAAAACCAAATCCCCTGGACTGTTCATTGTCTGAGCCGAGAACCTTTAATGCCATGTATCTGCTGTCAGTTGCTAATGGTAACCCAGGGGAACCCAAGAAGTGTAATTTTCAGCAGCTCCCTAGGGGGCAGTGCTACACATGTTAAAAAATTGGTTATTGCATATACAAAAAAATACATGACAATGTTCACACGACACAATGTATACATATTACGATGGACTGCGAATACTGCAACAAGGTGTATTTGGTGTATTCGCAGTCCCTCGTAATATCTAACAAACAAAGAGCTGGTGGGGGGGGGGGGCACACCCTGAACATGCATTTCTAGAGCTGGTGCAGCTTTGAACCAAGCAACATGCATATTTATAGAGAATAGCGCACACATGCAAAAGAAATGACTATCAAATATAAAGGCAATCAATAAATAAAAATGGGGATTTAGTCCCACCATATGGCCATGTCGTGCTCAAGCCCACCACTACATCAAAGTACCCCATTGTCAGTGGGTCCTACACTATCCATAAAAAGAAGGGTGAATCCAGCCTCTCTAAACCATTGGAGATACTTACTCCTTACTGGGAGAGATGTGCGACTGCACTATAAGGGACTCCTCCTATATCTACTTGCTAGTGGGCACTGATAGAGTACAGGTGTGGGAGGGTGGGGTGCTCGTAATATCTATACATTGTGTGAACATTGTCATGTATTTTTTGTATATGCAATAACCAATTTTTTAACATGTATTAATAAAATATATCATTTTTTATGAACATTTTTTCATTTGTATGATCAAACATAAAAAAGTGCCTAAAAAGTCCCAATATTCAGGGGAGACAATTTTGTATACTTCCAGAAAGGAACATCATTTTTAACAGCTTACATCTCTGAGCGCGTTAGAGCAGCTCGATGGAAAGGTCTGGGTCTGACAATGGCTGCTCGTTTACACATTTTTTTTTTTTCAACATTTAGTTCTTTAATCCACCAGCATTTTAAAAAAAGTAGAACCACTCTAGGTCGAGATAATCAGAGGGTGAAGTTGTAGCATTACCCTGAGAAGCCTTAAGCCGTTGTCTTGACGTCTTTGTAGCTGTGTCTTGTGTATCTATTGATCTGCCCGCATGAAATTCACTAACTAGTCTGAGCTCAGTTACCTCTTGTCTGAAAGATCAGTAATGGTGGCAGAGGTTCACGCTAAGATCAGTGTATACATGCTGCAGCTCAAGATCCACAATAATAGGAAACAATCAGCTCATCTGCTTTCGAAACTGGTCACATCAATGGCGATGGGGACAGGCTGGTCACAGGCAGATTGTAAAGTTGGAATGGGGGGTTGGTGGGGTGGGGGGGGGGTTGTTTATAGATTACAGATTTTTAATTTTTTTTTTAATATAAACATTTCTATTTCATTTGGAAACCTGTGATTTATTTAGGCAAGGCAACACCATAATTACCCCATCCCCAGTGGCACAGAAAAATTCCCAATGCTTTTTAATGGAGGAGTATGTGGCTTAAGATCCCCTTTCCCACAAGACGGTAGCTGGTGTTTAGTTATTGGGTGAGCTGAGCTGCTGAATCACTGCTTTGAGGGGGAGCTAAGTTGGTGATTCAAATCTGGGAGTGAGGAGTTAGCTGAGCTGCTGTGTTACTGCTGGGAGAGGCAAGCAGAGTGAGTTGATCTGCTGAGTCACTCCTGGGGAAAGGGGGAGGGGGTAGGGGGAGCTGAGCTGCTGACTCACTCCTGGGGGTGGGGGCAGGATGAGCTTAAACTGTTGAGTCATTGTAAGGACAAGCGAGTGGGGTGAACTGAGCTGCTGAGTCACTGCCTAAGGGTAGATTCAGTAACCAGAGCTACTGAGTCACTGCTAGGAAGGGAGGCAGGGTGAGCTCTGCTGCTGAGTCACTGCTGGGAAGGGCAAGCAGGGTGAGTTGAGCTGCTGAGTCACTGCTGGGGGGGGCAGGGTGAGCTGAGTTGCTGAGTCACTCCTGGGGGTGGGGGGCAGGATGAGTTTGAACTGTTATATCACTACTAGGACGGGTGAGTAGGATGAGCTGAGATGCTGAGTTTCAACTAGGAGGGGGGATGAGCTGTGCTGAAGAGTCACTGTCTAAGGGTAGACTAGGATGGGCTGAGCTGAGTCACTGCTGGGTAGGGAGTCAGGGTAAGCTGAGCTACTGAGTCATTGCTAGAGGGGGCAGGGTGAGCAGAGCTGCTGAGTCACTCCTGGGGTTGGGGGGCAGGATAATCTTGAACTATTGAATAACTTTGAGGAAAGGTGAGTTGGGTGAGCTGAAGTGCTCATTTACCGCTAGGTGGGAGGGCAGGGTTAGCTGAGTTGCTGAGTCACTGCTAGGGGGGAGGGTCAGGGTGAGCTGAGTTGCTTCATTATTGCTGGGAGTGGGGTATAGGGTTACCCGAGCTGGTGAGTAACTGTTTGGAGGGGAGGCAGGATAAGGTGCTGAGTCACTGCTGGGAGGGGCAGCAAGGTGAACTGAGCTGCTGAGTCATTGTTGGGAAGAGGACCAGGATGGGCTGAGCTGTATAGTCATGGCTGAAACAGGGGCGCAGAGTGAACTGAGCTTCTGAGTCACTGCTAGGAGGGCGGATGAGTACATTGAGCTGCTGAGTTACTGCTGAAAGCAGATTGAGCTGGGATCCACAACTTGCTTGAGCTGCTGAGTCACAGCCCAGTTTGGGGTGCCACCAGAATACACAGAGCAGGGATCTCCCACTTACTCGATGGCTGCTGTTATATGAAGTCCCGCCTCCTGGACCGGCTGCTATTATAGACAGCACACTGGTCCAATGCCGGGACATGTACCATCTATCATAGGAGCCGGTCCAGGAGACAGGATGTCGTATATCGGCAGCCGAGTAAGCGGGAGATCCCAGATCTGTGTAATCCGGTGGCTCTAATCTCCATGCACTGTTAAGGCTGCGCTGATGGGCACTGATAAGGCTGCAATGATGGGCATTGGTGAAGCTGCAGATGGGCACTGATCAGGCTGCATTGATGGACAATAGTGAGGTTGCATTGATGGTCACTGATGAGGCTACAGATGGGCACTGATCAGGCTGCATTGATGGGCAATAGTGAGGTTGCATTGATGGTCACTGATGAGGCTACAGATGGGCACTGATCAGGCTGCATTGATGGGCAATAGTGAGGTTGCATTAATGGTCACTGATGAGGCTACAGATGGGCACTGATCAGGCTGCATTGATGGGCAAAAAACGATAGGTGCTGTACAGCACCCCACTCCTGCGCTCAGAACCTGGTCCTCAGGCTGCCACAATCCCGGAACTCGTACTAGTACTTGGCATCCGTTATGGCTAGGCCTTGCTACCCCTTACGACCAGGGCGGTCGACCAAACACTGTAAATACAAAACAAAGAAAGGGCGCACCAGCCTAGCGCATTATCCTCAGCGAGTTTATTAAATCAAAGTAATTAAAATCAGCTACTCACAAACATTCGTGTAATTCAGGCACATCAATTCCATAAAACCACCTCATAGCAGAGGTCCGATATCTCATTGGAAGCAGAGGGCTTCCAATGGGCAATAGTGAAGTTGCATTGATGGTCACTGATGAGGCTACAGATGGGCACTGATCAGGCTGCATTGATGAGCAATGGTGAGTCTGCAGATGGGCACTGATCAGGCTGCACTGATGGGCAATGGTGAGGCTGCATTGATGGGCACTGATCAAGCTGCATTGATGGGTACTGGTGAGGCTACAGATGGGCACTGATCAGGCTGCATTGATGAGAAATGGTGAGTCTGCAGATGGGCACTGATCAGGCTGCACTGATGGGCAATGGTGAGGCTGCATTGATGGGCACTGATCAAGCTGCATTGATGGGTACTGGTGGGGCTACAGATGGGCACTGATCAGGCTGCATTGATGGGCAATAGTGAGGCTGCAGATGGGCACTGATCAGACTGCATTGATGGGCAATGGTGAAGCTGCAGATGGGCACTGATCAGGCTGCATGCTTCTTTTGTTTAGAAATCACTTTGAAAAACACCCCCCTGAGCATTTCCATCTTATGTAAGGGCAGATGATTCAGGTAGCGTTTACTTCTTCACATCCTTCTTCCCTTAGCTCAGGCATGCAGGCAGAAGGGTGTGCTTAGCTGAGAAAGCTCCTCCTCCCCTCCTCCAGATGAAAGAAAAAAAAAATGCCCATGAAGACTCCAGGGATGTATGACATCATTTTGGCCTAGACCGGAAACCGGGAAGTAACTAAAGAATGTAACAAGTCATACAAAGTAAAAAAAAAGTCAAACATGTCACACACACTCTGATGTCTGCCCAGTGATTGAGGTCCTCTGCCTTCTTTTGATTGATCCTCCTGATAATGATTCCTCACCACTTGTGATGTCATTGACTCTATAAAGAAGTATCGCCCTTCTCAACTGGGTACTGCCATACTGGTGCCCCTTTCCCATGATCACTACCAGACTGCAGAGAGAACCTGCAGTCCAGAATGGAAATCATATATAACCCTTACATATACCCAGTGATGCGACTGGTCTCAGATGATACACAGAGATAAAACAAATCCCCCCTACATACGTTGTACCTATTTATCTGCATCCTGCAACATTCTCTCCTCTACATCAATTCAAAGCACAGAAATTACATAGGATTTCTGAGCTTCCAGAGGCAGGGGGCGGGGGTCTGATGTCACCCGCACAGCATAGAGCAGAGTGTAATCTAAGATCTAAAGGGAGGGAATGGACACATCCCTCTACACAGTCTACACCTCTACACAGTCTCATAGGGAAACATGTACAGCTGAGGTGCTTTGTGCTGATGGTGGGGGTAGTCTCCTGGGTGCTTGGTGTCGGCATAGACTGTCAGGCCTCATTTGCATCTCAACGTTTTGTAGCTTGGAGCGCATTCACGCATTTTGTTGTGCGTTTTTGTGCGATTTTCTGCTCAAGTGAAAAAGTTTAATAAAAAAATATGAATAATGCATGAATAAATAAATGTAAAATATATACACAAATCACTAAAAGTCATCATAAATAAATAGTAAATCAATAAAATAAATTAATAATATGTAATAATAAATAAATAAATATTAATTAACCCCTAACCTTAAAATCAAATGAAATAAAATTATTATTATGATTATTATTATTGTTATTATCATAATATTATTAATAATTATAAACACCCAAACCGGAACAAAACATTCCTTATTATTATTATTAATACTACTAATAATAATAATACTAATAATAATAATAATAATAATAACACTAATAATAATAATAATAATAATAATAATAATAATAATAATAATAATAATAATAATAATAACAATGTATTATTATTATTATTATTATTATTATTAGTAGTAGTAGTAGTAGTAACAACAACAAAAACAACAACAACAATAATAACTCTAATAATAATAATAATAATAATAATAATAATAATAATAATAAAACTAATAATAATAATAATAATGTATTATTAATATTATTATTATTATTATTATTATTATTATTATTATTATTATTATTAATAATAATAATAATAATAATAATAGTAGAAGTAGTAGTAGTAGTAGTATTAACTGCCTAATCCTAACAAAAATAAATAAGTAAATAAATAATCTTAACCCCAACCCCTAGTCCTAACCCTAACCTAACCTTAACTCTTACCCCTTATCCTAACAAAAAATAATAATAATAATAATAATTAAAAAATGAATAATAATAATAAAAAATATATAAAAGCTGATGGAATTGTTAAAAAAGCAAATGATGCAACAGATGATAATTTACTCTACTAGCTAATAAAAAAAATAAAAATAAAAAAAAAGGCCAAAGCTCAAAAACGCTGTATGAAAATGTGCAAATTGCACATAAAAATGTGCCAAAATTGTACAAAAAAAAAGCAAAAAAGTGCCGGAAAGATGCTCAAAGACGCTGCACTCTTAATGTTAATGTAGCCTCAAAAGTGACTCATGCAGATAGCAGAGATAGGAGAATGCGGACAGGAATCACATGAGTTGGGTTTAGGCAAATACACACTATAAAAGGATATGCTTTGGTCATTTTTCATTTCAGGGGTTTACAACCACTTTAATCTACTCATTGCTATTGATGATTATTCTCTAGTCCTGCAGATCCCATACAAACTTTAAACATGCCATGAAATTATAGATCGCTCTCCACCAGTCCAGTCTTGCCATTCAGTGGCATATTGGTGCCCACTGCCCATCCCTTCAAAGCTCACATCGAATTCATCCAAACAGAGGCATCTCGCTTGTTCTGAATTTACTGAGCTTCATAATTGATAGTAACATCCTTTTGTTTGTAATTTAATATATATATTCTGTGTTTTACATGAAAGTTCTTGGCTGTAAAATTAAAAAATAAAAATAAAACCTTTAGTAGTTGTGGCTGCCAAGCAAAGCAATAGGCTCGGGGTAATCACTACATTAAATCACACCCTGTGAACTTCAAATAAGTGAAATGATAAGGATTTGCGTTCAGGATAATGAGTACTTAATAACCCATCCACATAGCATACGGTTACACACTGCTAAACATGTAAATTAAAAAAAAAAAAAAAAGAAAGCATCAAGCTTATGGTCAGCTATAAAATGCAATATGATGTTGAAAGGCAAGTCAGGTAATCCAGACAGAGCCAAGACAGCAGACAAACACCCCGGGCCGATTCTGCTTTATGAGCCTGAAAAAAAGGGAAGTCTGACAATGTATAAACAAACAAAGAGAAGGCTAGAGCTGAATATAAAGTATTATACAGATACAAGGCATGTGTGTATGCTGATGTATATAATACTTAAGTGGCATTAATGTACAGTATCTCACAAAAGTGAGTACACCCCTCACATTTTTGTAAATATTTTATTATATCATACATATATGTATATATATATATATATATATATATATATATATATATATATATATATATACTGTATATCTTCCTATATATATATATATATATATATATACACCGGTTTCCCGGTGGGACAGGAGAGCTCCAGAAAGCCGTGGAAGAGGGGGGACCGTCTAGTCCTTATACACATAAAAGCAAACTAGTGGCTAGTTAGCCGCTAGGATTGCTTTCACAAGTAAAGCGTCCGCCAGCTCTAAAAAATATCTGCAGCTGCAGGCATCATCCCAGTGTAACAACTCAAAGTCCAGCGGGTATGTCGCTTGTTGTCAAATAGAGAATTTACCAAAAGTTGGGTATCACATACATATGTGTTTTTATGCACTACAATCCATTTTGATGTATTTTTTTCCTGCAAATATCGATTTGAAAATAATCATGTGACATGAAAAAATTTAACCTGCTTCCATTTTATTCTACAGGGCTTTTGATTTCAGAAAATGTGTAATTTTTTGTTACATTTAATTAAGATTATTGTTTAAAAAAAAAAAGAAAAAGAAAATGTATAATTTTTGTGGATTTTAAGTCATTTTCTAGCTAAAAGTGTAAATTTTTTTGCACCACGTGGATGATCGAACGGTTTGGGTCGACCATCGGTTTGACCCGAACATTGACTGTTCGAAACTCGGCCGAATTCCGAACTTTTTGCTGAAAAAGTTCGGAATTCGGCAACCAGAACCGACCAAAATGCAATGGGACAGGAACTGGGCTTTAAAAGCCCGTGATTGGACCAGAACCATCAGTAAAAGCCAATTGAGGGGGCAGGAGGATGCTAGGAATGTGACTGGAGTGACTAGGGGGTCCAGAGGCCAATCAGTAGTGAATACGCCCCCCAGTATATAAGATAGCCCTGCCAAATCTCTAGCACTGTAATACAGGGGCTGTGGAAGAGAGTGGAAGCAGTTCTGTTACTCCTGCTTCAAAAGTGTCATTTAGCAATTATTAGTGTGAGGAAAGGGATATCTAGTGTAGTTAGGGTACTATTTTCCACTATAGTTAGATTCAATAATCTAGTTTTTGTAGGGAAAGTGTTAAGTGTCAGGGTGACCGTAGTGTAGTGTAGGGTTAACTGACTCTGACTGCTATGGCAGGGTGACAAAACCCTTCCATATCAGGGTGACCGCTATAGAGAAAAGATTGTTTCTATTAGAATTGCAGTAGAGCAGGGATGTGGCTCCGTTACTTTCACACCTGGTCGTTTTTGTTTCAGGGGTTTTATCTGGCTTTTTTGTGGATGTCCTTGGAGGCAGGCATGACATCTGAACTTCTGTGTAGGGGTATATATACACACACACATATATGTATATATACACATACACACATATAGGTATGAAAGTAGCAGAACCCTATGCCTGCGCTAATGAAATTATTTGCAGGCATAGGGCTCCGCTACTATCACACCTATATGTGTGTATGTGTATAAATACATATATGTGTGTGTGTGTATATATACCCCTATACAGAAGTTCAGATGTTATGCCTGCCTCCAAAGACGCCCAAAAATATGCCCAAAAAACGCCTGCAACAACACAACTGGGCGTTTTTGTTGCAGGCGTTTTTTTGGCCATTTTTTGGGCGTCTTTGGAGGCAGGCATAACATCTGGACTTCTGTATAGGGGTATATATATATACACACACACACACGTATGTATATATACACATACACACATATAGGTGTGAAAGTAGCAGAACCCTATGCCTGCGCTAATTAAATTATTTGCATTAATTTCAATGGGGTTCTGAAATCCGGGCCAAACTTTTGGGAAGTTCGGGTGTTCTGGTCGAACCGAACTTTTCAAAAGTTCGATCATCCCTAGTGTACAGGTGTATATAACACTCAAGTGGCATTAATGCCGGTAAAGTACCTTGTGAATACAGCTTTTTTATTTTTTCATTAGAACTGTAACAATACCTGTCTCTTGTCCTGGTTCCATTTTATTCTACAGGGCTTCTGATTTCAGAAAATAATAATAATAATTTAAATGTATATTTTTTTGTTAAATTTAATAAAGATTATTGTTTAGAAAAAAAAGAAAGAAAATGTATAATTTTGGTGGATTTTAAGTAATTTTCTAGCAAAAAGTGTAGATTGTTTTTTTTTACCATGTGTGCAAAAAAAAAAAAAATTGCTCCAGGCACAAAGTGCTTAATCCTTTAAAATAAATTACATTTAGAAAATGGTGATGTTACACTCCTTTAAAAAACATATTTCTCCAATACAAAAAACACACACACACACACACAAAGAGAAAGCTAGCACTGAATATAAATTATTATAGAGATATAAGACGTGTGCAGGTGTATATAACACTCAAGTGGCATTAATGCCGGTAAAGTATCTTGTGAATACAGCTTTTTCATTTTTTCATTAGAACTGTAACAATACCTGTCTCATAAAATTACAAAGAGAAGGCTAGCTCTGAATATAAACTATTATATGGATACAAGGCATGTGTGCAGACATACATAATATTCAAGTGGCATTAATGCAGGCAAAGTGTCTTGTGAATACAGCTTTTTCCTTTGAACAGTAACAATACCTGTCTCATAAAATATATTTGGAGAGCGTATATGTTCGTCCTCCCTATAAAATATTAATTTGTTGAGTTGTACCTAAAACCATAAATAATTTATATCTAGAAAATTGTGCTATTATATTCCTTTAAAACATTTCCCCCTTGGCATGTTTTTATTCACTTTTTGTTTTTATTTTTTTTTTTTTCACTTGCATTGTGCCTTTGAACTTGCTTGGAAATTTGACTGTTCCCGGAAGAGCCAGTTCCCTAGCTTACACTTCTACCTCTTTACACAGCATAGTCTAATTAATGCCTGTGCTGGCCCAGCTGTTAAACCCCTTCCTCTCACCTCCATAGGTTTTTATTTAGCTGCCGGTGAAAGCAGAGGCGTAACTAGAACCTTCAGGGCCCCGGTGCAAGAAACCATGAAGGGCCCCTTGGAACCCTGGCCGGGGGGCTCTTCCCTTCAAGCCTAGGGCTCTTCCTACTGATCCTGGGGTCCTTTACTCACGTTGCGGGGCCCTTTATTACAGTCCTGCAGCGGGACCCTTTCACAAATTCTGCAGTGGGCCCCTTTCCTTCCATCTTGGGTCCTGCAGCTACAGGAGGAAAAAGGAGTACAGTGATTTCTCTACATGCTGCCCCTTACGCCCCTCCTATCCAGGTGTACAGGGGAGCTGCACAGGCCCCCTGGAGCATGGGGCCCGGTTGCGATTGCAACCCCTGCAACCCCTGTAGTTACGCCCCTGGGTGAAAGTGAGAAGGAGAATACTATAGCCAGTCACTTGAGTGATGCTGCTGACATCACATGCAAGACCCAACTCCAGCATTACTTGTTAAAGTGGTTGAAATTTTTCAAGGTTTTTTTTTACTTCATGCATTCCACGCATGAAGGTAAAAAAACAAAAAACCTTCTGCGTGCAGCTCTTCCTAATACTCACCTGAGCCCCATCTCGATCCAGGAATGTGCACGAGAGCAGCAGCTCTCTGGGGTCTCTGCCTCCTCATTGGCTCACTGGCTGTGATTGACAGTAGCGGGAGCCAATGGCTCCACTGCTGTCTCAGCCCTAGGGGGCATTGTCACTGTTTATAATATTATAAAACCATGCAATGTTTGTAGAACTTTAACCACTTCAGCTCCGGGAAGGTTCACCCCCCTTCCTGACCAGGCCATTTTTTGTAAAACGGCACTGCGTTGCTTTAACGGACAATTGTGCAGTTGTGCGACGCTGTACCCAAATAAAATTGATGTCCTTTTTTTTCCCCCACAAATAGAGCTTTCTTTTGGTAGTATTTGATCACTCCTCCAGGTTTTATTTTTTGCTCTATAAACAAAAAAAGGCCGAAAAAAAAAAAAAAAAAAAATATATATATATATATATATATAAAAGAGAAAGAAGCCGCTGATGCAAATCTTAATTGCACAGCAAAACGGTTTTAGCGGACTTTAAGGCTCCGTTCACATGTGAGCGTATGGATCGCGGGCAGAACCGCCGCGGTTCCGCCCGCGATCCGGAGATTTATTGCAAATCGCGGGACGCCTAGCGTTGCCCGTTGATTTGCAATAGCCCCCCAAACGCCGAGCGATGTTGCCGTGATTTACGCCCGCCGAATCGCGGCAACATCGCGCAAACAAAATCACGGGACGCAATACGCTCCAAAAAAGTACAAGAGCTTCTTTGGAGCGTATTGCGTCCCACGATTTTGTTTGCACGATGTTGCCGCGATTCGGCAACATGCCCGCGATCATACGCTGACATGTGAACGAAAGGCACATACCAGGCAGGCAAAAATTATTTGTTTAAAAACATATATGTTTTATTAAACACATGTTAAAACATTTAGTCCAAAAGAAAAAAAGACAAAAACATGTGTACAAAATGAACATTCTTAAAATCCAAACTCTCTATGGATCTGAATTGGATATACAGACATTATGCGTGGTTGGTTGCAAAAGGTAAGTACTGTAATTTTGGTCTGAAGAGGTCGACGTGTTTCGCCTTAGCTTCTTCTGGACCTCAGACGTTTATATACTTTCTCCTTCAATGCAAGAAAACTGTATGATCCACGGCAATCAGCAACCAAAAGCAGCCATGAAAGGGGGAACAAACGAGGGGGGAAAGAGAGAACTCGACCCACCAATGGTTCCAGGAGATCCTGGATAGGGGACAGCAGTGTGGCGGATAACACAAACGGCGAGCAAATGCTTATATGTAAGAGATGTATGCCCTTCTGATATTTTAATCATGGAAAGCCACTAGATTTTTTGTATAATACGTTTATAAGTGTTTGTCTGGGAGATGTTTATACTCCACCCCAGATGATGTACAACAACAATGCTTAGACAGGGATATGCGCTTAACCCATTCAATCAAGGGAGGGAAGAATAAGTCCACATCCAACAGCTTGCCATGCACCGTGTGTAGCCGCCAGCGTGCTGACCGTCCTGCTTATATATATATATATTTTTTAACTTTCTGCTATAAAGCACATCCAATAATAAAAATATAAAAAATCTAATTTCTTCATCAATTTAGGCCAAAATGTATTCTGCTAAATATTTTTGGTAAAAAAAAAATCCCATATTTATATCCTGTATACATATATTTATATATATATATATATATAGCATATATTGATTGGCTTGTGCAAATTGTGGTATGGACTGGGTAATGTGTTAGGATCTATACTGGTATGGACTGGGTAATGTGTTAGGATCTATACTGGTATGGACTGGGTAATGTGTTAGGATCTATACTGGTATGGACTGGGTAATGTGTTAGGATCTATACTGGTATGGACTGGGTAATGTGTTAGGATCTATACTGGTATGGACTGGGTAATGTGTTAGGTAGGATCTATACTGGTATGGACTGGGTAATGTGTTAGGATCTATATTGGCATGGACTGGGAAGGAAAGGATGCCACATCGTTTGATGGAAATGAAAATTATCACCCTACAGAGGGCTGAATTCAAACACACCCCGAAAATCAAAGTGAAAAAATGATGCAGCAGGCTAGTCCATTTTGCTGAAATTTTATTGCAGCAACTCAGAATGGTCCTCAGTAGTTTGTATGGCTCCCACGTAATTGTATGCATGCCTGACAACGTCGGGGCATGCTCCGAATGAGACAAGGGATGGTGTCCTGGGGTATTTCCTCCCAGATCTGGACCAGGGCTTCACTGAGCTCCTGAACAGACTGAGGTGCAACCTGGTGGCGTCGGATGGACCGAAACATAATGTCCCAGAGGTGTTCTATTGGATTTAGGTCAGGAGAGCGTGGGGGCCCTTCAATGTTATCAATTCCCTCATCCTCCAGGAACTGGCTGCATACTCTTGCCCTATGAGGCCTGGCATTGTCATGCACCAGGAGGAACTCAGGCCCCACTGCACCAGTGTAGGGTCTGACAATGGGTCCAAGGATTTCATCCCGATACCTAATGGCAGTCAGGGTGCCATTGTCTAGCCTGTAGAGGTCTGTGCGTCCCTCCATGGATATGTCTCCCCAGACCATCACTGACCCACCACCAAACCAGTCATACTGAACAAAGGTACAGACAGCATAATGTGCTCCACGGCTTCTCCAGACCCTTTCAAATCTGTCACATGTGCTCATGGTGAACCTGCTCTCATCTGCGAAAAGCACAGAGCGCCAGTGGCAGACCTACCGATTATGGTGTTCAATGGCAAATGCCAATGCAGCTTCACGGTGCCGAGCAGTGAGCACAGGGCCCACTAGAGGACGTCGGTCTCTCAAGTCACCCTTATGGAATCTGTTTCTGATTGAGTGGTCAGAGACATTCACACCAGTGGCCTACTGGAGGTCATTTTGTAGGGTTCTGGCAGTGCTCATCCTGTTCCTCCTTGCACAAAGGAGCAGATACCGGTCTTGCTGATGTGTTAAGGACCTTCTACAGTCCTGTCCTGCTCTCCTAGAGTATTTGCCTGTCTCCTGGGACCTCCTCTATGTTCTTGAGACTGTGCTGGGAGACACAGCAAACCTTCTGGCAATGGAACGTATTGATGTGCCATCCTGGAGAAGTCGGACTGCCTGTGCAACCTCTATAGGGTACAGGTATCCCCAGGGCCATCTTACTGAATGGGCACGCTGGGCAGTTGCCCGGGGGCCCCACCTGCCCAATGACCCAGCCCCAGCCAAGCATTAGTCCTAATTCCCGTGTGCATCCAGCCACCGAACTTAGCAGGTGGCAAGCAGCTATTGGCCCTGCCCTGCTGTCAGGCCACTTGGGCCATGGAGGGGGAGCCCACAACTGCAGGAATGCCTGTCTGCCTCCACGGGAACAGGCACACACAGGACAGTCGAATCTGACTCCCGTCCGTGTATGTGTTCTCCGGACCCAGCCACAGTGCTGTATTTTGGCCTAGGCCAACAAGGCCCAGGCCTAGGGCGGCACTTTGCAGGGGGGCAGCAAAAAAGTTGCCCCCCCTCTAACTGAGACTCTATTGGCCACTGGTTACTAGAGCTGCCTCTCTCATCCCCCTCTCTCTCATTTACCCCCTCTCTCTCTCTCACCCCCACTCTCATCCCCTCTCTCTCTCATTCCCCTCTCTCAACCAACTCTCTCTCGCCCCCTCTCTCTTTCATCACCCCTCTCTCTCTCATCCACCCTCTCTCTCATCTCCTCTCTCTCTCACTCTTTAATCCCCCCTCTCTCTCTCACCCCCCTCTCTTTCATCCCCTCCTCTCTCTCCCCCTCTCTCTCTCATCCCCCTCTCTCTCTCCCTCCCTCACCCAGCCCCCCATCTCTCTCTCTCCCTCACCCTTCTCTCTCTCCCATCCCCTCTCACCCTCCCCCCTCTCGTGAGATCTCAGGGGTTCATGGGACTTGTAGTCCTTCAATTTTGGAGGGAGTCACATCCGTTAAAAAAGGAGTTGGGCAAATTTACATGGGGGGGGGGGGGGGCAAGGCGCCCAATTTTAGTCTTGCCTAGGTCAGCACAAAACCAAAATACACCACTGCCCAGCCACCGAACTTGGAAGCTGTCATTAGCCTGGGACTGTTGTACCAATAAATATCACCTTATCAATAATTAGCATTTTTATTCTCGTGGGTGATTGTGTAGGCAGGGCCCCAGTGCACTGCATTGCCCGGGGGCCTATAATGCTCATAAGATGCCATTGGGTATCCCCTCATGCTACCAGTAGTGACACTGACCCTAGCCAAATGCAAAACTAGTAAAAAGCTGTCAGAAAAGTTGAGTAGGGAAAATAAATGTCAGTGGCCTCCACCTGTAAAACCGTTCCTGTTTTAGAGGTTGTCTCATTGTTGCCCATCTAGTGCATCTGTTGTTAATTTCATTAACACTAAAGCAGCAGAAACAAATTACCAACCTCCTCTGCTACTTAAGTGACCAGATCAATATCCCAGGAGTTTCCCTGACTTGATGCCGTACTCTAATTTAAAAAGTGTTCCTTTAATTTTTTTGAGCAGTGTATTTAAATGAAAGTTTTCTTGCCTGAAGTTCAACTTTAAATTCTTCACAGGTACACTTTAAATCTTCGGCTCAGTTATTCTATCTACACCTAACAATAGTGAATAGGAATTTAATTACAGGTAATGCCGCCTTCGCTGCAGATGTTCAACAAAGAATCAGCAATCAGGGGGTCTCGGCGCTCATACATCACTGGAAGACTTTTTGACGGCTTGCTGTGACGGTCCGCTCTCAAGTAAACAGCTATTTTTTATTCTACAAATATCTGAAATTTGGAGCTCTGTTTTATAACGTTGGGCTGGATAGAGAGAGCTCATTTTGGGCTTTTAAAGTCTTCAGAATGCCGGAATGGAAAAATCTTCAAAAGGCATTTAAACGCATTTGAAAGTAAATCTGTCAATTCCTAGAACATGCAACAATAGCTACATTAACCACTTGCCAACCGCCTCCTATATATTTACTGCGGCAGGGTGGCTCGTACAGGCAAAGCGACGTAGGGATACGTCGCTCGTCTGGGAGGAGCTAGGGGGCGAGGGCGCGCTGCCGACGGCGCGCTCCCGTCCCCGATCGTCAGCAGGGAAGCCGATGCACAGGGCAGCTGGCTCTGATTGCTGTGTTGAGTAAACACAGCTGACCACCTTTTTGCTGCGGCAGTGCGGCTCTCCTGCACGAACCGTCGTAGACCTACGTCGCTTGCGTGTCTGCAGCGTGGACTCCGATGCACGGGGCAGGTGGCTCCGATTGCCGCCCGACACCCGCGATTGCTCCCCGATGAGAGAGAAGGACGGTCAGCTGTTGTAAACACAGCTGACCGTTCTTCTCCCTGGAATGATCATAGAGCGCCTGTGATCCTTCTATATAGGATCACATGTCTCTGTGATCATTTCACAAGTCCAACCCCCATACAGTTAGAATCACTCCCCTAGGGTCACATTTAACCCCTTGATCACCTATACTGCTAACCCCTTCCCTGCCAGTGTCATTATTACAGTAACAATGCATATTTTTAGCACTGATTACTGTAGTAATGTCACTGGTCCCCCCAAAAGTGTCAAAAATGTCAGTCAGGGGTCCGATCTGTCGCAGTCTCACAAAAAATCGCAGATCTCCGCCATTACTAGTAAAAAAGAAAAAAAAACATTAAAAATGACCTAAATCTTTCCCGTAGTTTTTAGACGCGATAACTTTTGCGCAATTGTTGCGATTTTTTTTACCAAAAATATGTAGCAGAAAACAAATTGGCCTAAAATGTTAAAACATTTTGATTTTAATTTTTTTTGGGGAATGTCATATAGCAGAATGTGAAAAATATTGCTCTTTTTTTTTCAGAATTGTTGCTCTTTTTATAGCGCAAAAAATAAAAATCGCACAGGTGATCAAATACCACCAAAAGAAAGCTCTATTTGTGGGGAAAAAAGATGTCAATTTAATTTGGGTACAGCGTCGCACGACCGTGCAATTGTCCGTAACGCAGTGCCAAATCGCAAAATATGGCCTGGTCATTAACCACTTTACCACCGGAGGATTTTGCTGTCTTCCGTCCAGGCCACTTTTTGCGATTCAGCGCTGTGCGACTTTAACTGACAATTGCGCGGTCGTGCGACGCCGTACCCAAACAAAATTTACGTCCTTTTTTTCCCACAAACAGAGCTTTCTTTTGGTGGTATTTGATCACCTGTGCGATTTTTACTTTTTGCGCTATAAACAAAAAAAGAGCGTTTATTTTGAAAAAATAACAATATTTTTCACATTTTTTTATATGAAATTCCCCCCCAAAAAAATGTAAAAATCAAATTTTTTAAAAATTTTTGGCCAATTTGTTTTATGCTACCTATGTTTAGTAAAAAAAAATCGCAATAAGCGTATTTTGATTGGTTTGCGCAAAAATTTTTGCGTTTACTAACTAAGGGAAAGATTTCTGTCATTTTTGGTGTTTTTTTTTTTTAACGCGTAATGGCGGTGATCTGCGATTTTTTTTGCGGGACTGCGACATTGCGGCGGACAGATCGGACCCTTGACTGACATTTTTGACACTTTTGGGGGTACCAGTGACATTTCTACAGTAATCAGTGCTATACATATGCACTGTTACTGTAAAAATGACACTGGCAGGGAAGGGGTTAATTTTATTGGAGAGGGAGGGGTTAATGTATGCCTGGTGCTTACTGACGTGTGGGGGGGGAGGTGACTGAGTGACAGAAGGACAGATCGGATGTCCAGCTATGCTGAACACTCCGATCTGTCAGTCCCTGTCACTATGGAGATCCGCCCGCTGTGTTTACACACAGCGGGCGGATCTCCAGACTCGATCCCCGACGATCGGGGCAGAGCAGCGGCAATCGCCGCTGCTCCTCCCCTGGCCCGACTCCCGCTGTGAATGAACACAGCGGGAGCGAGGCTCCGGCGGCACGCGAGCACCGCCCACAAGGGGCGGAGTCAAGCGACGTAGGTCTACGTCGCTGGACGGGATCGCGGCACTTTGCCGCAGTAGCCTCCATGTGAGCGGGGCTAAAGTGGTTAAGGGGGCAAATCCTTCCGGTCTTAAAAAGGTTAATACTAAGCCCATGTCCCCCTATTGACCAGTAAGGAAGCCCATCGAAATGGGGGTTCAATAGAAAGTTGTGGATGATGTGGGGAGTAGGGAGTGGGGGGGGGGATGGATCAAACCAACAGGTTTTTTTTTTTAGGTAGCCTCTTCTAGTCTGTAGTCGGTAGCCTGTAGCCAGTCTGTGGGTGCCAGAATTATTGTTGGTTGGTAGGAGATCAAAGACTTATTTTACTCACTAAACTGCAACTCAATTTTCAATTTATACTGTAACATTTGTATCATGTATTTTTTCTGGATTTTTGGTTGATATTCTGTCTCTATCATTTAAACTACTATAATTATTTTTCCCACTGTAGAAAATGTCCCCTCTTCCGGTGACCACAAAAAAAAAAATGTGATTCCCTTTCAGTCTCAGTGATATCAGTCAGCTGGACAGGGTAAATCTCTGAAGCTTTGGTGTCAGGACAAGGATCTGAACCTGCAACCTCTGTGGAGTTTGGTTGCAGCTCTTCTCACTGTGGCATCTGAGATGCTGGACAGCTCTCTGTCTGAAATCTTAGGACAATCTTGCCTTGTCTCTTATTTCTGGTGAATAACATGAACTTCTTGATTTAAGCCATGTCTCTGCACTTCCTTTTTTTCCAGTTTATTGTGCTTTCTCCGGGCAATATCTTTCTTCTTTGCATACCTGCAGCTCTCCTTATCTCTACTACCACTAGTTACCAATCTTAGGCTTGTTCCTTGACAACGTAATTACTTGATCCCAACCTGCAACCATTTGTTACCATCCTTTGACTTGTCCATTGACTATGTTTCCACTCAATCCCAACCTGCAACCATTGGTTACCAACCTTTAGCTTGTTCTTTGACTATGCTTCCACTCAATCCCAACTTGCAACCATTGGTTACCAACCTTTGGCTTGTTCTTTGACTATGTTTCCACTCAATCCCAACCCTCAACCATTGGTTACCAACCTTTGGCTTGTTCTTTGACTATGCTTCCACTCAATCCCAACCTGCAGCCATTTGTTACTGACCTTTGGCTTGTGTACTGACTACTCTCCCGCTTGATCCCTACCTGCTATATCTGCTACTGGACTCCAGCTAGCTAGCCTCTTGGTGGGGTGATCCTGCGGACCTCAGCCTGGTACTAACACACAGCAAAACCCATCTCCGCAATAAGGAGCTCTGGTGAACACCAATAATTGCTTAGACCCCGCACCTCAGGTGAGTCTGCATCATCCCCCAGGGCAACCTGCTTGTATACCTGTTCTTCTGGATGGAGCCACTCTACTGCTGTAACTACTGGTTTCTGAATCTTGACCTTTGACTGTAACATTTGGCTTTAATTCTACTTTAATATTTACCTTGCCCCACTGACCTGGTCCAGTTTTTTTTCTCTAGTGCTAGAATGGGGGGACACACCTACCAGTGGTAAGGTTCCATCCTGATGATGTTGGTGATCAGCCTGCACTGTACATGATGATGTTGGCAATAGGAGAATAAGAAGATGGAGCGGCAAGAGTGGCAAGAGGTGTAAGTTAGATGGGCCAGTTGTCACAACCAGAAACAACAGGGAGAAGGATTGTGGGACTACGGATTTAAGTTTGCATTAAAGCGGTTGTATCCCCCCCCCCCCCAAAAAAAAAAAAAAAAAAACAAGCAAACCCTGCAGGACAATGGCATAATGTGCTAGTATGCATTACATACTATTTTCTTCACATGTACTACAATACTACAGAAGACTGTCTGTGGACATACCTCTGGATATGGTCACCCGCTGTGGACATGCTACAGGTATGGATGGAGACTGGAGACATGATGCAGGACTCTGACAGAGTCTGAGCAAATGTTACAAAAGACTGCTAGAGATCAAGGATAAGCTTGGGTGCAGCTTGAATCCATGCTGGAAGAAAGCCATCAGCACCAGCTAGGGCATTCCCCACTCTGCACATACACAAAGGGCTGGGATTTTCATTACATCACTGACCTAGCATAGATACATGGCCATAATAAGCCAACCTTATCTGTTTACAAATCAGTGCTCCCACTACTGAGTCCAAGGGCTGCACAACATATATCAAAGGGCTGCATGTTGCCCTTGAGATACAGGTTGGGCACCAAGATAAGAAAGCTCTGGACACTTTATCGCTGGGGCAAGACATTTTAAATTTTTTTCCTGCCCACAGTTAGGCTTTTACTGCTACAATAAACAGAGCATATCTCTATATAGTGTGTACTAGCTTCAATCCAAAGCATCAAGTGTGATTCTGCTCCCTCTCTCTTCCCTCTGCTATTTGCATTAGTCACTTCTGACAGGTTATATCGATGGGAGACTGCCTTGCTCCCCCTCCAGCACACAGAAGGAGATTGAAAGCTTCAGCTGTGCATGTTTGCCTATGAAAATATATTGAGGGGGGATGTGTCCTTTCCCTCCACTCTGGTCTCAGATTACACTCAGCTCCCTGTTCTATGCTATGCCTACCCTATCCCTACCCCCTGCCTTCTAGACTTGAGAAATAGCCTTTGATCTGTGTGTTTTAGAAGGCTGTAGAGAAGAGAAGGATGCAGATAAACAGGTACACCTTATGTAGGAGAATTTGTTTGATCCATGTGTATCACCTGAGGCTTGTCCCTTCAGTGGGTATATGTAAGGGTTCACAACCACTTTAAAGATAAATTCCATGTATTGCATGTTTTATGTAGTTACATTTTTCCAGCTTGGACCAATGTACATATGTATGTGCCATGCCTGTGGTATCCCCCTGGAAGTTGAAAAGCAATCTAGAAGGCACTGTGTCTACTGCAATTGCTGCTGGCTTCTGAGTGTTGGCTGAATGGCTGCTTACTAAACACAAGAGGTCACCTGCTCAGCATGGGTGCCATTCAGAGAACACTGTCCATTTTCTCAAAGAGTTCAAAGTCTTTAGTTATTGAAATTGGCAGAGATTTTGACAACATTGCCCTGCTTCTCCACCACCTCCAATCAGAGAACGCTTTGCATTCATTGAAAAAATGCAAAGAATTCCCTGAATAGCCTGTGCCAAGTGAGCACCCTCCTGTGTTCACAATGCAGCAGGTCAACCATTTAGCATGGGACCCGGAAGCTAGTGGAGATCCCTGTAGTAGTGTTGCTTGCTACAGTGATTTCCAGCTTCCATGGGAATCGGCCAGGTATGGCACAGATATACTTACATTGGTCTTCAACCCTTGCCCCCCAACGGAATTATCTTTAACCCTGACTTAATTATTAGCCCCTGTCTCATTTCTAATTGAACACAGCAGCTAATTCCCTTTCCAAACCTTAAAAATAAGGTAAAGCCAAAGAAATGCCACTATAGGTGATTGACCAACTCTCACACGTAGTGAACAGGAACCCAGAGTGCTGCACAGGTCGTCTGTGAGATTCAATGACATGCAAAAATCCGGAATATTGCTGCACTCCTTGGTAACTTTATTGAAGTATTAAAATCACATCACAGGTATGACGGGAACATAAAAGGTAACGCACTTCGCGCTAAAATCAGAGATTTGAGTAAGCGCTGACTTTAGCAAGAAACGCATTACCTTTTATGCTCCTGTCTTACCTGTGATGTGATTTCAATACTTCAATAAAGTTACCAAGGAGTGCAGCAATATTCCAGATGTTTGCATGTCTTAAAAATAAGGTGACCAGATTTTTAAAATGAAATCCGGGGACATATATATATATATATATATTTTTTTTTTTGGCAATTGGCACAGGACTGCATAATACACAGAGCGCTGGGTACAGGACTGCATAATACACAGAGCGCTGGGCACAGGACTGCATAATACACAGAGCTCTGGGCACAAGACTGCATAATGCACAGAAAGCTGGGCACAGGACTGCATAATACACAGAGCTCTGGGCACAAGACTGCATAATACACAGAGTGCTGGGCACAGGACTGCATAGTACACAGAGCGCTGGGCACATGACTGCATAACACACAGAGCGCTGGCTACAGGACTGCATAAAACACAGAGCGCCGGGTACAGGACTACATAATACACAGAGCACTGGGTACAGGACTAAATAAAACACAGAGCACTGGGTACAGGACTGCATAATACACAGAGCACTGGGTACAGGATTGCATAATATACAGAGCACTGGGTACAGGACTGCATAATACATAGAGCGCTATGCACATGTCTGCATAATACACAGAGCGCTGGACACTGGACTACATAATACACAGAGCATTGGACACTGGACTACATAATACACAGAGCGTTGGACACTGGACTACATAATGCACAGAGTGCTTGGCACAGGACTGTATAATACACAGAGCTCTGGTCACAGGACTACATAATACACAGAGCGCTGGGCACAGGACTATATAATACACAGAGCGCTGGGCACAGGACTGCATAATACACATAGCACTGGGCACTGGACTACATAATACACAGAGAGCTGAGCACTGGACTACATAATACACAGAGCGCTGGGCACTGGACTACAAAATACACAGAGCGCTGGGTACAGGACTGCATAATACACAAAGCGCTGGGCACAGGAATACATAATATACAGGATCGTGTTAGGCGTAGAAACGCATTACCTTTTATGTTCCTGTCATACCTGTGATGTGATTTTAATACTTCAATAAAGTTACCAAGGAGTGCAGCAATATTCCAGATTTTTGCATGTTTTAAAAATAAGGTGACCAGATTTTTAAAATGAAATCCGCTGACATATTTTTTATTTTTTTTTGGCAATTGGCACAGGACTGCATAATACACAGAGCGCTGGGCACTGGTCTACATAAAACACAGAGCGCTGGGCACTGGACTACATAATACACAGAGCGCTGGGCACTGGACTACATAATTAACAGAGCACTGGGTACAGGACTACATAATACACAGAGCGCTGGGCACTGAACTACATAATTAACAGAGCGCAGGGCACAGGACTACATAATATACAGGAGGGTGTTAGGCATAGAGTGAAGGGTTCAGAGGTTTGCTATCCACAGAGGAAACTTCTGCCCCCACATCCATAGCTCACCTCTGCACCCTTCTCTCACAGATTATCTCTTCAGCCACCTCCTAGCCCTTCACCCACAACATCTACATCTCTCCATGCAGCTGCATCAGCTCTGGCCCCTGCTCCCCCACTGCCCTCACCTGTGTACAAACAGACCCCCCCCCCACATCTGCTCGCCTCCGGGTCTCAGCCCTCCACACAGTAAATTTTTGGCTCTGCTTCTCCTCCACTAAACGGCAGCAGGAGGGGCAGTGAGATCGTCCAGCAGGGGGTGTTGCCATCCGAGCCACCAAGCCTGTCTACATTAAAGTGGGAGTATACCTAAAAAAAAAAAAAACCTGCAAGACATCGCATCGCATACTAGCTCATTATGAAAAACTTACCTTAGAACAAAGCCCCGACACGGACCCCCGGACACCGCTGTGGGAGCTGACATGATCCCTCGGCGTCTCTACCGGGTTCGGCGGCTCCGGGGCTGTGATTGGCCAGAGCCGCGATGACGTGCGGGAGTCATTTTTCGGCAAGTTCCCGGCAAGCAACGCTGAAGGTCCGCCGGACCTTCAGAGCGCATGCGCCGCTCGCGTGAGCAGCTGCATGCAGTGCAAATATCTCCTAAACCGTTTAGGAGATATTAATTGTAACTACAGGTAAGCCTTATTATAGGCTTACCTGTAGTTAAAAGTCGTACTACCGCTTTAATCTGACCCTGAATCCGAGGAAAAAACTGGGGACAGACTTGGTTCGGGGACAGTGTCACCCTTCTTTAAAAGGGTCACCCTTCTTAAAAAGTTAATTTTTTGAGGGGGTAAAGAAAATTGAACTTCATTACTACTCCAGATCCTCCATTCTTAATGTGAGTAAGGAACACCCAGGCAGCTAGCAGGCAGGCGATTAGAAAAGGCCACATCTACATGTTTCATGGTATTAATTCTTCAATGCACACAGAGACCCAATATTCATGGTACGAGTGTGAATGTAGCAATGCAAACTTGCATTTTTCATCCTAAAAGGAAACACTTTTTTTGCATCCACAGAGCAGTCATTTATTGACATCAGCTAATGACGCCTAATTAAAAGACTAGTTCCATCTGTCAGTATTATAATGATTTGTCGGCCTGTAAAGGAAGAAAAATCTTTCGGTCTCCGAAATACCATTTTCCTGACATAAAGGTTTCTACGGCTTGCTGCAACATTGGAAGCGTTACCCTTCGGTGCCAGAGTTTCGCTATACATGGACGGAAGACGTTGATATAATGACCAATCTGTTTGGTGAGTCCAACAGATGTTCATGAATTTAGGTCAATGGGGATATAATTGAACATGATTTCCAGCTATCCTTTTACATTCATAGAGGGTGCTCGTGTCCCCGGAATTTAGATCAGTATCTTAGATAATGACAGCAGGCGTGATAACTAGCGTTCCTGGATTAATCGTGACTTTGGCCTGCCCAGTCAGGGCGTGAAATAGCAGCACGGCAATGTCAAGTGAGATCCAAGACATTGACACTCAGAACGACTGTAACAGAGAAGGAAGATTACTCTGCCAGCTAATTTATATGGAAATATAGAATTAGCTGGCAACCCAGCTGATCCTCTGGGAAATAAAAGGCCGTAAGAGGAAGCAGGAGTAAAACTCTTGACCATCTTGTTTAGTAAATTACTACATTTTTGTCAGAATCTCATTGAAATTGATATTCTGAGTTTGTCCTTGAAGTTTAGAAAATAAATAAGGAATAACTAAACATGGGGGAGGACTGGGTGGTTATTGAACCTTGAAGCTGATAGACTGGAATTGGTACAGGTTATTGGTCTTTGTAGTTTAGAAATGAATATCAAATAGACAAAATGAACATGGGGGCAGGCTTGGCATAACTTATTGGACTTTGAGGATAATACACTGGCATTGACACAGGTTATTGGACTTTGAGCCTTATGGACTAGAATGGGTGCAGGTTGTTGGTCTTTGAGGCTGGTAGACTAGAATTGGCACAGTATATTAGACTTTGAGGCTGGTAGACTGGAGTTGTTTTTTTTTTTTTTTTTGTTGTTTTTGTTTCATTGCGTTGGAGCTGGTGTTTGAACTTTGAGGTTGATAGATCAGAAATGGTGCAAGGTTTTGGGTTTTGAGGCTGATAGATTAGAATTGGTGCAGGATATTGGACTTTGAGGCTCGTAGACTAGAACTGGTGTGGGGTAATGGACTTTGAAGCTACTAGAGCAGAATTGGTGCAAGGTATTGGACTTTGGGACTGGTAGACTAGAATTGGTGCAGGTGATTGGACTTTGAGACTGGTAGACTAGAACTGGTGTAGAGTAATGGACTTTGAAGCTACTAGAGCAGAATTGGTGCAAGGTATTGGACTTTGGGACTGGTAGACTAGAATTGGTGCAGGTTATTGGACTTTGAGGCTGGTAGACTAGAAATGGTGTAGAGTAATGGACTTTGAAGCTACTAGAGCAGAATTGGTGCAAGGTATTGGACTTTGGGACTGGTAGACTAGAATTGGTGCAGGTTATTGGACTTTGAGACTGGTAAACTGGAATTGGTGCAAGTTATTAGACTTTGAGGCTGATAAACTGGAATTGGTGCAAATTACTGAACTTTGAGGCTGGTAGACTAGAATTTCAGATTATTGGACTTGGAATTGATACTCACCTCTCCAGCAATGCCTTGCCACTCTTGCTACTACATCAGCTAATGAAAAATACCTGCTGCCTTCAGGAATGGGGGAGCATGTGACTTCATCCCAGTTGACGGTGCTTGGGTCTAACAGCCAGTTGCTAGGCCTATGCACTGCCACACCAGGGCCACAGGAGATGAGATCTTTCGTATCTCTAGTCTTCGACACCAGCAAATATGATACTGGGTATTTTGGTGCAAAAAGGGAAGGAATCACTGGAAATATGAGAATTGGTGTCCTGGGGGAGTCTTGGGGGGGGGGGGGGGGAGACTTTTTTGTTTAAAGTCTGACTCTGTCCACTAACAATTAAACCCTAGGTGGTTTCTAACTCTCTGTGACTGTTTGTGAGATCCCTGTGCTAAGTTCCCAAGTATGCAGACAGTCTCTGTGCCCATCATAAGGGACTCCCCTCCTCCCTGCTAAATGTATTTATTTTATTTTACAGAGAATAAAACAGGAGAAGTTGAGACAAACAAAGATGAGCAGGAACATCCAAAAGTTCCCAAGAGACAGAAGATATCACTTTTGGATCATCCAAAACATAGGAGGGGCTGATTCAGAGCACCAGGCCTGATCTATGCCCAAAACATCACTTTTTTCAAATAAAAAATATATATATTAGGCAAAGGTCTAGCCGGCAGAGACACATGAGAAGCACCTAAAAAGAAGAATAAAGCAGCACCAATATAGTGTTCAATAAGACAATGTAAGGATAAAAATCCAAATGATATACATAAACAGTCCAAAAAGTCCTCTGAAAGGAAAAGGGAGGAGAGGGCCAGAACAGGATCCCCAGGCACCGGTGGTTCAGTGTGAAATGGATAAGCACCCA